>NC_134176.1:21987143-22294655 GCF_964188355.1 Buteo buteo
CTCCCTTCACAGTCCATAAGCAGTCAATAGAGTGAATAAGGCCAGTTTTATATGACAACCCATAGAACCTACTTGTGCAAAGAGAAGGAAGGTCAGGTTCATCTCCTTGCTTGGCTGGGCTTGTACTCCCAGCTATCCTCCCAGGACACTGTTTTTCCCACTGATTATTAATGTTTTATTCTGAGAACAAGGTGGGGGTATTCAATGACTGCTCTCAGTGAAGATGAAATACAATAAATCAAGACTGGGAAACTTGAGAGAAGCCATGACTAGGACACTTGGGCATTTGGCTATCAGATGAGATCCCTTGTTTGCAGCTTTCTTTCCAAGAGGCCTTCTGCCTTTTGCAAGAATCAACCTCACCATCAAGGGCGCTCACTTCCCAAAGAATGCACAGATCTTCTCCTTTCTGGGTGAGTGCTCTGACCAGCAGTGTGTTCAATGCCAAAACCAGTAACAATACTGAGCACCAGCATATGTTAGAGGTTAGTGGAGTCTGTGACTGCAGGCCCCTGCAGAAGCTGATGCTATCAATGCATATGAGGTGTTTGGTGACAGAATAACCCAGTTTAGGACACTTAGGAATTAGGGGCTTAATTCTCCCAGTAAACACCTAAGTGCTGTCTTGGTAATAGACATTAACTCCTGACTAACCATTCTGAAGGTGCTCCCTGTGTTGCAATTTTCAGAAGTATGTATAACCAGTCCAGGCTTATTAATTTTTCTCTTTGGGAAGTAATATAGAATTCACAGCAAATAAATGGTGAAAAAATAATAATTTTCTATAATCACTGACATTGCATTCTGTTTATTCTATTTTCATTTTTATGGCTAATTTTCTGTTAGACTTCCCATTATAAAATATAAATGTTTTTAAAAGAAGAAATATCTGCTTTGGAATCAGCCACCATGAGCAATGAATGCTTGGTTGATTAAAACTATAGATTAATGTTGTGTTTCAAAACAAAGAAAAAAAATGAGTTATGTTTCATATCAGTGAAACAGACTCATTCAGATAAAAATTATCCAGAATTTGTATTATCATCTTCCTTAAAATATGGAAGACTTCCTTTTTTAACAGATACAGAAGAAAAGTTTTGCCTGCTTTTTAGCCTGTGAGGAGGGATTACAGTATTAGTTTGCTGGTGTAATGATGGCAGTGGACGTTGTCTTTACTGACATATGCCACTTCTTCACGCTCCTACTTTCTCAAAATCAAGGTCCTTACTCTGTGCTCAATCCATTTTCTCTCCTCCCACAAATGCTTCTTCCCAATTCTCAAAGGATCAGATGCTAACGTCATACCTTCCCCAGGTACTCCATCAACACTTGTGGTGGACATACTCATTTTCCAGGTTATAGCTACACCTCACCAACATCATAGCCCTCTCCTGACCTTGCTTCCACCTGTTCAGTCAATGTAGATCTAAGTCAGACTGGTGATTAAATTGAAATCTGCTTCCACAAAGGTGAGGACAAGACTACTCCATCCCCAATGGATGTGCAAAATTACATGGTGAAAGCAAAGCAGTTGCTTTGGGGACAATTTTCTGCAAACAACACAATGTCATGAGACACAGTAAGCTCCATAGTCCCTGCAATGAACAGCCATAGACTTTTGTCCTGGTTTCAGCTGGGATAGAGTTAATTGTCTTCCTAGTAGCTGGTACAGTGCTATGTTTTGAGTTCAGTATGCGAAGAATGTTGATAACACTGATGTTTTCAGTAGTTGCTAAGTGGTGTTTAGACTAAGTCAAGGATTTTTCAGCTTCTCATGCCCAGCCAGCGAGAAGGCTGGAGGGGCACAAGAAGTTGGCACAGGACACAGCCAGGGCACCTGACCCAAACTGGGCAAATGGTGTATTCCATACCATGGGACATCACATCTAGTTTAGGAACTGGGTGGAGTGGGGGCGGGGGATCGCCTCTCAGGGACTAACTGGGTGTCGATCGGTGGGTGGTGAGCAATTGCCCTGCGCATCATTTGTACATTCCAATCCTTTTATTATTGCTGTTGTCATTTTATTGGTGTTATTATTATCATTATTAGTTTCTTCTTTTCTGTTCTATTAAAACATTCTTATCTCAACCCACGAGTTTTACTACTTTTACCAATTTTGTCCCCATCCCACTGGGTGGGGAGGAGTGAGTGAGCGGCTGGGTGGTGCTTAGTTGCTGGCTGGGGTTCAACCACGATAACTTTATATCTGTGTCCCCAGCTTTTACCCTTTGCTGAGATATAGGAGCATCTCTGGTTTTAGGGAGGTGGATAGGAGGTACAGGGCCATACCATGATCCCTCTGCCTCACCCGTGTCCTCTATCCCTCTGCTGGGATAAGCTGCTATTTAAATGGATTTTTTCCTCAACAAGAGTGCTTTAGGAGTGAAAAAAGGAAAAGGCTTGATGTGCAAAAACAGAGACCATGGCCGTGGACTGCTGAGGCATTCTTGGGAGGCTGCTGTCTGCAGAAGCTGCTCTGCCACTTCTACAGATTTTGCCATCAAAATTCCATCATGCTCTTGTCCCAGGCAACTTCTTGCTTTGCCTAAGGACATCCCTGGTGCCTAACAGCACACAATCCAGACCTCAAACTGGCACTGTTCCCATTTCTGACACCTCTGTTGCAACCCAGCATCAGCATCACTTTGAAAATGTTCAGAAATCACTGCAGGAAACATTGTAGTGACTGGGTCTCTTCTTGCCTAAAAATATAACCTGTAAAAGGTATTATCCCCTAGTCATTTAAGAAAATTGGGTTTCATTCCATTTGGCTAATTCATCTTAGCTGAATCTGACCTAAACTTCTGCTTTCTGTAATCAAGACATAGCAGGAAATGAGAGTGATAGTCTTTATTGTTTTTAACATGAAAGTGTTTTCAATTAAGTAGTATTTACCTTAGGAAAATGTCAAAGATTTCCTCCTGCCCTTTGTATTACTATTGTTTCATAAAGGCAGTTTTTGCAAGACTTTGTAAAATGCATGTTTGGTTGGCTATATTTGTGCAATGTAACAGTCAGAAATGTTATGTCTTTGATAATGGAAGAACAAATTTCTGAGCAGAGAAAAAGATGTAGAAAGGTCTTGAAACATATTCTCTCTCTCTCTTTTTTCCTTTTTTTTTTAACCTGTGGTTTTCTCTTGTGCCTACTGCTAATGCAATTTTTGAAGTACTTCAGTGTGTTTCAGAGAGGCAGTTACAATCTCCGTGATGCAAATTGTCCAAGCAGTCATTTAAAAGCAACACTTTTTGTGCTTGTCAGATGAAGGGCAGAGAAAATGACCAATTTTCCCATCCCATGGGTGATATTGAAAGGGGTGGGGAATTCACCCAACTGTTAAAATTTTAGCAGATTTCAACTGAGTTATATTTCTCCTTTCTTTCCTCCCTTTTTTTTCTTTTTTTTTTAATCTAGAACTCCTTCATTCAAGGTCTCTAACTATGACCATGCTTGATGTAGTCATGGTTAACAAAAAAATACATTTGTATTCTCTTGTAATGCAGAAGCTGATAGTTGTCACTGCTTCTGAACTCTAAAGGGATTGAACAAAATTTTCTTCTCACTTTGTATTTCTTGTCTTTCACTGATAACTCAGAGATGGTACTGTTAAAATTGCTTTGTAACTTGAGGTAACTTCATAGAGTTACACTGAGGAGATGACCCTCAAAATAGAAGTGTTTACCCTGAAAATATTTTATTCTTGGATAGTCTTCAAAAGAAAAAGTTGGGTTTTTTTTTTTTGAAACAATGGCAAACCTTTATCATTGTCACCGAAAGGAAGACTGGTATCATCCTTGTGAGATAAATTGATAATGGTGTTTTCCTTTTTTTGGAATATAGAATGTATTACTGCTAAAGGTAAAGGGTACACATAGTGAATTCAATATTCTTGCCTCTATTGGCGGCCCCTCTGAGATAAAAGCCACATGGCAAAAATAATTTCTTTTTGACAAAACATTTGTGCTAACATTCCCTTTTGCTGGCATGGGACTAGTAATGTAAGCACAGGTACAACAGGGAGGTTCCTTGAGTGATTTGTTGCCTCATAACATTGTGTGCTTTGGGATTTTCCGTCTCACAGGGCGTGCCTCAGCTGTAGACAAAGGGACAGCTGCAGCACTGTAGGTATATCAAAGTGAGCTTTAACCTAACTCCGTCTGGTATTGAATGCAGAGTGGAAATCTGTTGAAGCACAGGGTTTGATAAAGACAAATTTTTCAGGCTGTGTTGAACATCCTGTCACAAGAGCTATGTTGATGCTGGCAATTTAACCCTTGCTCATGTGTTTCTTTTGACTGCAGTGTGGTCACACTGACATATCTTTATTCCTGCTAGAAGTCCTTATTCTCATTATTGTTCCCTGTTAGACTGAATCGTAGGATGAGAATTTCACAGTCAGTGGTTTAGTTAATCAACAATTTTGACTGTCCTGTTTTTAACTTGAGTTTTTTGTAAAAATTTTGGCTGGGAGATGTTTCTCACTTCTGAAAGGAGATGACCAAATGACATGGCAATTAATCTAATCAGTGCATGTCCAATAGGAATATTGTGGAACACTGTAGAAGAAGTTGCTTGGAAGCTCACACTTAAAGAAAATATGTTTTTATTCCCTTGTTTTTATTTTTTCTCCTCGGACATTTTAAAGTAAGATAGTCCACTTGCTAGAATTCTTTTTTTTTTTTTTTAATGCAGTACGAGGTATTAGTAACTCATTTTAAAGAAGAAATTGAATATGGTGACTGGAAGGATGAGACAGCAGTTCTGTCCTTACTTATTTGGTTATGGCAAAATTCCCAGACCCTGTTCCATACAGGTAGTTATTGTGCATAGCCTATAGAGTACAAATAGCAAACTGCAACTTAAGGAAAATGAGTGTCAGGAGATTAGAAATGAAACTAAAGCTCCTGTTAGAAGGAAGATAAATCAAAAGAGCACTTTGATTTCTTCTATTTAAAAATAAAATAAAAATGACAATCAAAAAATATGGCAATATTCAGTTGATATGCTGAATAAGGAAGTGAAGAGCAACAAATCCCAGCTGGATTCTCTGCTTATCTTCATTCTCAATTTATTGTACTGCATGATGCACTACAAAAAAGGTGACCAAATTAATTTTTTGAATTTATACCAACCTTCGTAGCAATATAAATTCATTTTCTAGCTGCCAATTTACCTCATTCCTGAGCTGTAATACCCCTGTATTATTTTGGTTTTCCTAGCCTCTCTGAGGTAGAGACTGTTAATCTTTTATTCCCCTTTATGCAGTTATATCTTGAGGTAGACATGTGAGATAGGCAAAGTGACTATCAAGCTACTGGACCCATATTAATTTGTTTCTTGACCAAAAATATAATTCCAAAGACAAGATTGTTACAATAACTCCTTGCAGCATATCTTTGTTTTCTGTAAAAGCTCCACTGGAACACAGCTGTGTAAATTATGTCTGGATATTTTCCAAAGGATACCATGTATTAATCCATTATAGCTGTAGAGGATCACAGAGATGTGAGTTGTTCAAGTATTTTCTGAAGACAAGTGAAATTCAGCAATTTGGTAAAGTATGTCACAGTGGAAGTGTATTGCATAGCCCACGCATGGTAAATATACAGCGACTAGAAAGCAAATATTTCTTGTTTGTTGTAATACTATGTTATGCATGAATGGAGCTGACTTATGAAAAACCTCGTAATAAGTATTGGTATCTGGGGGCGGAGTAGAAAGCAAAAGTAGCTGAGACACAGGAAGCTGCATTAATTCAAGAATATTTTTGTTTAGATGGGGAACAGATGTAACTGTGAATACATAAATAGCTCAGGTACTGTTTTATTTCTGTATTAAGGTCAAAGCCTACATAAAATGTGCTTATACTTGCATGCAAATTGAAAAATAATAGTAGATTATTTTAAAATTTCATCTTTCTTTTTTCCCAGGATCAGTCCTTTCTTTCTTATTTCTTTCTTCCTCTCCTCTTTCCCCCAATTCAATTCTTCATTTTTTACTACAATGAAAATCTTCAAACTATGAATGTGAATCAGATATAAACTGATTATTTAGACCTCTAATGACATCATGGAATTTATTTTTAATCCAAAAAATTCAAGAGAGATCACAAATTTAAAATGAGGACTAAAAATGACCCTTTTTCTTTCATCTTTATGCACAATTTGTGGTAATCAACTCCAGTTCGGACCTTTAGCTATTGAAATCAGTGGTCATAGGCAGTCATTCTTGTTGATACATTTGAAAGAGACTTTTAGAAAAAATGAAAAGGAAAAAAACACTTTAAAAAGTTGTTTTGTGTTATCAAAATGTTGTGGAGCAAATTGTGTCTTTGTATTTTCCAGTTTGTTCAGCTGAAGTGAAGTAAGCAAACTTTTACTGATTGTATTGGGTTTGTGCGGCAAGGTTTTGGTAGTGGGGGGGCTACAGGGGTGGCTTCTGTAAGAAGCTGCTAGAAGCTTCCCCCATGTCTGACAGAGCCAATGCCAGCCGGCTCCAAGACAGACCCGCTGCCGGCCAAGGCCGAGCCCATCAGCGACAGTGGTAGCGCCTCTGGGAGAACAGATTTAAGAAGGGGAAAAAAACTGTGCAGCAGCAATTGCAGGCAGAGAGAGGAGTGAGAACATGTGAGAGAAACAACCCTGCAGACCCCCAGGTCAGTGAAGAAGGAGGGGGAGGAGATGCTCCAGGTGCCGGAGAAGAGATTCCCCTGCAGCCGGTGGTGAAGACCATGGTGAGGCAGGCTGTCCCCCTGCAGCCCAGGGAGGTCCACAGTGGAGCAGATCTCCACCTGCAGCCCGGGGAGGACCCCACGCCGGAGCAGGTGGGTGCCCGAAGGAGGCTGTGACCCCGTAGGAACCCCACGCTGGAGCAGGCTCCTGGCAGGACCTGAGGATCTGTGGAAAGAGGAGCCCACGGAGCAGGTTTTCTGGCAGGACTTGTGACCCCGTGGGGGACCCACGCTGGAGCAGTGTGCTCCTGAAGGACTGCACACTGTGGAAAGGACCCTTGCTGGAGCAGTTCGTGAAGGACTGCAGCCCATGGGAAGGACCCACGTTAGAGTTCATAGAGGACTGTCTCTCATGGGAGGGACCCCACACTGGAGCAGAGGAAGAGTGAGGAGTCCTGCCCCTGAAGAGGAAGAGACAACGTGTGACAAACTGACCACAACCCCCATTCCCCATCCCCCTGTGCCGCTGGAGGGAGGAAGTAGAGAAAATGAGGAGTAAAGTTAAGCCTGAGAAAAAGGCAGGGGTGGGGGGAAGGTGTTTTTTAAGATTTGGTTATACTTCTCATTATCCTACTTTGATTTGATTGGTAATAAATTAAATTAGTCTCCCCAAGTCAAGTCTGTTCTGCCTGTAACAGTAATTGGTTGAGTGATGTCTCCCTGTCCTTATCTCAACCCACGAGCCTTTCATTATATTTTCTCCCCCCTGTCCAGTTGGGGAGGGGACTGACAGAGCGGCTTTGGTGGGCACCTGGCGTCCAGCCAGGGTCAACCCACCACACTGGTTCAGGTTGGCATATGACTACTCATTTTGTTCTGGCTGAGTTATAAGGACTGATGTTTTGGAAATGTGGTACTAAAAGCTCCCCAGCTTCCTAGCCATTTAGACTGCCTGCCATACCGTGTTTTCAGAGACACAATTTATCTGGCTACCTATCCACTTCCAGCCCCGAATTTCCATGACGCTATGCAAGCATTCAGGGATGCTTAAAATGGGATATATTCTGGCTGTGTCTCTCCTAATGTACTGAGATAATGGTTTATCTACCTTGCTGAATGCTGAAACAGAGACTGTTTTCTATTACACTTTCAAGACTTTTGGTGCTAGCAAGTGATGAATAATGAAAGAGCCTTTCCTTCAGTAATGGCTTTATATAACAAAATCACTTGATAAAGCAAGGAATTTCAGAAGGTGAGGGGAGCTCTTAGATTTAAAACTAAAGCTCCAGACATGAATATCTCAAGTACATAAATGCTTCATTGCTCTGACAGGGGAGAATGGCTAGTAATTCACTGTCTTAGTAGGATTCAGTATGGAAAGATTATTACATAAGCAGAAGGATCCATTTGGAGTAAGTCTATGCATTGTAATCACAGAACAAGAGTTTCTAATGAGACAGTTGCTGGAGTGTTAATAACAAAAAAGAAAAGCTGGTGATTCTTCCAAGCATGCAAATCATTGAAAGTTTCACATATGCATGGAAGTCAGAGGACTGTCCAAGAGAAACCTATTTCAGAATTTTCTATAGACTTCAGACTGCACTGAATTTCTAGATTGTAAATAATGCTTCAATCATGTTTTAAACATCAAAAAATCTTAATACTCTTGGAAAATTTCCTTTGATGTGTTTTTCTCTGTTCTTTCCCCCTCTATTTCATTTTGTGGAGAAAAGGAAAAGTGTTTTACGGAACTTTCAGAAAGAAAGTTTTAGCCTTGGAGCAAACCCTAATGAATGATTCAAATACAAAACCAATTTTATACCTGCATTTGAATTGCTAATTATAAAAAAATTTGCTGCTCATGCTGCCACTGCTGCTCCTCACTCCTGTTAAGCCAGATGTCTGTTACCCATCCTTCTGCATGCAAATAAAATTGCTATCTTTTAGAAAGGCTTTTTCATCTTGTACTGTAGTAGTTTTTAACATCCAGGGCCAAACACATCTGGTGTAAGCTCTGTTGAAGACAATAGGTTTTACAGTAGGAATGATTTTGACTTGCAACATGAAGACAGATTTTATCACTATGTGCTTTATCATTATCAGACTTGATTCTAAAGTTATCTTGTGTTTTGTCTTTGTTTAGCCACTTTTTGGATACTTAAAAATGTAATGCCAAAGGTGGTGCAAATCAACATGTCACTTTTGAGCCCATCTTCCCCGCCCCACCCCCCATTTATCTTCTTATGCTCAGAATTGGAATCCTTCTCAGCAATAACACTGTACTGCATTGCTGTAGCTGTGCTTTTAAACTCTGTCTCTCGTGTCTGTTTATCTACTTTAGATTTCTCTGACAGTGTCTGTCATTAGGTTACATATGGATTGTTAGTTTGAAAAATAAAGACTACACCATTTTTACTGCTGAATAGAACACATAAGGTATTATAGCAATAATAAAAGCATATGATTGCAGTTATAGGTATTTTCTCCAGAGATCTCGCAGAATATTAAACCCACTAGATTTATTAAGCCAAGAAAATGCTTTCCATTATGATTTTACTTGATAATGGACAAACAACAGCTCTGAGGAATTAAGTTTCTCACCCAAGACTTCACAGTACATCGGTAGCATAGTCAAGAATAAAATCTTTGTCCCATTGTAGTTATTGCAACATAGAATAAAGCAAAATCATCTTCATTTTAAAGGGATTAGTATTTCACATCAGAGTATAGGACTTACTTGTCTGCCTTCCTTTATTTCAAACTGTCAGCTAAATATACTAGCCATGACATAGTGGGATATCTAAGTATTTTGGCATATCTAAAAGGTAGCTATATTTTTAAAAAGGTAAAAAAATCGCTAGGTTGAAAAAAGGTGTGATACACAGTGTCTCCTGGAAGCAATGGGAGATTATGTGATCCTGAAAGTCTCCTCAGAGATCAAAGTTTTGCTGTTGCTGGTAGTGGGTTACACCTACACACTTTTGATACACAGTACTATGAGACACCAATGTTTTCTGCTGTCATTACTTGGATGGCCGATGACATGGTATGAATTTCTACTGTTTACCTAAAGATAGGTCTCCTGTCTCTCTCTGTGGCTTATAGGTACATTCCCAGTACAAGGACCAGATAGATGATGATGGTGATGGTAACTGTTCCTAGTGAAGAAAATGGGGTAAAATCAGTATAATATTCTTAAGTAAAAGAGAGACAAAATAGTTTTTCCTCCCCACACAGTGGCAACAAAGATAGGTAAAGTAAGGTCAGCACTGACCTATGATTTTAATCTACTTAATTGAATAAATAGTCTTGTAGCTTACTCTCCTTCAGAAAAAAAAATTGATGGATACTTCATTTTGATTTAGAGTCATGTTTCACAGTCAGGGGAATCTCATGCCTCACTGCAGTGATTCTCAGTGTACAGCTGGTGTGATTAGTGGAAAAGGGTTTGGCTATTGCAATGGACTGGACTCTGAAAAATCTGAACCACTTTTGAATATTTATTTCAGCATGTAGCTACTTCTTGAATCAGTGAATTTAGTACAAGGGGAACACCTCGGGGGAACACATGAATGAGAAAACCTCAGAATTGAAGATTCCCTTTTGTGCTTGTCAACCAAATCTCATTATGTGAGTTGTTGAGTCCACTGAAGATATGACATCAACATGAAATTTGAATGATACATGATATTGTCACTCACAAGAACTGTAGGACAACATAACTTCTCTCCACAGTGTAGCAAGCCTCTGGAATAACAGTTTTATCTGTTTCTTTCTAATGTACTAGCTCTAGAGAAGGCTAATGTCAAAAAATGAAAATAATATCAGATAACGTTTCTAGGGTTGCATAGTTGTAGCTTTGCTGGAAGTACCAAAGGATTTAAATAGCTTTATTGTATGACTAATCAATTCTAGCTGAAGTCTTATCCTACTCACGTACTTCCTGGCCATTAAAAACATCATTTGATGGGGCATAGGTTTATGACTTTGTTACTTTGAATCTCATTAGATTGTAAATTGGCATCCTGGTTGACAGTCCATATGTGATTTTTCTTCTTTTCACAAACAGTGTTTTACAGTTATTAGTACATTTTACCCAGCTCAGGTCAAGTTACATTTTTTCTTTAGTAGAATGATTATTTTATTAACTCAGAGGTGATTTTAGCATGTCTCATATCAAGTTATAGATAATATCTGGCATTCATTGGTCTGATGCTAGTTTTCTAAACACAGGAATGTTGTCAATATTTAGGGAACAGATGCATTGGAAGGGTCATGTCCTGTATTTTAGACCAGTGCATCATGGAACACCCTACTAAAGCTGAGTTTTGGTTGAGGTAGGGTCTGAAGGATGGTTTGGATCCAGATTCAGTTGTATTAACGGAAGTATAAGAATACATACTAAGTTACTACTTTGGGAACTCTGAAGCACAAAATTATCATAAGCTTTTGCATGTGCAAGGGATAGTGTATCATGCTGCTGTGCTTTCTTTACGTACATGTAATAAAACAAGCCTTCCCTTCTGCAGTGCCCAAGATTGACTCACCACTTGTCAAAGAACAAATCCTGCAAAGCAAACAATAAAATGTCAAAGAAGAGCTAAAACACCTTAAAATTCTTTACTTTTCTATTATCAAGCAGACATAGAAATAAAAATCATCTATCACAATAATGTCTTTTATAAGCTCACTCAGTTGAATTGAGGTTACAGTTCAGACTCAAGACATTGATAGAACAGTCTAAATTTATCTATGGTTCCACTTCAAAAAGTAACTTGAAAGTGCTGGAATCAAGTGCTGCCGTGGCTCATTGCTTCTGGGGAGACCATGGCCTAATGCCATGAAGTAAATGCAAAAACTCCTGCTGACATTGTTAGGGTTTGGACCATTCACTAAAGAAAGAAGCCCAACCTAAATTTCTGTCTTGCAGTAAGCCTTATTTAACATGAATTTAAAAAAAAAAAAAAAGAAAGAAATTATTAACTTAATTTTGATTAGGCAAGTCTGTATCAATTATTTTTAATTAAGAGGAATTATTGTTTCCCAAATTAATAGCTTTTTGTTTACATGTCTATGAAATTAAACAAAATTAATTATCAGCCTGGGCACTCATTCAGAAACAGAGGTCAGGTGCCATCTCAAATTGCTTGTTACATTTTATCTTTTTCTCATAATTTAATTACGAATGGGTCAACTTTGAAAAAGCTTAGACTACATGCACAACCTAAACACGGGATACTTATCTATATTACATGTCCATCTGCATTTCTGAAAATTGGCTTAATCGTGACATATCTGCTACGTTACCATATGTAATGGGTTAAGGAGAAAACTACTTTCCCTATAACTTTTCAGGAGCAAACCAAAAAACAGACTGAGGTGCATAAACAATATCAAATGCACTTATATTAATTGGTGATGTTGGACTTGTTTTTTTGCTTCCTCAGTTTCTGCTAAAGAGATCAGTTCTGAAAAAAAAACTTAAATAATTATTGATTTTTAAAAAAGTTCATTGAAGTAAATATACATGCTGTATTACCAGCTTTTTTTAAAGGGTGTCTTTTTATGGAAATGCACCGCATGACCTATGTTTCCAAAGTTCTGGGTCTGGAGCCATTGCATCCTTACAAATCCATATAAAATATATGTGGAGAACAAAGCTCAATGTCACATTGTCATCCATGAGATAGCAGATAAATTTTCCCAAGAACAAGTTGCGCTTTTTGGGGTTATATCTGGAGATGACTGGTGAGTTAAGGATCACAAAGTGTGTGTGCGGGATGTACATATATCATGCATCTGATCTGCAGGTACACAACAAGTCCAACACCTGAAAACTATTCTGCACTTGTAGAGTGACTTTATGTTACATGCACTATGAAATCAGATATACCAGAGCTGTTCTGCCCAAGCCCTTGCAGTCCCCAGGAGGCTTGTAAAGCTGGAGTGTGCAAACGCTGAGTCCCTCCGTTTTGCAAATATGACACAGACATGTGGTTACATAGGAATTCTTCAGAAAATTCTTCAGAAAATCCAGTAGTTGAATTTAAATCTTTTGACTACTATTACAGTTTATGATCATAGGACAGCCAAGGACAGAACTGAATTCTTTTTCTTAGGAATGGTGTGTATACAAAGAAACTTTGAGCTTAAATGTTTGAGTCTGGAGAATGACTTTTTTTCTTCCAATTCATAAAAATACCATGTAAGGTTAACCTATGAAATTTTTGTACTTGCTGTTTTCCACCATGAAAGTATACTGGTGTAATTCTGTTGATGCACTTCAGTTCTGAAATTTAGCACACTGTTCTTTTCCAGTATTTCCTCTATTGGAAGCAAAAATTGCCATTTTTCTAATATGAACAGGGATGAGGATCAGGTATTCAAACTTACTTTCAGTTACAGGATAAATGGGCTTTGAATCTAGTTCCTTAGGCTGCTTCACTAAGCCATTGTTCCATTTACCTCCCTCCAGTAGGAACAAATATTTCTCTAAAATAAGCCCTTTCTGTTAAATGTCTATGGCAGTCTGCTTGGCAGCTGTAGACACAATTTGGGTCACTGTGTTGGAATTTGAGCATATATGTATATATTCTGTGCCACCTCTGACACTATTATGTCACGAATTGAATGCACAAGTGAATAGATGATGATGGTGATTTATTCTGATAAAAGAGACAGAATGACCTGAAGGTAATTCTTTACACTAAGGACACAATATATAATTAAGAACATTTATGAACCTAGGACCTTTTCCTACACTGCTTTCTGTATTTTCTCAAAATTCTACCCTCAGTGACCTCTCTCCTAATTGAAAAAATGGAAAGTCCCCATAGATGTTGGTTAAACTAACTCGCCAGTGCAGAAGATATACAGACAGCATATAACAGAGAGTGGAATTACTGTACGATAGTCTCAGTGGATATAAATCAGTGTTGCTACGATGATTTACACCATCAGAGAAGTTGGACCAATATTATTTTTATTTCTATTAAGGAATACCAAAATGTAGGAAGTACAACTCACAAATCCAAGTTCTTGTTCAGAATTTTATAAAACTTACATACAGCATGGCATAGATAATGAGGGCCATAAACAAGCAAAACTGGTGAAGAAAGTTGATAAAGCTGGTAGAGCTAAGAGCACATTGTCTTAATACAGTGTTTTCATAAACTCCATTAATTGTAACTATCTTTACAACTTTCTATGTAATAATGGCAAATATAATTTTGCACAGCTAAAATTAGAACTATTAAAGGAATAGGTTAGATCTTCGATCACTTGAAGGTCATTTTGTGATTTCAGAATGATTCAAGAGAGTACCTTGCTCCAGTCTGGCATCACCAGCGTGGCAAGGTGTTCTGAGTCCAAAAGCAGTGTAGTGAGCCTGCTGAAATGTGTAAGCCAAATGAATGACATGCTGAAATTGGGAGGATTTGGAGATGGAGCATGGCATACTTCGTTAAAGGCCCATAGCAACTGGGACTGTAAAGTGCAAGATGGATAAACACTCCTTTTTCTTTAGTCTTCCTGTCTCCACAGAAATTCTATCTAGCATCATCAAAGCAATTGTTGAGCTTGCACAGGTTTATGGGAAAATCACACACCAAAGGTCACATATATACATACATTATTTGAATTCCTGCTATGCTAGTTGTGGCTGTCCTTCAGTGTTTTTGACACTAGATTAAGGGTAGTTAAAGCTTCTCTTAGAAGAATCACACAATGCAAATCATTTTGCACAATGAAACCTCTAGGACAAAACATCTGAATTTTTGTATCAAAAATAAATTCTTTCCTAATTTCAGATGTACACAACGTCATGTTTAGCCATTGACATTACCTGATCTAGAGAAATGGCAGGGGAGATTGGACTAGATGATCTTCAAAAGGTCCCTTCTAGCCAAACAACTCTATGATTCTATAGGTTTAGAAGATTAAGGATGGTAAGACACACACCTGAGATTCTCTGAGATTTCAGCATAGATGTAGTTGTGCAAATCTTCTTTCTGTTCTCAGCAATAATAGCATTTCATTTACTTCCTCGCCCACATCAGGTTTGAGCTGCTTTTAGTAACTCAGTAACCAGATCTCTGTTGTTTTGAGATTTTGATGATCCTTTTTCAGATGTGGATTTCCCGTAGTACTATCCTAGGGTCTAGTAAAAAAAAAAAATTCAGAATAAAATGAAAATGAAACTGTTGTTTTCTTGAAAGTGAATAGTTAGAAGAAAACCTAAACACAACATCAAGGGCTTCCATTTATTTTCTATTTCCAAAATTAAGAGATTATAAATTCATGGACAGTTTTTAATTCATTAAGCTAGATGCCTTTTTAAGTTTGGGAAAGATACAGAAACAATGCAGATTTCCTTCTTTTGCCTTTTACAACTTATCACTGAACTTGGGTGAACTGCTCTGGGGTGAAAGGACTGAATGGAGTTCATTTAGGGCCTCATTTGATGAAAGGCAGAAGATTGTGATCAAGAGCATATGGGATTGAAGTTGGAGGAAAGGTTGACATTTTTATGGAATAATGATGATTGGTAAAACCAGGATTTTCAAAATTGTCTATGAACAGCTCTGCAGCTAAGACTTCTTGGTGTTCACAGATTTATAATCTATGGACAGAAAAAGAGCAGAAACTTTCATCGCTAAGGTATCTCATTTTGAGAAAACTTTGCCATATAGTTGAAAAAACTGCACATCCTGAGAGCAGAAGTGAAAGAGGTTTCTCAGTCATTTTCATTCTTATGCTGTTCCCTGAAGAACCTGGAGTCTCAAGAGGTCACATATTAGAAGAATTAGCAACTACAATAGCAAAAGAATATCTATAATTTATTCAGACAACACAAGAAGAAACGCCACAGTTGACCACATATCGGAGGAACCAAGCTTCTGCACATTTTTCTTTCATCATACTTCTTACAGTGTGTTTCTGTGACTTACACTTATTGTTGCAGAATCAGAAATACTGAAAGAATTGCACCAAACCCTGAAGCTAAGAGTACTGACAATCCATTTAAAAAGGCTTTCCCAAAAGCTACCCAAAGTAATTTCTAGACTGAAGAAACTAGGTAAGACTCTAAATAGTGGAGCCTGTATCTGAAATTTCTTTGTCAAATGTACAATTTAAAGCAAAAAAAAAAAAAAAAAAAAAAAACAAAAAACTTTGTCAGCCTGCAACTGAAGAAAATTAAGCATGTGTCCACATTTGCAAGACACAAAATAAGAGGGCACTGTGTGGAACCAGTGCTGAGAGCCCCACATCTCTCAAAAATTTTTCTTTTGATGTGGAGGACATTACTTCAGATTTGTTCTTGTTTGGTCCCATAAACTGAATCCCCATTTGTAGCAGGGATTAAATATGTGGACCCCTAGGTCACAACTTCTAAGAATCCAGTTCTTTAAGTCTGGGATCATTGCACTATGTGAACCAAAGACAAGTAAGTGGCAGGAACTGTGACATCTGCTTTGAAAGTGCACTTCTGAGGATATTAATGTAGACACACTGTATGTCTCTCAAAATCTGCCTATACAAACAGATGGTTGCACCTACTGAAAGAGAAGAAAGCTGTAAGAAAGGAACATGAGAGATAACTGAGAGGAAAGGTGGCAATGAAGCTGAGATGGCTAGCATGAAAGGAAAACAAATCACAGAAGTACAGTCTGGAATTTAATGGGATCATGACAAAGTGATCATGCATCAGAAACTTTTAAATTTATTTATTTATTTTAAATCAATTTAAAAGTGCAAATATATACACACACACACACACTTATATGTAACCCCTTCATGGTCAGACAAATACTTTGGCTCAGATTATTACACTGTATGACCTACGAAGGACTTCTTCTTTGGGTACCTCTTTCATGCACTTTCTTTTCTCCCACTCCTTTCTACAGGGTATCTGATATACAGTCACTCTATCATGAACCTGTTAGATTTGACTATATTTCTGTGATTTCATTCAGGTCCAGCTGTTTCTTTTAATTCAGAATGATTCAGCAGGTGGATCTGGAATGTTCTCCAACCCATATATGTTTATTATACCGTCAAATACCCCACCTTTTAACAAGTAAAATCCACACTGGGAGAATTGCAGGGGGGGATGATGTTGGGATATTGGGGGGGGGGGGGAGGCATTTTTAAGACAGTTGTTTGTAACACATTCCAAGAATAAAGTTTTCAGTAGTGGTGTTTATCACTATTCTATTCCATTCTCAGGAGATTTTGTTGTCATTGGCTTTAACAAGCAGTGTCAGCATTTCTGAGTTTATGACAAAATGTTACATAAGCCTCTCCCTTCCGTCTGCTTTGTTCTTATCTCACTTCCAAAGAATAATCTTATAGGAGGACCTTAGAGACTGAATCATTGTTCAGCATCTAAAACACATGGCAGAGCAATGAAGATAATGAATGTATATTTGGACAGGATAGGCCAGTTCAAAAGGTCTCAGTTCTTTATGCAGGCTTCCCACACATTGTCATACAGTGTTATGTTGTTATCTTATTACTGATTTGGTTCACCTTCTTTATTATCACTGCAGTGCCACCATCTCAGCTGTAATACTTATTTAATACTACTACTTAACAGTTTTTAACAAAACTTGCAATAATTTTAGGCTCTTTTCATGGTTCTTCTATTCCTGCATTTTAGATAGGGACAGTCATAATAAAACCATAGTTTGAGGGCACCTTGATTTCTGCTTCCCTTAAATCTTGAAGGCAGAGAATATCCAAAGCAGAGGGTTATAACCTTTTGCACACTTCCTGTGTCTCACTCAGACGTATTAAAAATGCCTCCTAGGACATAGTTTGTGGAGAGCCAGCCACACACCACTTTGGGGACTCTGAACAAAAGGGATTTGATATAGTAATTAACAAAATTGAAACAGGGTCAGGAAAACCAGCCTTGATTCTGGAGAAAATTGCTATATGGTCTTTAACAACCACAGGTGTTGAGGTTATATAGAAATCTTCACACATTCGGAATAGCATCATTTGTCCATTCCCTAAGCCAACATCTTTTTTATTCTTATAAACCTGTAGAAGAAAACACAGAAAACAGTCCTGGGAAAACAATTTCTCCTCTTTCAGTGTTAAGAAAATCAAATACATTAACATAACATATCTTAATGGAAGATGAAGTCTAGGATATTATTTTTCCTGAATTTGGATTTGTTAACTTTTCTCACAGACAGGAGGTTCACATTCCTAAATCTACACCTTTCAGTTCCTCTCCCAGCATCAACTGCCTGAAAGTTTTGTGACACAACTGTAGGGGGACAGTGTCCCTTACGATCTATTTCTGGATGCCTAAAATCGTAACTGTCATTCAGAAATTCTATTGTCCTAACTGATACACCTGCATTAATCAGAAATGGACTTGGATTTGTAACTTCGTTTCCTAAGACATCATTAATCTGGCTACAGAACCATCCTTTTTTACACGATTAAAAAAAAAGTATATACTAAATCCTAAAGAATAAAATTCCTTGAAACCTGGTTTATTGCAAAGATTTTATATGTTGCTCTATAAACACTTATTCCTCTTTCCTGGTTACTGCCTTTTCTATCCTCATTCTTACACTGAATCTTGACATTTGAGGTTTTGTGCTTTAGACTGATCACAACTGCACTGGTCTACACAATCAATCCTCTACTCGTTAACATTTCTGGAAGCTTAACTAAGTGAAGAGACAGAAAATACGGATAACTGAGTGGAGCCATAGAAAAACAGAATAAAATCAGCTTCAGTACAAAGGTTGTAATAACACACTGCTGATGCCCTCCCTTTCTGTCATTGCAGTTCACCCTTGTCACTGTCTTATCAGACAATAGTTAATGCCTATCGTACACCCTGTATGGGTACGGTCTTAAGCCAGCTTCCCACTCCCAATCTTTTATTTCTCTGATATTAAGTAACTGTGTTCACTTTATTTTAATATTAAAAGTAATGTATGTGGGAGTCACATTGGTGCATTTTTATATGTCAAAAGACCAGAGTTCAAAAACAGCTCTGCCATTGAGACAGCACTTGAGTGTGGCATTGTCATTTGCTCTCCTTTACCTCGATTTACATATCTGGTCAGTGAGTAATGGATGTAAAACTGCTACATAAGTGGAAAGCAGTATTATTTATTGTCTGTGACTATGGGGGCAACAGATATGTGTAAAGCATTTACATACCTTGAGTCAGAAATTGCTATATATGTATAAAGAGTTGTAGCAACTTCCAACATAGTATGACTTTAAGGACTCCAAAGTTAAAGAATGTACATTCCTTAAGGCTTTCTGTAGGCATACAAGGTAAGTGAAAGAAAAACAGTTAATTATAAATAGTAAACTTTAAAAAAACCTTGACACTTTGGATCACTCCTGTTATATTAGTACTTTTGATGTATATGTATTGAGTGAACAGTAATTTCCATAAGATTGATATGTAAACCACAAATCTTCCTTCTTTGGTATCTCAAATGGACCATTGAAGTTTTATGAAAACTTGAAAAGAAAGAAAGACTAGGGAGTTTATCCTAAGGACTAGGGAGTTTAGCTCCTAGAATAAAAGACCATTAAAAAATAAGAAAATACATATACATACAGAAACAGTAAATTGAAAAAATATATAGAAATAAATACTGTGGAATCTATCTTTCCATCTATCTATGGAAAATTAATTTCAAATCTTCATTTACAACTTATGCAAACAGATTGCATAAATATGCTTTGTGACATATATGCATTCATAGACTTCTTACTTTGAATCTCAAGTTCAGATGAAATATTTATGGAATGATTTATAACAAGTTTTTGGGAAGCAACTTGTTCTGAGACAATGTGTAGGCAGAAAAGAAGAAGGGAAATGCATAAACAGATTATTTGCTTCTATTAGTTTTTCCAAAGCTATTCTTAGATTACTGTAACTGCCATAATGACATTTAACAAGACAGGAAGTATCTTCTCATGGCATAAGAATACCACATTAAGAGTTTATGCTTCACTTTCTTCTAATCAGCCTTGAAGAAACTTTCAGGAATGTCTCTCTACAAAAAAAAACAAAAAAACAAACCCTTTGGGTTTTTTTAAGTATGATTTACCATCTGTTCTCAGATAGAGCTAAAGAAGAGCTATATTATTTCAATATATTTAACAGCCTGACCTTTTCAGATTAATGTCAGAGGTATTGGAATAAATTTTTGACAGCATAGTGAAGAAAAGATATCAGTACTCCAGAGGCAACGTTGTGTATATGTGCTTTCCAGTACCATGCACAATCAAACATGTGAGGAATGTATACAAGCAAGTGGAATTTTCCCTTATTTATCCTAAAGAAACACAGCCAGTCTGGATTTTGCTTTTTAAACAGAATGCTGTTAAAATCTTAAAAGAACTTGTAAGAAAAACTGCATCAAAGGGAAACAAATCTTGTTTGTAATCTTTAAAAATGTGATGAAAATAATAATAAAAAAAGAATATTGCCTAGCACTGTCAAGAGACAACAAAACTATTATGCACTTAGTTTTAAACAATTCAGATGTAAAAACTGACATCTTTAAAAAGGGGGGGGGGAAATCCTAACAATAACATATATTATTTGCTATCTATTGCATTGTAAAAAAGGAATGTTAATTACTTTTCTTTTTCTTTCAATAGCAGGAAAGCCTTAATTTCATCTACCCTGAAAATATGTCCAGACCACAAGTATTTGAAAGCAAGGGAACACCTGGAAGTCAAGCAAGAATGAAACAGAGACTGCCAAAACCTGTAATTTTCCTCACTTGGTTCTTTGCTGTGAAATGCATCAGGGGTATTATCAAATCATTCACTAACATGAAAAAGAGGTATTCGCAGATCTGTGTGTTGCAAACATAGTTCTGAATCCTAAATCTGCTATAGCCAAAAGAAAGATCCTCATTTACTTCAGTGGCAAATTATTTGAGGGCTAAAAATGTTATTAAACTCAGTACAGTTACATCAATATATTCAAGTAAAGAATTTAAAACTATTATTTACATATAAAAGCACAATGATGCAAACTTTAATATATTTGCACCTGCCTATTCTATTTCATGGCAAGTTTTAAGCGCTGCATTTTTTCTACTTCAGAAAAAAACCAACTGTGTCCTTTAGACCTATTACCAAAATTACTACTAACAGGAAATTATTTTTTTTAATATAAAAACCTGACTGATTTGCAACTTAAGTTTGTGCTTCTTTCTTTTTTCATTGCATCCATTCAGAAATTATTACATTCAGTGTGACAATATAAATTTCATACACTTTCCAATTGAAAATTTAAGTGAAAACCATGGGTTTCAATGACTTCTGCTGATTTGGATGAAACAACAGACTTTGATCAATCTGCCTCTGTTTTACTGATGCTGAAAATACTCTGTCCAGGTTTAATTATGTTGACTTGTTAAGGATGTAGTTAAAGCAATGTAAGTGTAATGTTTCTATATCCCTCTATAGTTGGATAAATTAAACATAAGGAAAGTATTTTTTTTCCTATTGTTATGTGTAGTCACAATTTCTGCTATGCAGGGCTCAATTTTCAACCTGCCTAACACTGCATATGGGACACAAGCATGTGATTTACTCATGCTGGGAGTTTTCAGCAGGGCAGTCATGATTATCCATGAACTTTTCAGTAAATTACATAAATTAGGCACTTAAATGTGTTATGGACCTTCATCTCTTTCTCACTTTGTACTTGCAAGGTTGAAGGAACAGATATCCTTACCTTAGATTTCATATATAGTGGAGTATCTCAGCAATATATTTTTTAAATCTTAATAAATACTGCTGAAATTTGGGAAAACTAAAGTAATTGTACAAACTATGCTAAAAAAAGTAAATTAAGTGGATATCCAGAAAGTCACTTTAGCCTGGAAAACCTGGTCTTACTAGATGTCTTCTTCAGTTAATGTAGGGAAAAGTGTTCCGTAAGGAATATTCAGAATATCCAAGTCCATATTGTGAAACGTCTTGTGAAGTAGCCTCTCTATTTCTGTTGAAACAGAAAGGTCAGTTACAGCTGACCTTCCTAAATACTTAAATACTCTCCTAACTGATTTGCCAAGTCATTACATTGGAAATCTGAAGCTAAGATTCAAATTGCCTTCAACAAAGCCATATTTCCTCTCCAGAAGTTCATTTTAAAAACCATTCTGAAAATCAGAAGTTATTCTACATATGTTATTTATTTATGTCCAGAAAGAAAATATCTTTAAACATTGCTCAGAGTTTTCATCCATATCTGAGTATCTACATGACTAAATGTGAAGATCACAGATCAAGTACCTGTATGACCTTACACTATAAAATCATGTATTGTATACATTCACTATGTAAATATATTCTCTAAGACTATTACTTCCCCCTCCCCCTGACTTTAAATAACTTTATTTTTCACTGAGCTCTGCAGGCAATTACCTTTGAAAGTTGATTCATACACTTGTATTCACAACTTGGGCATTACTCTGTCACATCTCCGAGGCAGAGAAACTAAGAGGTATGCAAAAGAAAAAAAAAAAAAAAAAAAAAGGCAATTTTTGCCAAATATTCATACCTAGACTGGGTTGCATGGATATTCACCAAAACTGCAACATTACTGTATCTTGGGATGAAAACTGATTGCCATACCCTTTTTTACTGCCAGAACCCTTGATTTCCATAGGAAGGAATCCAGACAGATTCATCAGGGAAGTATTTCACTCCAAATGTTTCTTTACTGTGGATGATGACTAAACAGAACTGTAGGACCAAGCTATGATTGAAGCCAAACTGTCCAACTGTTTAGACTGAACATCTATGATTTTACCTAAAATTTATGAAAGTGAATAGCAAGGCATTCTTTTGACTGTAGTGGGTTTTGGAACACACCTTAAATTCATATTAATAATAGCATGGGTTACTCCCATTAAACCCAAAATAAGAAGGTTATTATATCCCATTTATGGGTACCTAGAAAAGAAACTGAGTGGTTAACAGTAATATAGACATATACATTCTACTGTTTAAAAGAGAATAAACTAACCCAACAGTAGGTCTTGGAATGCAACACCACAAAAAAAGAAAAGTCTCAACAAGAATTCAAGAAACTATGGATAGATGAATAGACAAAACACTATGTTATTGATTTACAGTTGGAAAATTGTGTAAAATATTTATATATAGTGTATTTATATAGAAAGGATTTATATATATGTACATATATAAAAATTGATATATCATACATTAGAATATATTTTATATTATTTGTATAAATACAATATAATACTAATGTAATATAATATAACATGAATATGGTATGATGTGAGATGATATGATGATATAACACATCATAATCTATTTTATGTCACATTATATTATAAATTAAATTCTACGTAAATTGTATATTATATTAATAGAGCATGTTATATTTACATATTTCTAATACAATATGTATATATTAAATACTTATACATAAAATATTTATTAAAATAATTTAGAAATTTTTATATATATATGTATGTGTGTATATATACAAGCACACCAAGCATTTTATTCAACATTTCTGACTTAGATATGCTTACAATTGTAATTAGTAGAACTCAATAATAATACAGTCCAGGGTGCTGTAATATTTATTCACAACAAGCAAGGGACAGTTTATTAGTAAGGTCCAGCTTGATAGTACTGAGAAACGATTATGAATTTGGAAGCAAGTCTTTAGACCATTTCTGGCCCTTACAGTTATTTTTCTTTATTAGGGTCTTCAGCCTAGAAAGGACAGAAAGCATTTGAAAGGGACAAATTGCACTCTCCACACACACACACACACACACACGCACACATGCACACATGCACACGCATGCACACAAACAAATACAGAGTAGGAGACTTTCAACAAGATAAGGCACAAACGAACTAAACAGGAACTAATTTGAACTGTTCTAATAACATGAAAACTCCAGAAGGGTGTGAACTTGAGACAATCCTGGTGAGATACAGAAATGAAATTCATTTGAAAGTTTACAATGACAGGCATCATTAGGAAAGAGTAATGCAGTTTTAGTCATGCGATGCAAGGAGAATATGCTAAGGCAACACGTGACAGATAACGAAGGTGACAACTTTTGCCAGGTATCTGTGATTGACCTTTGCCTGAAGTGTGATTAATCCCAGCCCTTCCATTACCAAATCCACACTGATACATTCTATTTTTCTGAAAAGTGAAAATCTGGAAGAACTGACTACGGGTATTTTATGAGGTATTTTATTTCTCAGAGTAATTAGTGCTCGATAAAAACCTAATCTTTGGTGAATCTCATGTGGAGTGGTCTTTTTAAGCTGAAGTAGCGTCATCATTGGTATTCTAGTAGCACAGAAGATTTATGTATTTACTTATTTACTCTGGTCAAAGTTACATTTTTGTTGTTGTTAATTTTCTTGGCCTACTGAAGGCTTCCCTAATGGAGGAAAAGTTAAGTCTGCCAGGGGATCTTTCTGCAATGACAGTGTCATCATTTTTCATCCATTAGAGTTGACAGTGATTTCTTCACAGTAACATAGCATTTCTCTCCGCTTTTCTTTTCTTGAGTGTATGCTGACATGGAAACAGACCTTTCTGAAAAATAGCCACTGCTATATTTTCCTCTGGTTTTCAGTCATGATCATCTTCCCCATGTGTTCTTCCACAGATCCGGATGAGTGCCATGCAGATTGCAGTAGGGGGCACAGGCCATCCTACATATTTCAGCAAGTCCCTGCTCAGCAGCAGTTGTGCCTTCGTGAGGTGGTTTCAGATCCTTGTCAATTGCATTATGGGCATTTTCTTAGGCTACAAAAGTGGGGGTTTATTCTGTCCCTTTATGACTTTCTCATAACTGTTGAGGATAGTGCTCAGAAACAACATTCCTCGCTATTCAAGATTAACTTCATTTTTATAATGAATGGGTTAACATCAGCATGACAAAGGGTGTTAAAACAGTATGGGGATTACATACACACAAAGACAATCTCTTTGTTGAAAAACTTGGTGATTTCTGTGCCAATAGAAGAGCGCTCAGCCTCCTACCATCCACACTTTGTCTCCTGTAGAGTGTGCCTGGGTCACATGGCAGTTTCCTAATGCTCCTGCTGTGGAAGCTTTGACACGGAGAAGCCATGTGTGGGAGGTGTGCTTGTCAGAGAGACACCCTTTATGATGCTCTTTCTTTGAAACCAACCTGTCTTGTCATGTGCATTTTGTATAGACCCATGCTGTTTTGAAGAGGCAAGCAAGGAATCTTTGTTATCTGTCTACTATTACGCTTCAAAGTTCTGCTTCTGTAGATGAAGCTGCAGTTGTGCTAAGAAGATTACAGCTGTGCCGAGTTCAGTTCTGGCCTCTGAGAAGAGTTTACAGAATGAATGAGGATGATACATTTCTTAGATCTGGAAAGCTGTTTCTCAGGCTATCAGGTCTGCTTATAATCTGAATGATATGAAAATCACACAAATCCTTCTCTCTTGTTATAACCTGACCTATCTTGCACCACCACTTGAAGTACACATGTAACTAGATAATTCTATGATTCACAGACCACTGGAAGTTTTTCTTAGCTGTGCAGAACTGGTGCTTGCTGAAGAAGCAATCAGGAGTTATGATTTACCTCAGCAACTAGTGATGTTTGCAGAATTGTCATCAAACGCCCTTTTTTGTCTGATCGAAATAGGTGACAGTAGGACCATAAACACTGTTTAGAAAGAGTTACCTACTGTCCTTCAAGGGCATGCACAAGTTTGGCAAGGACTTACTGCTTTCTACAGGAGAGTTTTCTAGCTTGGACAAAAGTATTGTAATGTATGCCTGACTGGGTTCATGATGTTCCTCAGAAGTTTACCAATCCAGAGTAAAGTGTATTCATCACTGGTTTAACGTGTAGAGTCTTGCTGGCCTAAAGCCTTGCCTGTTAGGGTCATCCTTTGTTCAAATATGTTAATAGTGTTGACATCAGAGATTTTTCACAGTGTTGGTGTCTAGTGTTTGAGGTATATTATACACACCCATATATATTTGAATCTAATCACAGTTTTGCATACTAAGGCAGCAGTAGCAGGCTGTGGTGGCTTGGTGAAACAGGTAACGTTTGAATCATATTTTTCTTCTCCCTTCTCTAGGCACATGTGAGTCATGACACAAACTGGCATAAACTCTCCTCCCATGAGAATCAAATGCTGTGCCTTATATCCTCAGGTGGTATAAATAGCATAAGTCAATATAGTAGTGCCAATTTACATAAATTTCTACACAGAATTTGGCTAAATGACAACTCATAAGGATATGATAACATTCTGCAAGTATTTGAAGCCATAAACACTAAGCAGGGGGACAAATGATTTAGGGTGGCATAAGGAGACATAATTAGGAGCAATGGGAGGAAATTAAGGGAGGAAAAAATTAGGCTGAATATCAGAAACAATTTTCAGACAGGGAGATGTATTAGACTGTGGAAAATAATTATCCCAATGGACATTGCATTGCTCAATATGTTTAGACTGGACAAAGTACTAATACATGTACAACAGGGACTAATTTTGCAATGTCTGGCGCATAGACCAGAAACCAGAGACCTTTAATGGGGTAAAAAGAATTCTTAATGCATTAAGAAAAACAAACAAATAAATCCTTTTTTATCACTTTCACCAAATGCATGGATATGTCTGTATCTTTTATGTATGTGGATTTAAACATACATACATATGTATATAGACACTATTTTCCTTTTTTTCATGAAAATTAAAGTGGTTTTTTTAATAAAATCAAATTTCCTTTAAAAAAAGTATAACTTCATTTTAGTGATAATGGCAAATTTCTTATCCTCAGCTAGTTATTAAATGCAAAGGTGCTACGTTTGCTAGTATTTGATTTTTTAATTTTTTTTCAAACTCAGGTTCACATGTTCTGTTAACACGGAAAAAATAATCTACTTAATTTCTTTTATTATAGAAAGATTTCATTCTCCTGTCTGTTATAGAGCTGAAAATTCATGAAAATTTTTGTGGAAGTGGAGTTTGGTATACTTCTTATCCTGAAAATAGCTGAAAAAAAGCTCTGAAATCATGCAAATGTCCCATTTTAATAATTTTTCAAATGAATGGTTAAGATAAGTTATTGTTCTTCCTGCATCTAGTTGGTCTTTAATCACTGGAAGAAATGTTTCCAAGCTAAATGTTTACAAGACTGACTACAGAAACACATTCCAAAACCTACTTTTTCAAAACTCTGAAGTTTTTTATACAGATCAGGGATGAAGATTGGGATATTTCTTATTTTACCTTAGTCTGATGTCAGCTAAGTAAATAGAATGCATTCTTAGAGTAGCTTCTTTCCCTTTTTTGTAATTGGGTTATATCTGATTCCATGAAATGCAAATGTAAAGTATGCTCTGGAAGCCTAGACAGTGTATTTGGTTGTTGAGCACATAGAAGGCAAACTACAAAACAAAAATATGCAACCAGCTACATCTAACAGGGAAATCTGTGGGATGTCATTAAATAAGCAACTCCAGGACCACAGACGTATACAGCTTGTTCTACTGAGCACTGTATTGATGCAAGTGACAGAAAGGAAGAAGTTTCATGGATTGAGCTCACAACAGAGAGATGAAATTACCTGAGTCAGAAAGGTGTAAAACTACAAAAAGATGCTGGAAATAGTTTGGTAACAAATCATTCTTTTTTACTGAGGAGCACGTATAGCCCCTAGTAGTTCAGAAGTTGTTTTTTATTATATACCTGTTTCCACGTCTATTTCCTTGGCAAATCCTGCTACACATATTCAGATGTGTAATATAGCTGAAATGAATTTAATTTTGATCTATTTTTCAGCATTCTTCTAGACTGAAAGACCTAGATAGCTGACATGCCAATTCAAGAAGTATAGAGAACGTATAGACTTTTTAGCCACTTGTCCTGTCTGCCATAGTTTTTCTGTAAAGAAAAACATCCAGGGAAAATAGTATCATTGCCACTTGGCCCTTCTCTATGACCATTGCAGACAACAGTTTCAGCATCATGGAGTATTACTAGCAAAACATTAGTTCACCATGAGTTAGTTGTGTGAGAATTGCAATCCCCAAATAAGCACCTCTGAAAAAAAACCCAAACAAACAAAAAAAAAAACAAAAAAAAAAAAAAATCTGTTGCTGTTTTGAGCAACATGCAGCCTCAAGACGTTAAAACTGCAGTATAGGTAATAGTATGGTTTATGATATTAAATGATCAGTCCATACATTGCCGCAGTCCTAATATCACCAAAATCCACCATTGCTAAAGTTGAAAGTATCTGCATAACTCTAGGAAATGTGCAGTTGGGAATTGCTATAGATATCAGTCTAAATTCTTGAGATTCAGGTGTAACAACTAGCTAACTTCCAAAGGAAATGAAATTGATGTTTAATGCTTTTCAGCTGCATTTTGATAACACTGTGGAGAGTTTAGATCTTTGTGGTTTTTGCCTGAGTGACTTGAAATGTTTGAGTTGTCATTACTAAGCAGTAGTAGTAACAAAAAACATTATGCCTCAAGTATTGTAACATAAAGCATCTGATTTTACACCATTGGAATGATAGACATTCTTGGTTATGTTAACATTAGTTCTCAAGTGCTGACAACTTCAACTTTTTATCTTGTAATCTTTATTTAGATATGTCAAATAAGTATACTGAGAAAAGAGAGGATCACACCCATATCTTTATTTTACTATTTTAACACCACTTAGGGTTGAAAGCTCTGTGATTTTTTTTATAGTATAATTACTTTCCTAGGTAGAAGCATTATTTATTTACCTTCAGAGGACATGCAGTATACAGTGAATGAAAAATACTGGATTTAATTAGAAGCCAGCTAGAGAAACATGCCCTTTACTAGTGTGCCACATCATAAATCATTGAGTTTTACAGGTGTTAAAGTTTTCTCCAGTTTTTATGTTTTCAGAAACAAATCTATTGTTTTACTCTCTCTAGTGCTTACTAACTGCCAACAAAAGAGTAAAAAAAAAATATAAATATATTTCTTGGATAAGAGTGTGATACAGATACCATTTCAACTGTCTGTGCAGTCTGTTGTGATATGTCTAAAACTGGTTTTCACTGACCAGGTGACCAGTCTTCAACTCCCTGCACTGGGAATTTTATGTTAAAAAGACCATAGTCCTTTGAAGATATCTCAAGATTTGTTATGTAGGATACATTTTACACAGATTGTTTACACATATACTTCTCAAAATTTGTCTCTTGAGTATTGTATTTCTTTCCCTTTTTTTGCTGGCATTACCTCAGGAAATTAAGATAATTTAAAAAAAAATCTATTTGAAAACAGTAAAAGATGCTTTTAAATAAAATAAGATTTTCTTTTTCTTCCCATGCTACATTTTAAATTTCTATTTTAGGAAAATTCGTACTTATTATTTATTAATTAAAACAATTTAAAGCAAATTAAAATAAGACTTTTTAGTTATCCTTTGATTTGATTCCTCTAAGTATATAATCTGAAACATTTTACAAGCTCACGGAAAAGGTTTGAATGGCAGCTAGTAAATCACAGAGCTTCACTGTATTCAGAATCCACTGATGGGATATATGATATAATTCCATAATGTCATATCATCATGGTTGATGTGATGCAACCTGATTAACCAAAAAAACCTTTGGGATTATCTTTGGACCAGAGGAGATTGATGCCCTTTCTTTAATTTAATTTCTGATCTTGTTCAGACCTCCTAGAATTCAGGAGCTCTATTTCCAGAAGAGGTGATGTAACTGAAGAACACTTTCTGGTGACAACACATAATGCCTTTAAAGCTTGTAAGATTCCTTTACCCTTGATATCTGTAGGCCAATGAAGTCATTGGGTCTGGCATGGACTTTCAGTCATCATAAGAGGAGTCTCCATAGCCAGATGTGGCATTATTATACTAAGGATTGGTGTATGCTGTTGATTTCCATTTCTATAGCTGGACCTCCTGGATCTGTGGTCATACTTCAAAACGTCTTCAGTGTAGACGTAAAGTGGACAAAATTTCTTCACCATGAAAAAACACATTCTTAACTTAGAAGTGTTTGCCTGAGATGATTTTAAGTTAACACAGTAGTAAACCCAGCAATTTTAATTGCTACAGCTGAGCTATGGGCTCTCTTTCAACCTAAACTGGTGGAGCAAGTAAGTGGCTTCACAGAGGTCCATCACATGGAGCACTGTTCATCTTATTGTACAGAGTCACTGCAGGTGTGGGAGAGTTTCAAGGGTGTAGCCCAGTCAAAAATTGAGATAACTTGTCTGACTGCTACATCAGACTGAGTTTATTTACTTGGATTAGTGAAGCTAAGTTAGAAAACACTCTTTTTTTGCTACAGACATGCCCTTTCTCTGTTTTCCTAAGTGGAGCTATTATCAAAGCTATACGGAGTTCAGTAACAAGTTTGAATGTGCAAACAACAAAACCTTTTTAAAAAGACAGTGAAAAATAAAATCCTGCAGCTGCTGCAGTGCAGGATGATATGAATCTAATGAGCCTGACTACGTTAGCTCTTGAAAAGCTGCAGTCTATTATGCAGTTTTTCAGGCACACTTGGTGACCAACATTTTGGTAGGACTTGAGATGTGGCTCAGTGACAGCAAATGGTTTGTCCTAATAACCAAATGACAATAAAAGTCTCTGGATTTTCCTTTCTTTTTTTATTTTCAAACTTCTTATAAGGAGTTTCTGAAGAATGAAATATATTAATGTCATAATCAGCTGGACTTCTTAGAAAAAATACAATAAACATGGTATAATATCAATTTAGTACTTAAAATATCTTATTTACACTCTACAAAGGTTCAAGGGTTTGGAATGTTTTTACGTTGTGACAATATCTGTAGAAAAGGTGGCGCATGAAGGTACTCTGAATTTTATGGTTTCAAACATAACACAACACACAATAAATAAAGAATTCATACTTTGGCATGGATAAAGCCAGTTATATTACTTATTGTATTCTTTCACTTCTACTACATTAGTATTAGGGTGCTGTGCATTCTTGAGCTGTCATAAAATTTTCTACAGAACTTATTCCTTCAGGAAAAATTGCTATCCAGCATTTTGGATTTTGTTTCTTTTTTCTATACAGGTGTCATGGTTTCAGCTGGGTTAGAGTTAACTGTCTTCCTAGTAGCTGGTACAGTGCTATGTTTTGAGTTCAGTAGGAGAAGAATGTTGATAACACACTGATGTTTTCAGTTGTTTCTAAGTAGTGTTTAGACTAAGTCAAGGATTTTTCAGCTTCTCTTGCCCAGCCAGCAAGAAGGCTGGAGGGGCACAAGAAGTTGGCACAGGACACAGCCAGGGCAGCTGACCCAAACTGGCCAACGGTGTATTCCATACCATGGGACGTCCCATCTAGTTTAGGAACTGGGGAGTGGGGGCGGGGAATCGCGGCTTGGAGACTGGCGGGGTGTCGGTCGGCGGGTGGTGAGCAATTGCCCTGCGCATCGTTTGTATGTTCCAATCCTTCTATTACTACTGTTGTCATTTTATTAGTGTTATCATTATCATTATTAGTTTCTTTTCTGGTCTATTAAACTGTTCTTATCTCAACCCATGAATTTTACTTCTTTTCCTGATTTTCTCCCCCATCCCACTGGATGGGGGGGAGTGAGTGAGTCGCTGTGTGGTGCTTAGTTGCTGGCTGGGGGTTAAACCACAACAACAGGTTTTTTGGGGGGTTATTCTTTTTTTCCTTTTCTTTTCTTTTCTTTTCTTTTCTTTTCTTTCTTTTTTTTTTTTTTTTACCCTTTGACACTTAATCTAAAAAACATGAACCCAGTGTGATGGAGTATCATCATTCTAAATTTCCAGACAGGCTGGAAGAATAGTTTTAAGAGGCATGACTTTCCAAGATCATGTCACTCAAAATGCCACAAACTCTGTAATACCATATGCACAGAATTTGGCATCTTTCCAACACATTATAGAATTCAGCACTTTAAAGAGGGAAATAACCATTCTACAGCAGCAAGACATCTGACACTATACTTTGTCTACTGGGAGATTCCTGTAGATGTTTTTTTCTGTTACATATGGTTATGCTGCTGACAAGGTGGTGGCAGTTTCAAGTGCTGCAGTAACCCACTGCATTCTCCCTGGGGAAGACATGAAATTTCTATTTGAAGAGCATACACTCCTGAAACAATAAAATGTCTCCCTGTGTGATTTGAAATGGTTGTACCTTCCACCTCATGGTGGGGTTGCTTCCCCCAAGGGCACACGCAGCCCTGAGAGCTACTGCTGTCATCTCAGCAGAGACTGCTAATGAGGGGTAGCAGTCTGGGTTGTGCGCCGTTGAATTCACTTACAGTACTAAGCCTAGGCTTGGTTAACATATCCAGCTTGCATAGCATACATCGCAAAATTAAAGAAGATACTGACCCATGTTTTCCTACAATGATTTCTCCTTTTTGTCCTTTCAGCATAACACCTTTACTGCAGAGACCTAGTTTTTTAATTTTCTTCTCTTAGATATTCCCTTATTTATCTTTCTTCTGGAGATATCTAGGACTTCAAGTATGAATTATTAAACTTAATGTTTTTTCCCTCTGGAATTCTTGATGGGTTCTGTACCTTCTACAAACCAACACAGAGTGAGAATCTGTAATATTTATTTTCCCAAGGATGCTCCTTCAAAGACAAAGGGAGATATTTTAATATCGTTCTCTCTCTTTTCTGCTGAACTGGAATAAACTTGGTGGCAGAAGTGAGGAAAGAAAGTGAGTTAATGAAATAAACCTCTGTTTATTTCTGGGTTACTAGAAGTGTTAATTTATTACTTATTAATGTTAATTCTGTGTGGATTTGGAATAACTCCATATACCATAACTAATGGAGCTGAATTATTATTAAAAGAAGTTTTAAATGCTTTCACACCATCTAATTTGTAGAATGAGTAATTTTTTAGTGTGCATAGACATTGCAGCTCAGGTTCATTGAACCTAACTTTACCACTCTCCTAACACATAAAAATTATGACAATGTCTGCCTTGTGCCACTTCCTTAGTTAGAGGGTAGACACCAGAGCTCTTGATTGTCCTTTAGTTCATCTAACGTCTTTATTGCCACTGTAGAACTGCCTGTCTTTTTCCATGTACATTTCCAAAGTAACAAGCAATAAATCTAAATGCTTCACGTTGATGTATATGTATCCATTTTATTCCCATTATTATCAACCTTTTATATATGTGCTCAGAGCAGTAAAGGTCTGTGAATCATACGTGCATGCACTTAGATTGGCCAAGGGCTGGCGTTTCTTCTGCTCTTGCCATGAATGATGGTACATTTTGGAACCTCTGCTCTGTTGCTTTTCGCATTGCAGCCCAGGGTAGCTCTATAGTCACACATCTGGAATGGAGGACATTTTGCTTTTGGTGTTGGGTTGAAAGCTTGATTTTTGTGATTTTTTTAGGTGAGTTTAACTCCTTGAGGGTTTGTCCAAACTTTGCCAAACTTCGTTTCAGAGGTATGAAACTGAAAAAAGATGTCAAGCATGTGAACTGAACCTACTGAATTATACATCCTTTATGGCTTCAAAGGAAAAAGATGATAGTGTAGTTTATTGTAGAAAGATAAATATGTCATTAGGAACTGGTAAAAAATTGTCTTTGATATGTAAAATGATGTGGTTACCTGTGATATAAGGATATTAAATTCAGATCTGGAAATTCTTTTACAGGTTTCAGTTCCACTCTTCATATATTTGGTATAACTAGAAGAGTTAAACATAGTAAAAGCTAGATTCTCCAGTATGCAAAGCTTTCTCGTGTCTTTTTGGAAACTGTGAAGCTTGAAGGATGGAAGTCCAAAAATTTGTCAATTTCTCTGTTCAGAAAGTTGTAAACAAACTGGAACTCGAGAATGCCTCAGCCTCCAAAGTGTGACTCTGTTTTTTATATGAAAAAACAATTTTTATAATTCTACTGTGCCCAATTAATCCATATGCCAAGCAACAGAGGATGGAGATGGCTGCTAAGAAAAAAAAATAACATATTGATTTAGTGACAGCTGACAAGATGGGTACTATTGAAGGCATAGCTTTGATTTCAGGAACTTAAACACAAGGAACTAATATTCCACTTTCTAATGAACTAAAATACTTCGTTTATGATTATTTTACTTTAACAAAAATGAATAAATCTATTTGCATTTCTTATTGTTCTATATAGTCTAAATTTTTAAGTGGAACATGTACAATACTGGGACACTTTGGGCTGGGTGAATTTTATATTGACATTATGTTCAATAGAGCTATTAAAGTTTGATATTAAGAGCATTCAAAGTACATCCTTAATTTTTAATATAATCAAATTTTTAAATTGGGTGCAACAAAAAGCCACAAGAGGACTAAAAGCTGATTTCAGATTTTAAATATATATGTACATTTTCATACCTACTATTGGACCTGCAAAATAAATAATCTTATTTTCCCTATAGGGCTTTGACCTATGAGGCCTTGTCTACCTCTTGATCTGCAGCAGCCTTTTATGCTCTATTCAGGGTACATGGTCCTTGGAGTAATATCTTGTAAAAGTATGAGTCTGTTTGTTTCAGCTTACATTGAAGAGACACCATAAAATCCCAGCAGTTTCTAGGATATATCGGTTGCTTGTAAATGAAAAATATGGTATATTAGAAATACTGGTTCATCTTTGTATTTCATTTGAATAGGATGTTGCCTATCAATTTATAGCAAAGTGTCTTTGAAACCACTCAACTCACCTCCCCAAAACCAGAAAGATACTGTGCAAATTCCATGTTCATTTAAAGGAGAAATATTTGAAATATTTGAATTTTTCTCTAGGTGTCTACTAGACTTGTGTAAATTAAGGAATTATATTTTTTTTACAGCTGTGGAATCAAATTTATGTACTTCCTTTATAATAAAGACAAGACATATCAAAGACCTTAAAATTCCTTACGTAAAGTCAACTATTGAAGGACTGTACAAGTCTCTTTTCATTTTATACAACATATTTGATCTCTTCTAATTAGTGTCCCATTCCCAGTAAATATGAATTTGTTAGCCTGCATTGTTTACTGAAATTTCTTCCTTAATCACTGAAAGGAGATGGTGACAGTCATAGGAACATAAGCTTTGCCAGCCCCAGGCTAAAACAGGATTCATTTTCAGAGTGGTAACTCCAGTGAGACTACTTACATTATTAGAATTTGTGCTCCAGCACCACTGAGTTATGAAACTAGTGGAAAAGCACTGGTATATATGGTACACAAATCTCTCTTACTTCTATAGTGTTATTTATTTCTTTATTTGTTGTATTACTGTCTAGCAGGTAGTGTTCCAGTGTAGCAGAGGTTTCCATTATGTCAAATTCTGCACAAAGACAGAAGATAGTTTCCCCCCCAAACAAGGAAGATCAGAAGGAACAAACAAGGGAATATTAGAAAGCAGAATGGCTTTGGTTAGGATGAAATGCTGTCCATGCAGCAGCTCATCAATTTTGTTTAAAGCATCACAGCAGCAAAAGTTCTAAAGAAGAGATTTGAAGGAGAAATAGCCTTTTCAGAGTATTTGCAGCATGAGAGATAGCACAAGATATATTCTATTGGTAAGTGTCCTGCTTTGACCTAAAAGTAGCCTGGATAATGCAGTAAATCTTTTTTATCTTTACTTTCTTTTATTGTTCTTTTGCATTTTTTTATTGTGTTAAATGACTTTCTAACAGAATACTGATTAGGATTCTTGCACAATTTAATTAACAGCAATAAAATAAGATTGCCACAATTAATATATTTTCATCATTTAATTCAATCCACCACCTATTTTGAAATGTACAAAGATTTCCTTTCTTTGATTTTTTTTCCAAACTGCTAGCAGAACCCATGTAAAATCACACCTCAAAAAATATGGAGAGGAAAACAAAAGCCAAAACGTCTAGTGAGCCCTGTAGGTCATGGAGAGATATCTTTATTGACACATTCATATACTGAGACTTTATTTGCCTACTTTAATTCATTTACAAGGAAATAAAATGTGAAACTTCAGTAGTTTCTTATAGATGAAGTCTGTTTGTTCAAGAACACTATTACACTACTGATGAAGCTATGCATTTGCTTAATGAAGGATAAGAAATTTAAACCAGACATACAACAACATTCTTCTGTCTTTTATCAAGGTGGGTGTCCATGGCTTTTTGAACTTTGAGCTTTCAGAAATAACAATACCAGTAAGGCAGTTGTAATGTGCAGCTCTTTGTGAGATTTCAGTTCTGACTGCTGTAAAGTTATCAAGCAAAAGAGAGTAAAAAGAGAGTTTAAAAAGCAAACAAAGCTCTAATGTTAGAATACCTGCTATTTATTATCCCCCTTGTATGCAAAGACACAGAACCCTTCTTCTTACTGTGTGGAAACATAAATATTAGCCTGTAGGGTCTTTAAATTGCTGATGAAGCAGATGATGCATTGTCTCCTCTCAGCAGTATATCAAATCACATCAGCAAAATTTCATTAGCAGTTGATAACAATATGACATTTTTGATCTGCTTTGGGTTCTTAGTCTCCATGAATGAAGTAGATATGGGTTATCTAATAGTGAAACAATTAGAAACATGCAGTCCTTCTGCTCAACCTCAGCTCTTGTTTTAAACTGGAACCAAATGTGAGCTAAACTTATCTTGGAAGCTGTTGGTTATTTTGAAAGAATCTGTTTCAGGGTTTTTTTTTTAGGATAGCAGCTCAATTTGCAAATAGAAGTAGAAATTCCATGAAAAATTATAATTATCAGGGATGTGTGTTCCAAGTTTGAAGACACTGAAGAAGTTGATGTGCATCCAAAACGGATCAGAATACTTCCTCCCTTTAGACTTCTTCATTACTAGCATGAAAACAGATTTTATTTCCCATGTCCACTCTTGGGCAAAGACTACTGGGAAAGCTGGATAAAATACTTATCTCTTAACTTCAGGAATCTATTTTCAATGAAGACTAATTTCAGCAGCCATAATCTATGGTCCAAGAAACCATGAAATAAGAAGCAATGAAATCACTAGCCCTTGAGAAGTTTGCTCCTTCCTATGACCAATTAAAGGTTAGGTTTTTTTATGAACTTTCCCAAAGTTTTGCTGTTCAACATTTTATGATAATTTCACTGTTGGATTGATGATCACTTTTTTAGAAGAAAAAGGTAAAGAAGAACACAGAACTTTGTATCATAAACCACTTTGTAATATTTTGCACTGTGACATATTTCACATGTGAAGACAGTGACAATGATTTCATCTTTTTGATAGATAATATCCTCACCTGAAAATACTGCAAAGATCCTCTGAAAGGATATATTCTGTTTAGCAAAGTATTCTATTTCATGATAGTTTTCCTCAACATCAGTAATTTTTTGCAAGCAAAATCTTTTATTGTTTGCCCAAATATTAGTTAATTACCAGACAGTTATCCAACTGGCAGAAAAGTCACTGCCTCCTTAATCAACTATAGTTTATTTTTAAGAATTAAGATAATTCAGATAATTCAATTTGACTTCTTTTAGCATTAGAATAATAATTTAACTTTTTAGCAGAAATAAAGGTTTATGAGGAAATAGAGTATATAAGTTCTAGTTTCTTAATCAAAACAGTATTACATTTTCTCTTAAAACAACAGAGCAGGATGTGGCAAATCCCCTAGTCCTAACAATTTTAGCATCTAATTTGTATATGCATGATTTTTTCTTCAACTTGTTTCTTTTTCCCTTACAAAGAACTCTTGAAATAAAGATGTTTTGTAAGACTGACCCTCAACCTTGGGATCCCTGACCGACCTGGCTGGGAAATATCTGTATTTTCCATACTAATAAGACTTGGTTTTCTTGCTTGGGTTCTGACTACAGACAAGCATGTCAGTTAATCAAGGTTCTAGTCAAAAGTTCATTAGAAGTCTGCTGTGACTATAACAAGAAAAATACAGGTTTATGAGAAAGTTTAGTCAAGAATTTTGTTATAATGTTATAGGTGTAATATATTAATTCATAAACCACAAAATGCTATATAGTGAAACTACATAGCATTAATGTGCTTGACATGGAAACTGTAGAATATATTCAACACACGTTCTGTCTGTCATGATTTGTCTTACCACTGCTTAGACTGGATGTTACTCATGGTGATAATACTAGTAGCTCTCTAATTGAATAATCTTAGAGCATAACTGGCCTTTATTAAATTTCAGCAGAAAAAAGCTACAGCAGAATCTTTGAGGAGACTAAGCAAATATAACACTTTTAAAGAAAAACAAAGATTCCGATCTGGTAGTCCAAAATATTCAAATATGGACTTTTGTTTTCTAGATTGATGACTGGCTTTGAAGCTGACTGGAATGGACATGTAGTTGATATGGTACACAGATGAAGTGTTGCACTGGTTATTTTTCAAGGCTGTCCTGCAAGGAAATAAAATTAATTTTTTGTGTCCTGCAGTCATATCAAAAAGTTCTTGCACTAAACGAATGCATAGTATTTCAGTATTCACTAGCAAATGAAATGTTAATATATTTTTAAAGAAACATTCAATCCACACATATGTTTTTTTATTATAGTGATTTGACACAATTCAACATTTATACCTCATTATATTCATTTATAAATTCAAATAACATTGAGAAGTACTATTTTAAAATATTTTTTTCACTTTATCAAATCCTAAAAATGTGTGTCAAGAAATAAATTTTTTAAGCAGAAATGTCAAAGGACATTTTAAGCCATGTTTTTAAAGGCAAGATACTAAAGTCATGCTAGCAAACCCATTTGAAGTCTGACACTTTTTAATAAAAACTGAAAAAAATTCTGGTGCCATTCTAGCACTGATCAGGGGGAGAGTCATCCAAACAAGGGGACCCTATTGATGAAGGCTTCTTATTCCAGCTACAGAAGGCATTGCGCTCGCAGACTCTCATCTTGCTGGGGGGACTTCAACCACCCTGACATCAGCTGGAAAAGTAGCATGGTGAGCTGTAGGCAATCCAGGAGATTCCTGGAGTGCACTGAGGATAACTTCTTAAGCCAGGTAATAGACAGCCCTACCAGAGGGGATGTGTTACTGGACCTGTTGGCCACCAACGCAAGTGATCTAATCAGAGACACAAGATTGGAGGCAGCCTGGGCTGCAGTGGTCATGCACTGGTGGTGTTCGCAGTCCTGAGGGATATGGGACAGGAAAAGAGTAAAGTAAGGACCCTGAATTTTAGGAAAGCAAACTTCCAGCTGTTCAAGGAGTTAGTCAATAGGATCCCCGGGAAACTGCCCTCAGAACAGAGCTGGCAGATCTTTAAGGACATTTTCCATAGAGCACAGGAGGTCTTGATCCGCATAAGTAAGAAATCAGGAAAGGAAGGCAAGAGACCAGCATGGATGAGTCAAGACCCAATGGTCAAACTAAAGGGCAAGAAGGAAATGCATGGCAGTGGAAGAGGGACAGGTATCCTGGGAAGAGTATAGGGATGCTACCCGGTTGTGTAGGGATGGAGTCAGGGAGGCCAAGACATGGCTGGAGCTTAACTTGGCAAGGGACAAAGAAAAATAAGAAGGGCTTCTATAGGTATGTCAACCAGAAAAGGAAGGTCAAAGAAAGTATACCCCCCCAATGAACACGACTGGCAAACTGGTAACAATGGATGAGCAGAAGGCTGAGGTACTCAACAACTTTTTTGCCTCAGTCTTCACTGGCAACCTCTCTTCCCACACCTCTCAAGTGGATGGACTGCAAGAAAGAGACTGGGGGAGCAAAGTCCGTCCCACTGTAAGACAAGATCAGGTTCATCACCACCTGAGGAACCTGAACATACATAAGTCAGAGGGACCTAACAAGATGCATCCCAGGGTTGTGAGGGAATTAGCTGATGTAGTTGCCAAGGCACTGTCCATGACATTTGAAAAGTCATGGCAGTCAGGTGAAGTCCCCAGTGACTGGAAAAGGGAAACATTGCACCCATTTTTAAAAAGGGTAGAAAGGAGGACCCTGGGAACTACCAACCTGTGAGACACTTCTGTGCCTGGCAAGATCATGGAACACATCCTCCTAGAAGCTATGTTAAGGCATATGGAGGACAAGGAGGTGATTTGAGACAGCGAGCATGGCTTCACCCAAGGGCAAGTCCTGTCTGACCAAACTAGTGGCCTTCTATGATGGAGTGACTACGTCAGTGGACAAGGCAAAAGCTACAGATGTCATCTATCTGGACTTCTGTAAGACCTTTGACACGGTCTCTCACAACATCCTTCTCTCTAAGTTGGAGGTATGGGTTTCATGGGTGAACTCTTCAGTGGATAAGGAATTGACTGGATGGTTGCATCCAAGGAGTAGTGGTCAACAGCTCAATGTCTGGATGGAGATCAGTGATGAGTGGTGTCCCTCAGGGGTCCATATTGGGACAAGTCCTCTTTAATATCTTCATCGATGACATAGACAGTGGGATCGAGTGCACCCTCAACAAGTTTGCAGATGCCACCAAGCTGAGCCATGAAGTTGACACACATGAGTGATGGGATGTCATTCAGAGGGAACTGGAAAAGCTCAAGGAGTGGGCCCATGTGAACCTCATGAGGTTCAACAAGGCCAAGTGTAAGGTCCTGCAGCTGGGTAGGGGCAAATCCCAGTATCAATACAGGCTGAGGGATGAAGGGATTGAGAGCAGCCCTGTGGAGAAGGTCTTGGGGGTACTGGTAGATGAAAAACTGGACATGAGCCAACAATGTGTGCTTGTAGCACAGAAAGCCAACTGTGCCTTGGGCTGCATAAAAAGAAGCATGACCAGCAAACAGGTCAAAGTAGGCGATTCTGCCCCTCTGCTCCGCTCTGATGAGACCCCACCTGGAGTACTGCGTCCAGCTCTGGGGCTCTCAGCACGGGAAAAAGATGGACCTGCTGGAGTGGGTCCAGAGGAGGGCCAGAAAAGTGATCAGAGGGATGGAACATCTCCCTGTGAGGACAGGCTGAGAGAGTTGTGGCTTTTCAGCCTGGAGAAGAGAAGGCTCTGGGGAGACCTTATTGTGGCCTTTCAGTACTTAAAGGGGGCTTATAAGAAAGATGGGGACAGACTTTTTGTGAGACCAGTTGCAATAGAGAAGGGGTTATGGTTTTAAACTAAAAGATGGCAGATCCAGACTAGAAACAAGGAAGAAATTTTTTACAAAGAGGGTAGTGCAACACTGGCACAGGTTGCCCAGAGAGGTGGTAGATGCCCCATCCCTGGAAAAATTCAAGGTCAGGTTGAACAGGGCTCTGAGCAACATGATCTAGTTGAAGATGTCCCTGATCATTGCAGGGGGGTTGGACCAGATGACCTTTAAAGGTCCCTTCCAACCCAAACTATTCTATGATTCTGTGATTCTATGACTATAGCAGTTGTATTGTTTCAGAGAGATGTTACTTTGTGGAGTTAAACAGACGTCAAGTTAAAAAAAAAGAAAAAGAAAAATAAGAAAAAGGAAAAGGAAAAGGAAAAAAAGGAAAAGGAAAAAGAAAAAGAAAAAGAAAAAAGAGAAAGAGAAAAAAGGCAAATAAAAAGAGAAAAAAAAAATTAAAAAAATCTTTTATTCTTCTGTTGCAGGTTGCCATAACAGAAGATCATAGAATTAATGATGCTAAACTTACTATTAAGTAAGAGTGCTCTCAAGTGGAGAAGGTTTATTCTAGAGATCAATGTATTCTCCTGAAATTTGGCCAGAACCTGCAATACCTGTTCAGTGTGTCAGACCCATGAGAGAACTAAATTAACATAGAGATATTAATATAGTATTGCTTTAGTACAAAAAAAATCACAAAACAAGAAGAGCTTAAATGCTAATAGAAGAGTGCTGGAGGAAAATAATAGGGCAGAAAAAATAAATTACTTTGGTTTAATGATATAAGCAAAATGAAATCTTCTAAAACTTCAGTTTCATCATGTACCTGCAATAGTAAAGAGTTTGAAGAACTCTATATGTCTTTATTTATTAGGCTAATTTTCATAATGGACATTGACCTTCACTCTGACACTGAACTGAAGATGCATTTCTTTTCGCAACTGTTTCAACACACAAGACAACAAATCATGTGGTTACATCTGTCTATGCAGTTATGTAGAGCTACTTTTATTACCAAACTTTTATGGCTCCAAAGAATTCTAGATTTCACCTCAGTATGTTTTTTTCAAAAGTGGGAAAGATTACATTCTCAGTGTAACAGAATGAAGCTGCAGATCCTAAAGATGAAATTATAGTATTCTTCCATTGTATCTGATGAGAGCTTTTCTAGTCCATGGAGATTGCTCTGTGTCATAGAAACACAGACAGAAGAAAAGCTAGAAACTGAATTAAAATACATCAAATTCCTGTTCAGGACTCTTAAATGCAAGTTGATCTTTCTCCTATTGGGAGATTTTTTAGTTTAAATTACTTTAGTTGCACAGAGTAATATAGATATCCCTTTTCTGGAAAGATCTAGACTTGAAAATTTTATCTGAGAGTTTAATTAATTTGAAGAGACCTTCATTAATTTGAAGTAGAAAACACTAAAGATACCACAGCAGTCAGAGGAGATTCATGATCTGCTGACTTACAATTACCTAAATATAGTCCTGTTTGACATCCACAAACTTTATCTCAGATCTTGATGTCACAAACATTTACACACTTCTTTAATTTGACTTCAGTAAAAAATCCCTAATTTCACTGCACCAAAAGTGCTCTAGTTATGATTAAATGTAAACATGAATTCATATTTGCAAGATGAGATATCAAGACAAGATAGTACTTGCTATTTACTAAGAAAAAGGAAGTTTTGTTTTCAAAAATAGGCAGCCTAATAATATCAGTCAGACAATCACACTCTTTTATCATGTTACCTGTGTACATTAATTTTCATGTAAAATATTCTACTTCACTATTTTACTTTACATGTAAAATATGCTACTCCCATGCAAACCAAGACTAAAACATTTTAAAAATAGGTCTGTTGTTTTGTGATGCACAGGAATAGGGTGAAGTTGAAAATGAAATGAAACAAAATAGAATTTAAAATTTATTGTTAATTGATAAGATATCAGGACTTTGAATTGATAAGAATTGGGGCCAGATTTGCAAAAGTAAAACTATATTGCATTAACCTCCTACACTCCCTGTGGCTCATAATTGGCAAATCCTTTGTGATGTCTGCATTCTCCCTTCAAATGAGGTATGTCATTGCAGATATTTCAGTCCACATCATCTCTGCTGGTGAAAATTAGCAAAATCATCCAACCAATACTTATATAAACTGAAGATCTGACATTAACTTTTAGCTCCTGAACTGAGAACAAATGTGACAACATATTTGTTGTGCAGATAGACATGAAAGATAAAAAGGGAACATTTTCTTTCTTCTTGTGTTACGTTGTATTGCTACAATGCACAAATGAAAATAGAATTTTCTTTCATTTAAAGTTCAACTTCAACAAATAAATTGTGAAGAAAAATAATAAAAAGCCCAAGCCTCTGTGATATCACTCTCATACATGAGTTTTTTAAAAATAATGTCAAGGCTTGTTGAAGAACTACAGACATATCCTTTTTAATATATATATATATGACAATGTAATAATATGGTTTTGGTGGTTTTTTGATTGTTTTGGTTTGGGGCTTTTTCCCAAATCTCAGTCTGGACCAAGAGGACCAAATGGCAGGTTATTTTCTTTAGCTGTAGTAGCCCTTCCTTGCAGATGGCACATATGAGACTGTAAGGTAATCTCATAGTTTTTCATTGCGCTATTATCTTCATAACAGGTACTCAGCAATGTACAATTCCTCCTTCTTTTCCCTTTTCTTTAAGAGTTTGGAGAAAAGCAAGAAGTATTAACAAGGATTCATATAAGCAGGGAAACCTAATACTCCACGTGACACATTTCTGATTTCTTCCAGATGCACTGGAGTTATCAAAGCCAAAGATCAGCCTTCAGTTAGTAATTCTTCACCAATTCTATTCCCTGATATTTCCCGGTCAGCAGGGTTGGTCAGAGTGTTTGCACACAAGGACCTGTGGTTCAGATTGCCCAGAACAACATGAATCAGCTCTGCTCATGTTGATGTCTTTTCCATTGTCATGTCCATCAGGTTCAAATGAATTATTGGATTTATGCCAAAAAAATTGAGGTCCACACTAGCTGCTTGGACATCTGTTTAGCCTATCAATTGTTGGAGATATCCAGTAATCAAAAGAAAACAAACAAACTTGTTTCTGATCAGATTTATTAAAAAAAAATAAATTGTTATAGAAAGAACAGTAAGTCACCGTCATTCACTGCTGTGCAACCAAGAAAAGAACATGGGCTATTAATATTAATAGTATTTATTGGGAAAACATTTAAAGGCCAATGAAGAATGGAACTATGTTATGCTAGGCAATAGAAGATAAATAGAAGATAAATTCCTTTCATACAGTACTCATCACAAATTAACAAGAAGTACACAGCATGTGGGACGTTCTTAATAGTAACAGGATAAAACAATGGCAGAAAGAATGATGTAATCTCGCATTTTTTTTTAAGATGTACTTGTTAATGAAAGCTAAAATTCATGAAAAGAGGAGGGAATGTGAAAAGCAGGGTTGTAGGTATGAAATAGATAAAAAGGAAGTCCAGTGGAGTAAAAAAGAAATGAAGAGACTGTAGATGCAGAGGAAGAGAGAGTTTGTAGCAGGCAGCACCAAGGCCTGATTAGAGGATGCCTTTCAGAACTTCAGGAACAGGGAGTTCTCTGACTATCCAGCCAACATTAGGGTTGCTTCTTTTGCAGCAACTCCTCACACAGACCTAAGACTAGTTTGTATCAACATCCACAATAGCAAAAGCCAGTGCTGAAAACTGTCAACTGTGATCTGATACCATAGGCATATATATAGCTTTCAAAAGAACTATGTTGTATAAGTGAATAACGTATGTCCCTTTTTCAGAAAAACACTTTGTCTCTTGTACTTCTGAGGTTTTCAGTAAAAAAAGTCTCCTAATGTTTTGGAACACACAAAAAAATACACTTTTATTCAGCTCCAGGACATGATCAGGCAGCCTCTCTTCAAGTCCATTCTCCTTTCTTTTCCTTCCTAATTACTAGTATAAAAGTATGTCTTCATTTGTGTTTCTTCTGTTAGATAACACTAGAAGTGAAATCAAACTGAGGATTTAATTAAAGTAATCCCAGGAGTAAAATCTTCAAAGCAGGCTTTAAGTTCATGAAGTCTGGGATAATTCAGAAAAACTTTGATATAAGTTTTATATAATACAGACTCTTTTCAAGGTTCAGGTTTTTTCCTCTTTTTAGAAAGAGTGTTGCAATTATTGTATCATGATACAAGATTTAAAACTGCATATTATGTAGTGCATAAATACAATGTTTTCTCTAATAAATACAGATTAGAAGTAGACTTTTTGTAGTAAATCTAATAAATCACCTGAATGGCATCACAACTGACATGTTTTAGAGTCATTATGTTTAATTGGCTAATGGAGTATTTATTCTTGTGCTATTGGATCACCCTCAGGGATAATTCCAATAAGTTTTGAATCTCCAGAAGGGTTTCTCTGCAGAGGTAAATTATTATTTTTTAAAGAACACTAACTAATTACTTTTACTTAAATTAATTTCTAAAGCAACCAGTCTGTCTTGAGGTCTCACTGCATTTTCAAGCAGTGATGAATTTGATGTTCTCTGAAGCTTTAAATTTCCCCCTTGAGCCAAGAAAAGTGATGAGAAAAGGAAATGAAGCCCCCAAATCCAGAGTTCGTGAAACATGCTGTATTAAAAACATATGTGGTGTATACAAAAAGGATCTCAGCCAGTGCCCTCTGGTTGTGCATGACTACAAATGACTAAAATTCTTGTTCTCAGGGAAAAGAATCAACATATTCAAAGCATAGAGGAATTCTCTGTAAATGTAGGAGATAGCAGATACTGTGATTCTATTGCCTGATGTAGTGATTTTCAGAAAAAGAGTATAGAAGCAGTATAAAACTATAATCTTTTAAAACCACCTTGTAACAAGCTAAACAGGTCAGTACATACTCCAAAGGATTTTTTTTCCCCACTCTCCAAATAGCTCTGTATTTTATCTGTGGATTTGCAGATGTACTTTTGAATATATTTTCCTCATTGCTTATCCAAAATTTCCAAATTTTCTAAAAAGAATTGATCTAATGGGGAACTAGACAATTATGAACTAATGTTTACTGGGCAATGGACAAACAAACTAATAAAAAAAAAGAAATAAAAGCCTAATTTTTTGTTTGTTTGTTTTTAAAGCAAAAAGAAAAGAAAAAGAAAATAGATCTATACCTTCTGAAGACATTTCACGCAAGTAGGTGCTTCAGAATTAATCTACATTTAGTTTCAGAATAATGACTAATAAGATAGAGGAAAAGATATTTAGATGAAATATTTAGAAAAAAAATAATCTTTAGGACCATGGCATTAAGCTTCAGAATTTCTGGTTTCTGTTAATTACTTTCCTTCAGTTGCTGACTTCAGAGTGTTTTATTGGAAATGTGTGATTTTAATTAAGACATGAGACCTTTCTGTAGACTTTATTTGTAGGTAAGCAGCAAAATTCATAATAAGTGAACCACACATTCCAAACTGATTTGAGGATCTCTTTACCTTTGAAAGTTATTTTCCTTCTTCTTGATAAAGTCTAACAAATTCATCTTGGAATTAAATGATCAGGAGAAGAAAACAATTTAATAAAACAAGCTGGTGCAATTTTATTGCCATAAAATTGGTATTCAGTAAAATATAGGGTTTATTCTAAAAAGTCTATTGCTTTCTATTCAGTTCCACATTGACAAGCGTCAGCCTCATCCGTCTTGTCTCTCTCTAGGCAATTTGAACATGATGTAAAAGTCTGAGTTATTGGAACATCACTTGACCTCAGTGGAGTTGGTAGCACTTTTTTTTCTTGGATTTGGGGTGGGGGCTGGAATGTAATGATCACCTAGAGGAACATAAACAAAAAGGTAAAATAACATTTTCCATTTTCTTGAATAAAAAAGACAAGTAAACAGGGAATATATACGGACAAAAAACTTCCAACATGGGTTGCAAAGATGAATCAAAGCCTTTACCATTTGAAAGAAAAAAATTTCCTGTGTGACCTGGAAAATAAAGCTGATGAGAACAGGACTGAAATCAGTCTTTTTAAAGTAACAGTTTTTTGGACTTTAACAAGGTAAAGAGTGTAATTATTAGAAAGTATGTGAAAGTGGCAAAATGTCCAATGGAACAAGAAAAAATACTTACCATTAATTTCTCTGACTCCTCTTTTATACTAAATGCACAAAACAATACATGATAAGAATGGGTTTAGAATATTTAAATTATTAGCATATAGAGAATTAAGTTGGCAAAAAATCAGCATATAAAGCAGCAGTAGTCCTTAACTTCTAAAAACCTACCTCAGTAATGGTGCTTGATGACTGCAGGGCTGGATAAATAAGAAGTAATTATTCATAATAATGTTGAGCCAGATGGTCTCTTGAGAAAGTTATGCTAGTAGAGAGTTTGGCCCACAAATTTGGTTTTTCTTTTGTTGATGCATGGAATTATTCTGTGGCTGAAATATCTCTTTGTGACTCCCACAGTGCTAGCCTTTTGATACTCTGTTTTCAGCAGGCTGAAAATTTGATACTTTATGGTGATGACTGGGATTTTTAAAGACTGAGAGACGCTAGCTGGTTATTTCAAGCTGGTGGTACTTGGACACATGCCTTTCTTAGGTTCCTGTTAGCTTCCCCTTGTCACTCAGTGAAATGCTGTGTCAAGATTACTTATGTCACGTGATCCAGGAAGGACAGATTTATGTTAGACTAATATATCAACTGGACTGGGATGAAGGCAGTTAATGGAACTGCACTTTCATTGTTGTAGTCAATTCACATGCCACTAGATCAGATGTCACTGGGACAAGTTCACAGAGCTGTTGATTTTGTGTAACTTCGCCTTAAGACAGTAAGTCCTCTCTGTTTATTGGGATTTTGAATAATTCATGTATGTTTTTGAGTAATGCTACATAATATAATATATGGATAGCTTCAGAACCATTTTGAAGCTGATTCCAGAAATTAAAAGTGCAGTGTGGAAGCAACAGATACCTTACAGTCTGTTTGGGGAAAAAAAGCCATCAGACACCATTAAGTTCCTCTAGCCCAAAATTAATGAAAATCTCTAGTTCTTGGGAAAATTTTAATTTTCAAAAAGGTTCCCAAAGAAGTACATTTCACTAGTTTGGGATTTTTTTCATCTCTATTGATAGAATTTTCTGACTTTTTCTTATGTTGGACGTAAAAGCCTTGTCTATTGAAAGATTAGATAATTGCAGTGTATAAAATGCATTTCTACATAAATTAGGAAAGATAGGTTTGAAATTTTATCAGTACATTAAAAGCAGCAAAAATATTCCAGACTAATTAATGCTGCAATACCTCATAAGTCTTTAGATTTTTGTTCACCTTACTGATGCAGAAGTGTGGAGGTGAATTCCTATTCTTATATACCCTACAGCTTGCCTCTGCAAATGGAGTAAAATAATTGAAGACCATGTAATGTAAAACCACTGTTCATGTAGATTGTCTTTCTCTCATATCTAGGAACTAAGGAAATCATCACTGAAAGCAAGTTTCAATAATGTGACATGACAGAGAAGATTTATATTTTTGAAACATCTCTTCTGTTCTTTCTCTATAGTCTCCCTTGTACACACTAAAACAATATTAATTCAATTTATTTTTAATGTCTAACTAACCCTATTTCCAATATATTTCCCTGTACTACCAAATACCAAACAAAACATTAGAAGCCTGAGTCACTCGTTTGTAGGTGATCTATGATGCAATTTATAAGTCTCTACAATTTTTTTTCTCAGTAAGCACTGTAAACAACTCAAATTATGAAAAAAACTTCACAGTTAATATATTCAGGTTTGATTTATTTTATGAAGGTTTTACAGAAGAAATACATATGTAGGAAGTACAGGAAAAAGTAGGAATTTATACAAGAATAACCAAATCATCACTTTTTCACACCATTCTAATTTCTTGTTTTAATAAAGAAGTGAAATTATGACAGAATTGGTTGTTCTATTTTGTATTGCTCTTTTCTGTTCAGTTCACTGGATTTTCTACTGATACATAATCCTGTAACCATGAGGACAAAAGTCCCATTGCAGCATTTATTATTTATCCAAAGCAAGAACTGGTGCCAGACTTCTTTATCCTGTGTTGCCTTTCCTTCCATTTCCAGACACAGAATCCAGGTGTAACTTGGATGCTTCTACCATCTGCTGAACATATAAGTGTTTCATAGCAAAAGACTGCCATAAAATGATGACTCAAAGTATATTTATACTGCTTCTGCTGAGATTGCAGTTTTTATACACTTACTTTCAATATTTTCCCTTTACTCCTTCCTTGGGCAAATAAGGGCTGTGGTTCCCTATTTCTGATTTTAAGGAGGGGCTGGACCATGGTATTTGGATATATCTAGTTGAATTGCTGCACAATGTTTAGAATTCTTACTTTTTTTTTTCTTAAAGTTAGTCCAAAGGTAACAGGATTTCTTCCGTGTTTAAATTAAGGAAGAAATTAATGTTATTATCATTCAGAAAATTAAATTACAGGGAGGTCCTCTTCTTTCTGGTATTTTGTGGGAAGCAACTGACTGAACCAGTGGTATTTCAGTTCTTGCTATAACAGACAACTGATATCACTGAAGTGTAAAGAAGACCTTAGAAATATGCTAGGATATAATACTATAAGTCAATAGGTATATTTGGGGATTTTACTATAAATTTGATTTGTCTGCTAAACAAAAGCACTCTGCCCTCTGACACAGTGAAGGGAACTTAGACACTTCTCAGCAAGTCAGTATGTTCTCAACAGCGGGAAAAACTCTCTAAACAGTGACTCTTAAACAGTGAATTATTCCAACAATCTATATCTAAATCAGATCCATTCCTGATTTGTTCCTAGATTTGTGCAGGCCTACTAAAAGTAGAAGTAATAGAAGGAACTAAAGAAACTTAAGACTCTTGAGAGGGAGACAGAAAGGGAAAGGGAAAGGGAAAGGGAAAGAAGGGAAAGGGATGAGAAGGTAAACTCACAAAGTCACACCTGGAATGACTGAGAGATAATAAGCATTGGAACTGGAAAAGTGCATTTTTTTCATTCCTGTTCTTATTTATGCTGAATTCAGTGATATCTGATTCTAGACAGATGCACCTCTCTATTTGGCTATAAATTTGTAATCAGTGCACAGACTGAGATTCTTCTTATTCTCTTCTTCAAACATCGTCTTCAAGTTTCCCAGGTCCAAAGATGCTGTGTCATTCTCCTAAGCTATCCTGGTTTCAGCTGGGATAGATTTAATTGTCTTCCTAGTAGCTGGTACAGTGCTATGTTTTTGAGTTCAGTATGAGAAGAATGTTGATAACACACTGATGTTTTCAGTTGTTGCTAAGTAGTGTTTAGACTACAGTCAAGGATTTTTCAGCTTCTGATGCCCAGCCAACAAGAAGGCTGGAGGGGCACAAGAAGTTGGAAGGGGACACAGCCAGGGCAACTGACCCAAAATGGCCAACGGGGGATTCCATACCATGTGACGTCACATCTAGTATAGAAACTGGGGGGAGTGGGGGTGGGGGGATCGCTGCTGAGGAACTAACTGGGCATTGGTTGGTGGGTGGTGAGCAATTGCAATGTGCATCACTTGTATATTCCAATCCTTTTATTATTACTATTGCCATTTTATTAGTGTTATCATTATCATTATTAGTTTCTTCTTTACTGTTCTGTTAAACTGTTCTTATCTCTATCCAAGTGCTTTACTTTTTTTTTTTTCCAATTCTTTCCCCCATCCCACTGGGTGGGGGGGAAGTGAGTGAGTGGCTGCGTGGTACTTAGTTGCTGGCTGGGGTTAAACCATGACATAAGCAAAGAAAGAAGCAGAAGACATTTGTAAGAGGACAGCTTGTAAACTCCCAAGGAATTGCTGGGCATCATAATATTATCAAGGAATTAGTGTAAGTTCACTTTGGCACCCAGTCAGATGCTTTTTACTTTGAGAGCTGGCTTCATACTAGCCTTAGGGAATCACAAATGTCAGGACTGTGCTACAGTATAGCTTTCCAGCCTTTCTAAACAGTGTCTTGTGTTAATCTGTCTGGCACATCTGGTAACTTTCAAAAGCAGAAGTAAAAAGGCAGTTCTACATAGCAAAAAGTGTAAGAAAGAAATTCAGAAGCACCATCCTTCTTTTCAAAGACAAAGAAAATTACTAGAGCGCAGTTGGTATTTTTCATTATTGAGAACATACAGTGGATTAGTTTCACCAAGGCTAATTGATTTTCATAGCTGGTGCATCAAAGGCTAAAGATGATATGAAATTTGAAAAGGACCCTTGTCTAGCCCCTGAAGCTTCTGTTATCTGTGGAGACAACAGAAAATCTTTGGAACTGGAGATACTATAACATCCAAGAATAACTTCAGGTCATTGGGATGTTTAAGATATTTATTGATCTGTCCATATTTCAGGAAGTTACAAAAAACCATATCTTCTCTCTTAAGAGAATCTCACATCTCTCACGTATTTTCTTTCAATGCGATACCAAAAGGGTGAATGGGTTTATGTCACCTGTGACAGAATTGTCTACAGAATACAACATCTTACTGAATAAGCATGTTTTATTAGTCATTATAGGCAAAACAGATCATATAGCTGAGACAAGTCTGCTATAGCTGATCCATCATCAAGGGGAGGGCTTGTCTGAAAAAAAGAAATGACCTTTCCACTGTGGAAGGGATTAATCAAGCAGTGCTGTAAAAGTCATTCTTTCATAGCATTTAATCTTGTTCGGCATATCAGATTTCTTCATGTGTGGTCAATCTTCCTTACTACTGATGAAAAAATCAGTGGGGTGCACACATTAAGGCTGCTGAGGTTTAAGCATGTACCCCAATCCTTTACTGAATACTTAAGAGGTTTTTTGATTGCTTTTAGTTACTTAAAATCAATTCTCTCTTTATCCATGTGGTATCAGCTTTCTATTTGACTTATATATAATGGGAATAAAGATCTTTTACCTGTTGATTTACAAAAAAAGAAGGGCACATCTCAAACTGCCACAATGCCTCCAGCTTGTAGCTATGTCATGGCTTTGCATGAAGAACAGCTTTTAACAAGGCCTCATCTGCTCCACTTGACAGTAAATAACTCATACTTAAACTTACACTTTACCCCTTGGTAATTCATTAGTATGTTTCAACATGAAATATTTCCTACATTGAACCTTACTTTCCATAACCATTAAATATATTAATTAATATACATACTTCATGTAAACATCTAAGTCAAGTAAGTGCATATAGTTCTTACAGGTTGCTTATTGAAACCAAGCATAATGGTAACTGAGAATTTTGGGTCACAACAGATTTTGAAAGACTGTTTAAGAAGACTTTTCTCTGAAATACGCTGCTATACTAGTATAAAAAAAATGTCCCAGCACCATAGGTAAATTTTTGAAGGCAGTGAGAGAACTCTATATGACATGATATTTGGATGTTGGTATTTTTAGACGGTGGAGATAGAAGCTGTCCTGTGAGTCTAGGAGTGGCTTAGAATACAAAAGGCATAAAAACCTGAACTGTAATCGATGAAATAAATGAGATCTGAAAACAATTCACATTTTGACATACAACAAATCACTACCAAGAGATAAATTAAAGGAAGGGTGTCAGCATTTAGACAAGAGTTTCTAAAACATCCAATAGCCAAAATGTACCAATTATTTTGTCATAGAAAAGTAACATGAATTGGCTATGAATGTTGATCTTCTACCCCGATGTTTTGCCTATGAGTGACAGAAATTCATATACTCCTTTACCAACCACTTTTTTTTTCACATTGTAGGCAAATATGGCTAAACCTCTCTTGTGAGGACCCCCATGACTGGCTTCTCTTTCTCTTAGACAAAAGAATCAGATGTAGTTTGATGGTGGCCATGTCAGGAATTTTGTGCATCACATTAAAATTTAGCCTGGATTACACATGTCAGGACCCAGCCTGAACGTGTGTCAGATTAGCTCTGTGCCATTTGGGGAGTCATCAGGTCCAGTAGTAAAGGGTTTTCAATGAAATTGAGGAGGCTAATTGTTACCTAAGTTACAATTTACAATAAAAATGGCTTGAGGGAATTTGAGCTGATCGTTTAGCTGGCACCTTTGTAATAACGAATCCTGTATTCAGTTGATACTCCCCCAAGTTCACCTGATTCACACCAAGATTGATCCTTAGTAAAGACCAGTAACATACTGCGTTATATCAAGGATCACAAAAATTGTATATCTTGTTGCTATGGGAGATGAAGGGAAAGTCTCAAAAACTCATTTAGATTAAAGGGAAGAAGATAGAGATGGAGGAATCTTGTTATCAGGGATATAGTTTTTGTATCAGCAAATAACTGAAATGGTTTCTTCTTTCTCTGAGACAGTGGCAGGGAAAGAGGCTGGGAAAACATCCATATGCGAAACAGCAGTGAAGTAACATTATTTTTAACAAGGTTGAATTGGTGGGAAAGGTGAATCTGAGATTGCAAACATTTTGAGAATATAAGGCTTGAAATAATAAATGACTGACTTCCTCTTCTGAACAAAGCCATGCTTTTCTCTCACGCTCCATTTCCTTGCAGCTAATAAACTCTAATGAAATACCAGTGCCTTTATATTTCTGTGTCGTACAGATGTCCTTTCTCACTTTGACTCCTCTTGTGGCTAATTTGTCTCTCTGATTATATGGTTATAGGAACATTACACTCGCACTCATTTAATCACTTTCATTTCTCTCCTTCTCTCTGTCTATGATGAGAACATTTTTTTTTTTAATTGATACCTAAGAAAAGATATCACAGAGACAATATAAAAGAGGGTTAGAGGGTTTTAGACTTTGTCACAATTAAAATGTCAGACAGACAAGTTAATCGCAAGCACACAAAATGAAAGACTATTGACCCTTTGAGGCCTAATAAATAGTTTTACAATTTTGATTCCATCCCTCCTTCCTCCCTTCAACTCCTAAAGAGACTGTAGTTAGACATGTTTCCTTGAAAGCAGATGATGACTGTCTAATGAGACAATTTCTCCTATTAGGTTAATCCATGTACACCAAGTGGATACAGAATGATAATGAAGCCTGCTGAAAGAAAAATCCATTTAGCATCATTTTAAAATATGGAGAGGGAAAAGGTGACCTATGATAGATACTTTGAACCTGTCTTGCAGCTGCAGCTAACAAGGCAGCTGAGTTTGGTGATACATAATCTCAAATGCATGTGCACATCTATGTAGAAATGTGAATGTTGATACACACTTCAAAGGAGTTTGGTTAGGGGACGTAAACTGAACAGCATCAGAATAACTGAGACAGGCCTCTTCAACACTATAAATCTGAAATAGACTGTTTTGTGAATGATCTTGGCACAAGTTATGCATGTTCTGTACATGAAGGCTAAAGGTCTGAGTGTATCATGGAAGTGACACTGATATAGCCAGATGGAAACCAGTGTAAAGATAGTTGGATCTAAATTTAAGTTTGATTACACAAGGAAAATTTTCATTTGAAGCCATTCTTACCTAGTGAATTGATGTATCATCTAAGATTTCTCAGCCTTTTGGGAGCTAAAAAAGATTTGAAGAACAATTGTGTAATCCTAATAAAGATCACAAACTGTCCAAACTGATTTTTGTCTTGTGTTTTCTTTTTGGATTTTTTATGATATATAAAGGAAAATGTTGCACGATACTATAACATATTTTTAAGTTGCTTGCATTATTTTTTCCTTGACTGGCTAAAAATCCTGTTTTGCAATCAGTGGTGCCTGCATTAGCCTGCTATGCTATTAAGACACAGTCAAAAATCTTCATTTTCTTTCTCGAAACTACAACTGCTCCAAATTTGGTTCAATTTCATTCACTTAGACTTAGATCTTATAAACTTACTAAAGTTTATACTACATTGAAAGAGCAATTCCAGAGTAACCATAATCTGAGGACACTTTTTCTTTCCAATTTTACATCAACTTGTTTGTCTGGCTCACAGGTATCCTGTGAATGGCCTGTGTAATTACGTCTGGCAATTCATGAAGATGTTGCAAATCTCAAGTGTGGGGTCCCACAGGCTCTAAGGAATAGCCTTTGGCTATGCTCCAGATGTATCAGAAGCCATGCTCACAGATTTGCAATGTGAAAGAAACTGTGAGTTTAAAGTCATCAATGGGTCTATCACTTTAAAAAGTCTAATGGGTAGAAATTCTGGGGAAATTTCTGACTCCAATGGCATCAATGTATTAGAATCTCATGTAATGAGGTCATTATGGAAGAGGTTTCAGAGAAGAAAAAAAAAAAAAAAAAATTACTCATTTTGTGTACCAGCACTGCCATTTGGCAGAAATGGCAAAGTAGGAATTGAAGGACAGTGGTCAGAAAGTTCCTATGATGTTGTCCTGGTTTCAGCTGGGATAGAGTTAATTCTCTTCCTAGTAGCTGGTGCAGTGCTATGTTTTGAGTTCAGTATGTGAAGAATGCTGATAACACTGATGTCTTCAGTTGTTGCTCAGTAGTGTTTAGACTATAGTCAAGGATTTTTCAGCGTCTCATGCCCAGCCAGGGCACCTGACCCAAACTGGCCAACAGTGTATTCCATACCATGGGACGTCCCATCTAGTTTAGGAACTGGGAAGGGGGGGAGCAGGGACTCGCCTCTCGGGGACTGGCTGGGTGTCGGTCGGCAGGTGGTGAGCAATTGCCCTGCGCATCATTTGTACATTCCAATCCTTCTATTACTACTGTTGTCATTTTATTAGTGTTATCATTATCATTATTAGTTTCTTCTTTTCTGTTCTATTAAACTGTTCTTATCTCAACCCAGGAGTTTTACTTCTTTTCCTGATTTTGTCCCCCATCCCACTGGATGGGGGGGAGTGAGTGAGCGGCTGCGTGGTGCTTAGTTGCTGGCTGGGGTTAAACCACGACAGATGTATATTTTTTAAGCTGGTGATTGCCTTTCTTGAATCTCTTACTACGTGTGAGAACATAGAATATGCTGATGCTGAAGCTAAAAAAACATTAGAAGCAGGAAGCTTTACCCAGCTCCCAAAGGGCATGAAATTCCTCCAACATGCCTTCTTCAACTTTGCATTTGCTAAATGACATTTAAGTACTTCTTTTCAGCTCATCACAACTGACTGGTCAGTGCAATAATGAATCTCCACTAAATTCGAACCACTTTATTTTCATGGAAGGGAGAGAGGTGTTACTGATCTCATATACCTGTAGCTCACATGTAGACATCTATGTTGTAGATAACCAGTCACCCTAACCTCCCTTTATAACCACAGAAAATATGGAGACAAGTTGACAAATTAGGGGATACCACCCATATGTATTACATTCCAAAAGTGCAAAATCCTTTTACAGATTATAGGAGTTGTCTTGATGCTTCACTCAAGCGTTAAAATTGTGGTTCTCTGCAATTCTGGATTTTACATTTTCTTCCTTCACCCATGACCTGGGAATACTAAACATCCTCAGTTGTTCTTTCACAGTTGCAATTTAAAAATCATTCACTAACTCAGGTGGATGGGGAAGTCAAAGAGAACAGCTTCATTCACAGTTTCAAATGCATATTTCCCTTATACTCCATGTGTTTAGTAGCATCCACACTGAGTTCAGGACAGTAAAGATTCTCCCATTTAACATTTATTAGGGAAGGAAGAGAACCACCTCCATTCTGGTGTGCATTCATGCAAGAAATTAAAGGTGAGACTCTCTTAAACACCATATCTGAATTTGGATTAATCTAAGGGAATCTAATATGATATAATTTATATGCTGAAGGAGTAGGTAAGAAGACTGCAGCAAGAAAAACAAACAGCATAAGAGCATAAAGATAGCTAATCCCTGCTGCTGTAATTAAGGGAGCAATATATTATAATCATAAACATCTCTTTAAATAGTTATGTCAGGTCATTAAGAAAACACCTGAGTTTGTTGCAACATGTTCTCAAAAAGCAGATGGGACCCTGTCAGTTTGGCAATAGCCCAATGAAATTTGCTGGTAGGCATTATTGTAGCCTCCATGTTATTACTGTTAGTTCACCCACAGCTAGGAAGATAGCATGAGACAGATGGTAATTAATTCTGGACAGGTCAAAAGGAATTACTGTGAAAAGAAGAGAGAAGTACTCTGGACATTAGGGATCCTGGTTTAAGTTTCTCGGTGCCACTGAACTGTAGGAGGGAAAAGTCACTGTATACGTATATGCCTTTGTTTAGCCATATATAAACTCAGTGTGATACAGCCAACCTTACAGCTCTATACTTTCACAGTAGCAATAAGTATACATACACCGATAGTGCAGTTTATTAAAGATAATGCTTTGAAATCTTTGAAATATAGTCATTTTTTTCTGAATATATTTCATACTACTTGATAGCACAGGTTTTTTTGTGAAACATCTTTTAGTGTTTGCTTTACTTCTATTTCAGTTGTAAAGCTAATCAAAACTCCTTCCTAAAGCCTACTATTCTCCACATGTCCTTATTACATCTGTGTTTCACTATAACTATCACTGGGACACTGGGAAAAGGACCAGACACGTCAGCTATGAACCTTAAGTATTAGTATCTTTTGAATATAATACAAAGAAGCTTTTTTCCCCCGCCTTCTTGCTCATGTCTAGCCAACACACTTATTTCTCCATCATGTGGAACAAGACACTAGTTACTTTTAAATAGCAAGATAGGATTCCATATAACTCCATATGAACTCTTATAGATTTTGTACTTAAGGCAGAAAAAGACCGAAGTGCAGCTTCCAGATGGAGCATCTAAACTAAATTCAGAGTTTTTTTAGTAAAGTGACTGTTGACATAGTAAGAATAATCACCCAAAGTGTTATCCTAATTCTCAGTTCTTCATTAAATCACCTTTGTTGCAATCAGATGCATTCCTGGATTTCAGCAGAAAAGTAAGTAGGGATATGTTTTAAAACTTTCCCTTTTTAGAATGGTTTTATCCTCATAAAGATGTGAGCTAGTGCTTTTACTGGCAAGAGAAATCATGGAAGCCTTAGAAAACAGAACCTAAAGACAAGACCTAAAGAGAACTGAAAAGCTCCTCTTACATATCTCCTTGCTAAATAAGGCCTAGTTTATACATGCCATTAAAACAAGGGAAAATATATTTGTGCAACTCTCTGATCTGTAGACTACCAGGCTGTCACTCTTAGTCACTTGGAGCACCTCTGGAGCATCGTAACTGAATTGTTTCTTGCAGCTTTGTCTGTTTAATAAAGAACCCTTTAGTCTGCGTTAAAAAACTTACATCATGATACCCTAAAACAGTTTAGTAAGCCACACAGACAACTCTCTGTATGGTAATGATCCTTCTTTAGGTTTGAACCATCAGGTGTCTGTTAGCAGATTTTCTATTCTGTACCATGTCTGTACCATTGGGTTTTTTTTTTGTTTTTCTCCAAATAAACTATCATCAAATTCTATTAATTCAATGACTAGCTCAAAAAATGTGTCAGACTGTATAAATACACTATTGTATGTCAGACTGACTTTGCCAAAGAGAAAATAAATTGAAAAGACAAAGCCTGTGGGGAAAATCAAAAAAGAAAAAAAAATAATTACCAAGCATTAAGAAAAAAAGAAATACAATAGAAAGAAAGTAAAATCATGGAACATTTTGGGAAAGAAAAAAATATTTAATTGTGTTCATGCACAATGTGTTACTGCATGTCTGAGAATTCAGATTTAATTCCTTAGGATGAAAAAACCCACCTTCGAAAAATCTTCTTAAATATAAACCAAATCCCTATTCAGCTCAAAGTCTTACATTTTTTTATAATAAAAAGTTACCTAAATGTCAAAAGGAAAAAAATATTCTGGAAACAGTTCCAGTGAATCTGAAAGTTTATTTGGAAGTATTTGATGTAGAATCTTCAGCAAATCCGTGAATCACCATACATAAAAAGTCAACCTACTTCAAACTACTGGGAAAACATGAGTCAATTCCACCATAGTCTGTCATAAGTCACAAGCAAGTTTGTCCTAGTGTATATTATCTTGACTGAAACAAGCCTCTTGATAAGCAACGTTAAAAAAGGTACTGGTTCATTTTAAATAGAGCAGTAGAAAACAGCGCTATAAACGGTGTAATCAAACTGTTATCTATAAAAGCCAGCTGATGTTTTCTTTACTTAAACACATTTTGGATGGAGCATTAAGTATAAATTTTTTGACAACTATGATGATGTCTATCTATCTGAACTTCTAAAACATTCATGTCTAAAATCGGAGGTGAATATCTCAAGTCATGTCAACTATTTTTTTTTTTTTTTTTGATTGTGGACTCAGTCATGAAACAGAGGAGACTGAAAATGATATGAACAAAACTGAAAAACTGTTTACAAATGTCAGGGAAAAACTCTATGCAGAGCTCTTTTTTTAAATCTGAAATTTAACAAAACAAAATTTTGAAATTTGGTAAGTGATGTAAGAGACTGACAAATTATAGATTATAAAGTTAGAAGATTGCTCAAGAAGAAATTTGATCCATTATACCCAAAGGACAAATGTAATATACATAAACCATCCCTGATAGTCTTAAATATGTGAACTAAAGAAATTCTACAGCATCCTTAGGGATTTTTTATCAGTGCTTTTCTATCATTTTTATTTAAAAAGTAGGGTTGGTATTTTTCTTTTTTATTTTCTGATATTACTCCTTCTCAACAATGAACCTTGAAATGTCTGACAACAAAATAATACTAAAAAAATCCCACAAATTAAAGTCCTTTATGTACTTTCACTAATTTCTAATGAAAGATCATGCCACTGTGATTACAGTTACCTTTTTCTTGATGCCATAGAGAAGCAGACTTCCTACAAGCATCTGCAAGAAAAGGAGGAGGAAAAACATTGGTTAGTATTCTTGGGAAATAAGCAGATTAGAAATAAAGAAGGCTTATGTTTTCAAAAGGGATCTGGAAGAATCAAGGACTTTTTCTTATAAGAGAACAAAATGTGGTTTTGTTGTAATGTACAGATATATTTTGCATAGATACATATGTGTGTGTATATATATATTTTTGTAGGGAGTGACATTTTCTTCTCAGATCAAGATTCGTTCTGTTCAATCAAAGCTCCTCACTTTCCTCATCCATCCTGACTGATCTTTCTTAATAAAGATTTTAGCAAAGCAAGTTTGACACCTTCAGTTACAAGTTCTATTATATTTATTTTTATAATTTTAGCTTGAATATGAATCTTATCTTTACAAACTGATTGAAGATTCTTACAACTTTTAGAGATAGGAACATATATTTTCTCAAACACTGAAGAAGCCTCATTCTCTTTAATCCTGAAAAGAACTCCTAAAGTGTAGCTGAAAGACTGCCTCAAGGCCTGGGCACCTTTGCTCTTTCACTGCAAGGGCTTATGCACAAACTTGACACTGTGATTCAGTCATTAGCTGATGTGGCAAGATCTGCTATTCCAGCTTTTTATCTCCTACGATCTTTGTCAACACTCCTTAATCCTGACCTTAAACATTCCATTATTCTAGTCATTGCACTCTTTTGGTCAGAAAACCATAATCACAGCAAATTGCCTGCTAGTTTTACAGTACTAACGACTATCCAAAATATACGAACAGGGCCATCAAATTACTACAGTTTATAATTTGCACTATGACCTGAACTGTGAAAAGGGACGTACACGGGTTTTTGCTTAATTTAGGAAGTTTATCTTATCTACATCTATCCAGCTGTGTTGTCTCTGTGGGAGAGGAAAATGTGTATTCTCAACATGAGTTATTCATAATGTCAAATTTTACTGGAGACTAGGCAAAATGTAACTCTTACATGAATCATATGCTTAAAGACTACAGGGAAGTTTTCAATTTTACTTGACCTGCTCGCATGTTTGTAGTGTAGTGAAGACTATAAACTGCTTTGTCTGCACTGGGCTTTTGTTTCAAGATAACTAACTCATGGTTATACATTTTTACAAGTGATGGCAAGGCTTTTGATTGTATGAAGCACAAGAAAGTAAGCATTGCAAATGGTTCCAACAAGAAGGTAATTTTCAGAGTGTGATCTTTGGCACACCAATAGTCCATAAAGCCATGGTAAGAGTTCTGCAGATAGTTCATGGAGTTATATTAAAGACCAAAACATACAACATTTTCAATTACAGTTATACACTAAAGCATGAGTTGAAACTTAGATTTGACACTCATCCATGAAATAATAAGATAAAACAATGGTCTCATCTGGCATTGCAAATCTTTATGGTGAATATATAAATAAGATGGATAAGCTATAGGCGAATCAATTTTCCCAATTTTGTTCTATTAGTTATTCTATTAGTTATTCTATTAGGGACTAGACTGATTAGGTCTAAAGATAATACTACTAGTTATTTAGATAAATAAAAGCCTAACTGGAAACAAGTAAGGAAAAAAGGAAAGCAAGTTAGAGAAAGAAAAATCCGATCAGTGTAGACAAGAATGTAATTTCAAAGTTTAATTAATTAGGACATTCTTTTTTTTGAAATCACACAGGCTATATGACCAAATGCATGATTGTTAACAGCAGGCATGCAGACTATCTTTGATGCAAACTCTCAAAGTTACCCAGACTACAAAACTGCAAATCTCAGCAAAGCTGTGCATTTAAGGCATAGAACAAGCCCTTCTTCCCTTAGGAGACCAACCCCTGGACCTATAGCAAGAAAGGCAAAAGCTTGATGAGTTCATCTGTGACAACTGTGAGACAACAGTGATCATATTTGGCAGTTTGAAGTGGGCACATGTGAGTTATTTCAACTGTTAGCAGTATTTCAAGCCAATTACAAGACTGCTTTGGATAAACAAAGTTAATTGCTCACAATAGCAGGAAGAGTAAGAACATGTCTCTTCCTCTTCCCCCACCCTACACTATTCCTAAACCCACTGTATTCCTTTTATATCACTTCACAAATTGAGATAATTAAAAAAAAAAAACAAAAACAAAACCACCACCAAAAAATAATCAGTAGTCTATAGGTATCCTTTTCAGACAACAATCTGAACCTTCCTTTCCCCTTCCCACATTACCAAGGAATACTATGTAATATTAGCTGTTGGCTATTCAGTGGGCCTTTAAAGTGGCATCAGTCAATTTATACTTGCTCCTTCAAGGCTTGATCAAAGAGCAAAATTACACTATTTCTGAGCATTGTTAAGTTTCCAATTGCTTAAGTATGTTCAGCAGGTTCAGTAGCATACAAATTGATGTTAGATATATTAATACATGATAAAGTCATCTGAAATTACACTATACGCTTAGTTTCTCATTTACTTTCCACACATACTTGAGTGATTGCACTTAACAAGCTGTAAATATATCTAAAAATCATGTTTAGACTTACACATGTAAACAATTTCTATTGAATTACTCACTGCCACAGTAGCACACAGACAGTTCAGATGAACTAAGTATATTAACATCTTATAAGATCTCCGTCCAGTGAATATTTCCTCACAATGAGAATAAATAGAATTATTCTTCATCTATGTGTAAGAATACTGAGTTGTAGAGATATTAAAAGACCTGCCTGAGATCAAACAATGTGCATGCAATATACACAGGAGGATTCAGTCATGTAATTTAAGATTATCTGCCTTTTCACAAAGCGGACAGAGAAAGCATATTTATGCAGTATAGAGACAAGAGAAGAGGATTAGGTAGGCTAGACTACGCCTGTGGACTAAATTGTAGCTCGGTTGAGTGAATCTTGCTTATATAACTATTGCCATTGTCAAACTTGGTTTTAGGAAGGCATTTTCTCTAAGCTGAATGGTTTATATTACTGTTTCTTCTTTAGCTTTCATATATAAGAACAAAAAATCATCTAGGAATTTCCCCAAATAAAATTGTCTCTTAGATTTTAGGAATGACATTGATAATGTTAGTTAACATTAGTTAGTTAGTGGTAAAAGATCGCTCCTTCCCCATAATTTCATGACGATATAGTCATGGGGTTTGATCTTTTATTATCTATCTGAAGTTCATAAAAGGGTTCTGGATAATGTATTTTTTTGCATGTGATGCATAGTGGCATATGAAACACACATCATACAGATTGTTCTGTATTAACTTATTATTACAACCATGGGAAATGGGACAGGCTGACCTTGGTTGTCCCATAGAGAATTGTATTCCTGATTTGATCTGTGTTTTATTTTAGCTAATTCAGCTGTTCCCCACATTTATTTATTTATTTCACATCATCAAAGCTATACTTCTTCAATTCCATTTCATACCACATTCTTCTATATAAATAGTGTAACATTAATGGCATACACTTCACAACAGGTGTGGGGACACAAACGTGTCATCAAGGGTTTCCAATGTAAGTACTGTCATTGTTTAGTACAAAGGTGAACCTGAATGTGGTGCTTCCAAGAGTCTGTGTGACATTTCTGGAAGAGAAATATGACTGTGTCAGTATACGGGAGTGTTCAAACTAAGAACCCATGGAGGAATCAAGAGCCAAGCTTTTATTGCTCTTGTAGTTCAGAACACTGTGTGCAGCATTCTGCTGCAGCTTAGCATGAGCCAGCAGGTTTCTTTGCATGTTGACTGTCAGTAGTATTTTTAGCAAATTTTCTTTTCAGAAGCTTCTTTGAAGAAGCTACTGTGGAAAAGATAAGACTACAATTTCTCTTATTTCTGTAAGCTCTCTGTCTTCCTACTCTTTCTTGAATCCATGTTCCTTTCTTTCTTGCTTAACTCTTCTTGAAATAGCTTCTACAAAATATTTGTCAAGACCTATTCATTAAGAGCCATCAGGTGTTAGAAGTCCAGCAAGGTATATATGAAACTTGTAGTACAATATAGTGAAGCAGAGCAGGCCTCATGGGTCAGCAGAAGAGTACAGTTTTGCTGATGAAGACAGTGGGAGAGTACAAGTGATAAAACTGATAGAAGAACTTGTGATATAAGCAAGATTGATCATATCCAACTAAAGCAACAGGAAAAAAATACAGCTATCCATTTTTTCTGCTTTTGTTTTCCTTCTGAATTTTACTTTTGCGCAGCTGAACACCTGATACTGATTTCAGTATGTGTGCTTTTAGAACTTACTTTTGCAAATGTGCGTCTGGGTAGATATGTGTATCTTTTAGGTAAGAAAGATTTCTGCAGTTATACTTCAGATACTGCATAGAATTTGTTTAGGCATTTGTGCATCATCAATTTGAAAAGCACATCTGAAGCACAGAATGGGGTAAAATTGGGGGTATTTTGGGTACTGATCTTGAATCTCTGTTTACAATGCAGTATTAGCTAGTGTAATATTTTACTGCTAAACTATCTATGCTCTTAAACAGGCATTATTCAGATCTCTGGATTTATGTTCCCCATTTAAATACACTGAACTACAGTCAAATTCAGTTAATAGGTTAAGTCATGAAAACATTCAAAAGTACATAATGTTGCTTGTGCAGCAGTGATGGAAGGACAAAATGAGTCAAATCACCTCAGCATTTCTCAGATGTAATCACCCCATCAAAGTTACAAAGATTCTATGAGGGTTCCCTCTCTGAGGAAAGAAGCCAACAGAATTTTCAAATAACAAAGCAAACCATCAAAATTCAAGACATTGCATCATATTTCACCAACAAAAGATGCCGTGCTTTGTGATCAGGTCTCCACTTTTTGAGCTGAACTTTGTTTACAATCTGAAAGCATGACATAGCCCCAGGATTACGCCACCCCCCCCCCCAACCAAAAATCAAATCTATTACTTTTCCAAGCTAAAGAATATATATTAATCAAATGTGGGCTCATTTATATCAGAAGAATTTCCTTATGGTGGAGCCTATTAGATTGTGGAATAGTTTCTCAAAGGAAATTGTGGAATCCTAATAGCTGGAGATAGTTTAAGTTGTGGGGAAAGAAACTTTCACTGGTTAATAAGGCTGGAAAATGAGTTTAAGCATTGTTTTCGGACTCTAATTTATATGCAGTAAGGAGGGGGAGATTCTATGTCCTACTACTGTGACAAATTGCCTTGTAAGCTTCAAAATTCATTGGGCAAAAAGTGAGTAGACTGGGTAAACAGCAGTAAAGGTGGATTTGAATATTTTATAGTGCATGTTTGTTTAGCATAAATATTTCATAGCGGATAGCTACAGACTGATACAAAAATGAAAGTTTATTTTAGGTAAAACACTGAGGGTGTAAAATCTCCTGAAGTAGAACAATAATAATGATCTTTAACTGACAATCCTACTTCATTTAACAAAACATTCAGTGTTCTTCTCTTTCTCCTTCTCCCCCTTTTCCGCTCCATTATATTCCCCGGACATTTAATGCCTTACATAGTGGCCTGGTGAGCATATGTTCTTGGTTAGGGACCATTGTTTATGAAATTGTTCAGGTTTCAGATTTCTATGTGGCAAGCAGAACACCCAGGCCCCTGGCTGGTAGCAATTGGAGCCATTCAGAGGTATGTAAACATTAAAGTGAGGAATTTATGAGTCTACAGTTCAGCTGCATGGAACATTTCTCAACTTGGAATTTTTTTTCTTTTTCTCTTTTGTGTGTGTGAATAGATTGCTCGACTTCAAACACAGCTGAGCAGTACCTGGGTGTAGATAGAAAGGAACAACATCTGGAAATAATAACTGATTAGCCATTAGTCTAATGCCTGTAGTAAGGGCTAAAAGAATATTCAAGTTTAAATTGAGAAAGTTGTTCTAAATTAATCACCTAGATGATCTCGGCCTAAGCAAATAACTAGGATGAAAGGTGGAAGGAGATATAATTAGGGAACTGCAGTAGAGCATTCCAGTTACTGACTGAATATGTGAAAAGGGAAGAAAATGAAGATTCCTGATCAGTGAAAAATTCCCTGGAAATTAAGGCTGGCAACTGGAATTATGTTAACTATTAAAAAATTACACAGAGGAAACATTCTTCCTTTGCCATGCAGTATATCCTCTAGTATCGCAGAAGAATGTGGGGAATTTTCCCATGGCAATAAGGTCATTGTCATTCATTTCTGAAAAATGTCTTACTCTGGATGGTGGGGAAAAAATGCATATGATTAAAGTTCCTTTCAGCCTCCCCTATCATTTCCCCCTCTCTGAATGTAGTGTACATTTTAAGCTTATCTAACTGGCTTAATGAGACAGAAAATGGGACTAAGCTTTTCTGAACATGCGTAAGTATGAGCTAGCAGATGCTTTGTCATCATCACTGAGAGAAAAAGTATTCTCAAAGCTGCACACATACAAACCAAAGGTGACTGCAAAGAATGATGAAGTCAGCTTCATCATTCCATTCCTCAGTGATGATAAGAAGATACAAATTATAAAAAGGATCAACCACTGATTTCAGTGATTTTAGTCTCAATATTAAAAGTACACAGCAGTACAGAGTCATATGTGTTTGGACCCTTAGAATTTAATTATAACATTTATTTTAGTTATAACATTTATGCATAGCTCTGGGTTAAAGAAGGTATTCATTGGATCTAAGGGAAGATCTCAGCAGAATTTTAATCTGGAAAGCTCTTACATGCTATTTTATTTAGTGTGCTTATTGCTGTCATTCTTCACATGCTACACTTTCCTGTAGACCCAATCCTTTCTTGTTCTTCAACTTGTTTCCTGAAATCTGTACTGAGAAATGGAGGGGGAAAAAGCATTGTCTGTATTTAACATGTATTCCTCAAAGTCATTGGATAGTAGGTCCGAGGCACTGTCATATGTTGCATGTGTAATATGCATGAAAAAGTCAAAACATGGGGTTAATAATTTCCTTAATATTCCAGTGCAGACCGATGACTAATATGCATAATTAAACTTCACAGTGGAAACAATTATATTAGTGCATGAAAAGGACATAAGACAAACATTTAGTGTAAAAATTGGTCCAAAGTTTTAAATTCTAAATTCTGAACAAGGAAAAAGTTAGGTTTTTGTCAAAATGTAATTTGTTCTTGGAGCAACACTTTAGGATAGTCTAAAAGTAGTCCCAAATAATTTACAGGTGCTCATTGGGCAATATCTAATTTAGAATTCAAACAAATAGTATCTTGTTTATGAGGATTTATTCTGTCCATATTTCAAAGCAAGCCTGAATAGAAAAAGCAAAGAAGAAAACACATACTGTCAGAGGAGATTTGCAATTCTGAAAAAAATGATAAGCATCCACTTCCATGTGTGATGGCAGTTGACAATATCCACGAAATGTCTGTTTGCCCATAGTAGGTCAGCTGGAAATTTGCACTGTGACAGTAGAGATTCATCTGATGCTGAATTTGCAAAACTGACTAAAGGTCTCTGTTTATCCCTAATGCAGGTTTTTGAGGAATTTTGTTGAGGTGTCCGTATTTGCTGATACGACATTTTCTCAGCAGAAAATCTTGAAAAGTGTCAGCCTCCATTAATTAAATCCATTATAGACCTGTCTAACTACAGCAGTGATATGGTAAAAGGCCTGTCCATGTGTTCCCATTCCAACTAAGACTGCAGCATGGTAATTTGCTCTAGGCTAAAATTTGGCATGGGATTTAAGATGCAGTTTTCTTTTTCCTCAAGTTTTGAAAAGCCCTTAGTTTCTGTTGACATTTTTTCTTCTCCTTTCTTTCCCCTAAAAAAACAAACAAGCAAGCAAACAAACAAACAAAAACCAAACAGAAAACCCAGAACTAAAAATGAAATGGTGCTGATGGGGGCAGTTTGCACCCAAATAAACCCTTTCTGTTTTGTTTTGTTTATTTTTCTGTTGCTTTTTGTCTTTGGGAAAATGTGGAGACATATGAACTGCATGGACTAAATTCTGTTTGTATTTTAACTTCCATATTAATTTAAACAAGAGAGAAGTCTATGCAAGGGAACCTAAGAAAAAGACATACCTTAGCTCAACATATAGCAGTACCATATGTAGAATTCAGGCAATGCTTCCCAACCTGTGGCTGGAGACCCATTTGAAATGTCAATATTTTAGCCTCTGAATGTGGACAAGAGATGTATATCTAAGTATGAATTAATCCTCTGTTCTCTCGGCCATTCTCAACAACCATTAACATACTGTTACCATCTTCTGGTTCTGAGCAATTAATTAAAGTATTAAAAGTTTCACTGACTGCTTATTCTTTTGGAATTCTTTTGTGAGTGTATTTTGACATAATCTATTTATTTATCAGGTATAGACTGAGAAGTGTGTAAAACACAACACACAAAAACCCCAGTACTTTGGCTTCTGTTCGTCAAAAGAGCTGTTCAATCTCTTGGTCTCTACATCTGTGAAAATATTCCTGGTTCAGAAATGTATCATCCAAGCACAATGGAATTTTATGACAAATGCAAGAGGGCACAGTATCAGTAACCTCAGTAGCAATGCAACAGGGAAAAAGTTTCATCCTACTCAGTTTCTCGTGTGGCCTGCCTTACTGTAGTATACAGAAATAGTCCATAAATGTATTAAAGAACATGAATAGTGATGTTTGTAAAACATGTATGTATCGGGGAGACACTACTAATATTTCTGAAAACGAACACTGTAAAAACATTCCACATAGTTTAGAAACAAATGCAGCAATCCACTTATTTGTTGGCTTGTTTATTTTGGGCTGGAGAAGGAGGACTTTCTATGATATTCATAGGATGATGAAAGGAGGATAATCAAAGTATGCCAAAAGAGTGGCTATGATTCACAAATTCTTATTCATTTGAATAGCAATATTATTAATAGGAAAATCATTAATTCATTTACTTTACAGGAAACCTTTCTGTTGTTCAGGAAAACTTCATCCTCAGTCAAGTAGCCTTAGCTTTGCCTGATGTGTTGGGTTCTAGGTTCTTCTGTGACATGTGTGATTGAGGAAACAATCTATTGATATGCTATTTAATTTTTTTATTTCTTATTCCCTCCAAACTAAGCCTAATAGTACATCATACTCAAATAATCTACGTGACATTGCATATCCCTGAAAAGAGTGAATGATCTTTATTAAATAAGGAAAAATTGTGTAATTGTCCAAATTTCTAAAAGGAAATCAGAATTGAAATAGTGTTTCTTCATAACTACAGACTGATGTGTGCTTATGTGTATCTTTATAAGTCCCCAAGGTACAATTATAATAAGTTTATTACCTGTCTTTATGAATAGCTAAAAGAACAAGGTACTATAAAGTTCCCTCTTCTCAAGAACTTTAACCTAATGGACCAGAAAAGTACCTGACCTAGAGCACTATTTATTGGGCATATCCTTTCTCTCTGAGGCTGCTTCTGAGACCAAACCAAAAGATCCTTGCTGAGTTTTCATTTGCCCCTTAGGCAGACACAACTTTCATTTACTTTAATGGGAGTTTTGCTTGATCTGATTCCCCAATACTTATGTGATGCAGAGGAGTAGATTGCAAAGGAGGTGTTAGTAATGGCCTTTAAAGCTGTCAAAAGCCCAAAAGTCAGTGATGTTATCTCAGGGAGAGCTTTTGTGCAGAAGTCATTTTATTTAGAGTGTTCTGTGTGTCTGTGAATATGCTAACTCTCTCTCTTCAGTACACACATGAGAGAAACTCCTCAATATGATGTGTATTTTCCTCCCTTCTGCTATGGTATATGCATCTGTGTTCCCGCTTTGTGTTTCTGCTCATGATAGAAAACAAAGTGATGTTGCTGTCAGCTCATGCAAAATGCCTCACCACAGCAGTATCCTCTGTGCTGGACTGTACAATTAGCCTGTCAGCTTTAAGTGAGGACCTTTTCTTGTGCAGTCCCATAATGCTGACCATGCACTCAGCTTACAATTCAGTGGTAAGTAATACTCATAGCTATTCAATGATTACAGTCCTTCTTGCCCTCAAGCACTAATTATAAAGTCAAATAGAAAGACAATCATATTCCTATGACAAACCATGGCATAGAAAATGCAGTATAGCTCCAGAAAGGCACAATTAACAAACTGTTACTCATTTCTTATGAAAAGAAGACAGACAAATCTACAATGACTTTCTAAGTTACAGAATGACCTATTGAAGGTCTAACATATTCTGTTAAATCTTCAAAAGGAAGGAATATTCTGTATGCTAGCATACTATCCATGTTTCCAGATGGTTGATCCTTATGATAACCATCTGAACCCTTGGGCAATTTATGCTTTTGGCAGTCAAGATACAGCCCAACCAGAGCCTCTGTCTAACAACATTTATTTATTTTTAATTAAACTTTTCTTTAAAACACAACTTCCACCCCCAAATCTCCATCCAAAGCTGAACAGGAAATCCATCCCTCAACAAAACAAGGAGAAACAAGTTTAAATTCTTCTCTTCTTCCCTTATTATCTCTTTTTTTTCCCCACTAGAACTTAGCCTGAAAGAACTGAAATTCACTGCTTTTTTTTCCATCCAAACTTTGATATGATGGCAAAGAAATAATTGAAGTAGTGGAAGACATATAGCATTTTATTAGCAGTGTTTAGTTTAACCTAAATGGAAAATGGGAATACTGAAGAATGTCTGAAGGTAATTTCTGAAATCTTTATTGTTTTGTTCAATGGTAAACTAAATAAAGCCACACTGTTCCTTCTGGTACAGAACAGAAGTTGCATGATCTTTTCCCATATCTAATATGTATGGCCCTGTGATGTTAGGCTGCATATAGTTCTTGGACATCAGTACACATGTACACCTGGCCAGCCAGTTTTCCGGGACTACTAGGAGAGCGGAAGACAAAGAAGTTGTAAATTATGGATGAAATCTCACCCTTAACTTCAAACTTCCCAGCTTTTGCCATCTTGTCTCCTAAACCCTAGAACTTTTTAAATTTACTAGATGTCAAATGATAGATAGCCAGTGCTGCACTTCTAAATGTGAGTGTAATTTTATCATGGAGTTCTGGTGACAATGCCAAACATTGCAGGCTTCACTTTTGAAGCTGATGAAGTTAGGAAAGCCCTGAGATAAGATTACTGCTTTTCAGTGTAAACTTCAGGTTTAAGTATGTGTGTTATCATAACAGATGAGAGAAACATTTCAAAGGAGGGGGAAACTCAGTAATCTGATTTCTTTTGCCTTCTGCCACACAACTCCTCAAAGAGAGCACTCTAAAACCAAACTCCACAGGAGAATAGAATTACATTGCAAAGAGAATATATTTGGACACCAATTCTTATGTGACACAAAATCAATGCATTTCAATACTTTTAGCATATAACAGTACTGAATCAAAAATTGTGAATCTTTATTTTTGTCTTCATTGTGTATTAAATGAAATTTTGTATATAAAATCAAGGACTTGCGACATATTACAGAAGTTACTGAAAACCTCAACACCTTTGCCTTCAGTAATCATGTCGTTATTACATATTCAAAATCTGGTATGATTGCAGAATGATGTCAAAGGCTGAAGGTTTTGACTCATCCACCATTTCATAGGAAAAGCCAGACTTCATAATATTTTGAACTAAGTAGAAATAACAATGCATGCTGACAGGGATTTTTAAATTTTCTAAGGTATTCTACAACTTTATAAACTGATTTACAAATTACATGGTTGGGAAAATTCAAAATGTCTAGGTAATAAATCATTAAAAATTAAGTAATAAACCCAAGAAATTGGTTTTGTGTAGATTTTTTTTCTGCCTCTATACAAACACAGCCATATCTGGCATCATAAGCAAATGCTAACAAAGTGCTATGCATTTGGTTTTCATTTGTCATGCCAGAGAAGACTTTCAATGACAACATTCAGTAGCCTTGCAAAATCATTTTATTTCAATTTCAAAAACAGGAACCTGGGCTACAAAATCAGAAATGTGCACTAATCACAGACAGACTTTTTCATCACATGTACAAAATTGTCTCACTGCACTGGTGTGTGGTCAGAATCTGATTAACTCTGCTGATTTACCTGTTTCTTAGCTTTACCAGTTGGAAATTCACATAGTAACAGTAAAGAAACAATTTTAATTATAGCACAGGAACTAGAACATAATATTTGTGACCAAATAAAATGTGTGATTCCCATGAAGATCAAAATCATGTAATTTTGACTGAGTACTGTGCAGTCATAATTTGTGTTTTATACTAGAAAATAATCAAAAGATAACAAGTTCTGGTACAGGCATATGGATAAGGATCTGATACATGCATAGTGGTCTTCCTCAGGGGTCAGTATGAGATCAGCGCTGTTTAACGTCTTTGTCAGTGAAGTGGACAATGGGATTAAGTGCACCCTCAGTAAGTTTGCCGACACAAAGCTGTGTGGTGTGGTTGACACACTGGAGGGAAGGGATGCCATCCAGAGGGACCTTGACAGGCTTGAGAGGTGGGCCTGTGCAAACCTCATGAAGTTCAACAAGGCCAAGTGCAAGGTCCTGCACGTGAGTCTGGGCAATCCCAAGCACAAATACAGGCTGGGCGGAGAATGGATTGAGAGCAGCCCTGAGGAGAAGCACTTGGGGGTATTGGTTGACAAGAAGCTCAATTTGACCCAGCAATGTGTGCTTGCAGCCCAGAAAGCCAACTGTATCCTGGGCTGCATCAAAAGAAGCATGATCAGCAGGTGGAGGGAGGTGATTCTGCCCCCCTACTCTGCTCTCATGAGACCCCACCTGGACTACTACATCCAGCTTTGGGGCCGCCAACATAAGAAGGACATGGACCTGTTGGTGCGAGTCCAGAGGAGGGCCATGAAGATGACTAGGGGGCTGGAGCATCTCTCTTATGAAGATAGGTTGAGACAGTTGGGATTGTTCAGCCTGGAGAAGAGAAGTCTCCAGGGACACCTTATAGCAGCCTTCCAGTACCTACAAGGGGGCCTACAAAAAAGCTGGAGAAGGACTTTTTACAAGGGCATGTAGTGATAGGACAAGGGGTGATGGCTTTAAATTGAAAGATGGTAGATTGAGATTAGATGTAAGGAAGAAGTTCTTCACTGTGAGGGTGGTGAGGCACTGGCACAGGTTACCCAGAGAAGTTGTGGATGTCCCATCCCTAGAAAAGTTCAAAGCCAGGTTGGATGGGGCTTTGAGCAACCTGGTCTAGTGGAAGGTGTCCCTGCCCACTGCAGGGGATTTGGAACTAGATGATCTTTAAGGTCCCTTCCAACCCAAACCATTCTATGATTCTATGATATAGATGAGCTGAACATTACAAAGTTATTAAGTAATACTAACCAACCTGATAGAAGAAAAACTACCAAACAAAACAAGGAAAAAGAAACCCTTCCTTTATTCCCCTCACAAGCAGAAACTACTGAGAACTCTGTGAATATTATCTGCTTCTTTGTGGCCAGGAGAGTAAAACAACTAATATTTGAGAGAAATAAGGGTTACAGATGTTGATGCTAATTATTGCTATAAAGAGAAAATTATAAAAATGTAGAAGTTTCCTCTGTTGATCTGTCTATATTGTACTTGTAAAGATCCATGTGTGGGTATCAGTGTAGGTGTGTGTACACATATGCTTACTCCTCAGACAGGAACTTTTCCTTTTCAGAGGTTCTGTTCCACAGCTGTTACTACAAACTGTGTTCTCAGTGCATTTTTATTTTGTCATTCTATAAACACGTATCTGCTTGTCAGCTTCGATAGAAGATACAAGTAAATTAGGGGCAGTTTACATCAACATTCTAACTACATCTCCTTTATAAAGAAGTGAGAGCAGGTTCACATCTTTTAACAACAACCTTTCGTGTCACCATAGAAATATTGCACTCTGAAATACAAGTCAGTAAATATATGTGATTTGTAAGATTTTAGTAGTTACCTGCAAATTATATATAAATGCTTTAATTTAGTTATTCTTGTATTCACAGTCATATGTACCCAAAGGAAGCATAAATTATTATGCGATTTGATTTAAATGTGATGGAACTGGGGTGAGATGAGGGAGGGAACACTTCTTTTCCTCCAAGTTCTGTTAGCATCCATGGAAATAAAGAATTTATCTGTTTGACAGAGGATTCCCTAGTTAATATAACTCTGTTTCCTTGAGGTTGCATTATAGGTCAGTGGATGAAGTGGGGTTTGGACTGTAGTCCCTATAATTTGAAAGATGCTTTGCTGTGTTTTAGAAGTTGGCATTACATAAAACTGTTCACATTCCCAGAAGTTCCAAGATTTTTTTGACAAAGGATTTTAGTTGCATATACTCTGTGTTTCCATGTGAAGATACTATGTGTCTTCATGTCAATACACCTTTCTGTCAATGATAGATACCGAGTACTAATGAGTTAAAATTTTGAAAAATCAGTATTTGCAATGAACACTAGCTTTAAAAAAAAAACAAACCAAATCCCCAAACACACCCCTCTGAGAAAGAATTTTTGTTCTTTGTAAACAATATATTATCCTAAAAAGAAATTGTGGGACACTCTTTTGTTTAGAGCAGACAAAGCAGTGGAAGTACTCCTAGCAGAAGTCCACCATTACAGAAAGAGTAACAGGATGTGACGTAAAAGGTCTCTCTTTAATCCTATTTTCTCTAAAAATACAGTAGTTTCATTATGTCTATCCTTGTTGTCTTCAAACTATCTGTATGAATATTAAGAAACTGATGTCTTTTTAGTTTTATCTACATGTCTTTTTTATAAAAGAACCTTAGTAAATGCCTGTGAAGTGCTGTGGTAAAGTTCAGGTGTGAGAGTGGGCTTCACCTCACACTGTAATTTACCTGGAATGGTTTTGAACAAATGGCTTAGGCATATTTTGCCAGCTGTCATATTTAAACCCTGTCCTCTTCATCTTACACTTGAGAGTTTTCTTTTTAGTATTCTAACCTCTTCATCATGGGCTAGGAAATCATTGTCATCATTGTTGTATCACTCTCCTTTGGACAAAAGATTATCAAGCAAGTATACATAGATTACCTGAAGGAATGGAAAGTTGGTTCTGGCAAATGCAGGAAGCCTGTATAGCCCCTATATAAGACTTCCAGTGCAGTGCTAGAGCTGGGTGTATTTCAAATCATTTAGTTGCTAAAATATAACTTGAGTTTAATAAAATGTAGAGAATTTGCTGTATTGCACTAATTTAGTGGTATTTCTAAAAGAATTGAGGATTATTTTACTATTGAAAAGATCAAAGACCACATTATTCAAATGGAAATTATTGATATTTTTAAAGTCTTATCTACTATGATAATGAAGAAGGCAACAGCACACCTGTAAAAGAAAGTTTTTTCAGAGCTCAGCACGGCTGCAAGGATTTTATCTGCTCTGACACCTTTGTTAATTTGACAGATTCCTTTATTATTAAAAAAGGAGACAGTCTAGTCTTTGTAAGTTAAAGCTGTATCTTGGGTGCAAGCTGAACAGATTATGATCTCATCATAATTACACTAAAATGACAAACCTGAACTTTTGTAATCTGTTGATGCACCCTGTAAAGTTTATCTATTTCAATAGCTACTGAAGGCTGTTTTTCAAAATAGAAGTTGATAACATAAATGACAAGCAGACCATATTTCCTTTCCTTGATAAAATTAGGAGTCTTAAGTTACAGGTTTTGGGGTACATTAGGCTTTGGGTTTGGATTTTATGTTTCTTCACCCTAGACATTTGCCAGGAGGTGATCAGATTGATCACAATTTTTTATTAAACCGCAATATGCAGCATGGTACAACATTAATGACTTAGTACCTCAGCATAAGGGTGTTGGTATTGTGAACAACAACAAGGGACTAGGTCATTTTGTTTTCTACCTGTATGCCTGTGGGGGAAAAAAAAAAAAAAAAAAAAGAAGGTAAAAGGAATATGAAAAGAAAGTTATATTTTGTTATGTATTAGGATGATACACACACAAGGACAACAGGGAACCCAAAAGGCCTGCTGTGGCTATAAATACAAGGTATTTTCTTGTTTATGTCAAGAACGTGGCACTCCAAATGAAGGCTTGTGACAAAATCATGGTAAAACTCAGTGTTTAATGATTGCAGCAAGCATCAGGGCCTTACTCAGGCCTCATCAAATCTACTGTCTCCTATAAATTTGGTCCAGATGAAATTGAAGGGTTTTGGAATTTTCTGTGATTCCTGGAATACTGTCATCCTAACTAAAGCTACTTTTCTATGTGGGTTGCCAGGTTTCTGAAGGTCTGGACAAGCAAGGGTGTATCATTTCCTCAGTAAATGCACTTTAAACCTATGTTTCCCTGGAAGTGTCAGTCTAACTTGCAAACACAAGGCAAAACATAGCCATATAATATTTTCCAAGAAATCGCAAACAGAAAAATGGAAATCCTATCAGTAGTAGTCAAGGAGTCTCAAAATGTTTAGAGGTTTAATTTGGAACAGCATTTGATTCTGGAAGCTATTTTAGAAGGCTGGAATTATAAAAGTAGGACATGGAAAAATGTATTCAGTCATTCAGTTTCCTTTTGTCAATGCAAGATTGCAGTCTATGGCTATTTTGGGGGGGAGGGGGTTTGGGGATGGGTTTATCAACACTAGTCTGAATTTCTTGGTGCTGAAAAACTACACCTGAGTTCCAGATGAGTCTTTTCTTTTTATAGTATTTCCATACCACTTTGCATCTAGGCTTTCTGAGAAGTTTTATTTGTTGATGGAAATGAAAAGTACAGATGTAGCAATGAGAACAGAAGAGATAAAGATAGAAGCCAGCACTTCACAAAGATCCAGAAAACAATCAGTTTGAGATTTTTCTGAGTCTATTAAAGGCCAACACCTACCGTACTTTACGTATTCTCAAAATAAGTAATCAATAAACTTGTTATGAAAAATTTCAAAGGTCTCCTATGAAAGAGAGGTATCATGTCAGATTTGGTTTTGTGTCTTTAAGAAAGGTTCAGATTCAGTCATATAAATTCATAACCTTTTGTCTTTGTGACTTCTCAGATGAGGCACTTCGGTATTAATTTAACCTAGTTAATTATGGTGACAGGAAATTATTTACAAAGCATATCTCTATTTTGCATTCAGTTGTGCTTGGTTACCAATACCTCTATGGGCAATAGAAAAAAAATAGCTTACTTCATTGTATTCAATTTTGTAAATTGAACTTACATTTCAAATCAGACTCAGAAAGAGTGATGTGCTACAGATGGATACTGTCCTAAGCAAGATACAATTATTTCATTTTACATGAATCTTGACACTGCAAAGAACCATATTAATCTAGTAATAACTACAAAACTATGTCATGAAGCCTCAAGTCATGAGACCGGATTAGCTTATATAGTTTTTTTATGACCTTCAACAGACTACCGTGTGCTTCTTATAACCTTGAGAAAATGCTGGAGAGCTTCAAAATCAGATTACTACATACAAATATTCAGATGTAGAAATCATAAATGCTAATCTTTTATTTTATTGAAAGACCTGGACTAAACTACCAAAATGTCACTCAAGTAAACTGAGATTACGAGACATGCAGAGAGTGGGGTGCAAAACTACGGACATATGATCACTTACATCAGGATTAAAAACTAGAATATCATGATTAAATTAATTTAAAAAAAAAAAAAAAGGAGTGAGAAGATATCAGAGCTATGACTGTCCTTGTGGGCCATCTGCACAACAATTGTCTGTCTGTCAATGTTTTTGCAGAGACATCATGGCAGAAACCTAGGCAGGTACTGCAGGACTTCACAGAGGAATTTGGAGGTGATCAGGAAAGTGACTGCATACATGAATTAAAAACATAAGAATATATTATGTCCTTGCTACTGAGTCAGACCAGCAGCCCATCCAGCTCAGTGCCCTGTCATCAGCACTGGCAGCAGGAGATGTTTAGGGAGAGAACATGAATCTGGCTGCTTTCTGCAGTCCAACCTCTGTCAACATCCATGGCTCTTGTTAAATGGTACAGTGTTGCTTAGACTTTTTAGTAAGTTAACATCTAATTCTTTTTGAACTTACTGACTGCCTCCATCTACGAATTCCTAGGGCAGTAAGCTCTGGAATTTTACTACCTGCTGTTTTAAGAAGGACTGTCTTTCATCTGCTTGAAAATTATCTCCTTCTAGTTTGAAAGAACCCTTAGTTCTAATATTGCAGTTTGGTAAATAACAGCTTCATACTTGCTTTCAGGATTTTGTAAACCTAGATAATATCCCCACTCAGCATTCTTCTCCCCAAAAGAGATTAGTATCAGCCACAGATTTGCAGATTCATTGCCCATTTCTTCTCCAGGTCTCTAAGATGATGAATAAAATTGGTCACACCACCTATGCTATGGGACCCCATCGCATATCCTACCCCACCCTGAAAAGCAACTGTTAAATCCTATCCTATCCTTTCTATCCTTTAACTTTCAGTGCATAAAGGAAACATTTCACCAACCCTATAATTTGGTTTCTTTAACAGCCTTTTGTGAGGTCAAAGGCTTTTTTGAAAATCCAAACATATTGGTTCAACTTTATCTTATTTATACCCATGCTTATTGTCACTCTTACAGAACTGCAGCAGGTCCATGAGGAAGGACTTCACTTTACAGAAGATATGCCAACTTTTTCCCAATAGAGTGCATTTATCTACGTGTTCAAAGATCTTATTTTTGTATTATAGACTCAACCATCTTACCAGGGATGGAAGTCAGACTCGTTGCCCTTGTAAATCCCACAATCCTAACTAGATCTCTTTCCACTGATAGGAGTCACCTTGACAATCTTCCTGTCCTGTATGCGCAGTAGCCTCATGTTAGGATACACACCAGGGTGAAATATCATCTGGTCTTGCTGACTTATGAACATTTAATTTATCAATTTTGTCTAAAATATCCTTTATTATTTTTAGAAGTGATTTAATTCCTTTGACCTATATGCTACAAAAGGGCTTCAAACAGGGGAATCTGTCCAGTGTCTTCAGCAGTAAAGAAGAAGTCAAAGAATTCATTGTGGTTATCTGCTATAGCCTTATCATACACGAGTATTCCGTCATAATTTTGTCACCATGTGGTCTCATCAATTCCCTATCAGACCTGCTTTTGACGTGCTTAGAGAAAGTTTTATTATCAGTGTGAGCACACTTTGCCAGGTGCTCTTCAAATTCTTTTTGAGTTTTCTTAATTTCCTGCTTACGTATGATCTCCATATTTTATTGGCTCTGCTGTTCTCCGTATTTGGCGTGTTTTTAATTTTTTAGATGCTGACTTTTCTCTATGATAGGGTCCTTAGTTTTTATTCTGAGCTACTGATCTAATGTAGGATTTTAAGGTCTTTTTAGCCATTTTGCTTTTTTTTTAATGTGACATTCAGTTTACTTGGACTTCCACTGTAATCTTTTTTAGGTAGAGTTCAAGATGCTTTTTGGCTTCTTGGTTTTTTTGGGTTTTTTTCCAGAGTTTTCTTTCCCATTTGTTTTGTAAAGTTTTCTTCTTTTCTGGACATTGAAAAGACACAGTCTGGATTTGTTTGACCTGTTTCTGCTTTTAAACCTTCTTTTGGTGTGGTCACTACTACAGATCATATCTCCCAATAATACCTCTTGAAATGGGTCCTCCTGCATTGCTCAAGACCAAACTCTTAACAGAATCTGTTCCTGTGTGTTCTAAGACTTTTTTGTTCTAGAAATAAACTATTCATCATAGCAAAAAATTTAAGTTTACGTCTCATCCCATTCAAGCACTTATAAGTTTTCTAGATAGGTAATCAGAATCTCTCACACTTAGTACTTCTCCCAAATTTGGAACTATTTTAGTCTCACTCAGCATTTCCTGATCACTACCATTGTTCTGATAAGGACATAGTTCCATGCTAGTTCTACATTTTTATTAATAACATGAGATTTCCACCCAAAAGCAATAATGCTTTTCCTTTTTTATCGTAACACTTTAATGTTGTTTAAACTTCCTATTACCCCTCACACAGTGCCACTCCTCCTCCATTACATCCTAGTCTAGTATTCCTATGAAGCTGGAAGCCTGGCAACATTGCATCCCATGGCTTATTCTCCTTCCACCAAGTCTCTGAGGTACCTGGTATGTCAGGGTTGTTTTAACTCCAAGCATTGTAATAATTCCTTATCTTATTTACCAAGCTCCCAGCATAGGTAAAGAAGCACTAATAAGTTTTGCCCCCATTTCACTGATTAATATTGCATATTATAAGTATAAGGTATTATGGTTACATTATTAATTTCCTTCCTCTCTTTTGAAAGGCACACTTAGCATTAGCTTTGATACCACCTCTGCAGACTGTGTCAGCCCAAAGTAGCTGCTCTTGTGCAACTGCTGGCTTTCTTTTAACTTCTGATTTAAATAAACTTTTAGGGGCTTTTTAGTTTTGGTATAGCTTTTTACCATTATGAGTAAGGTGCAGCGGATTTCTTTCTGCTCAGGTTTCTTCTGTCCAAAAGGTTCTACAGTTCCTAATGTATCTAAAAACCTCCTGTTTATTCAATCCTCCTATTGACTCCTCCACATATCAAAACTCTAAACTTCTACCTTTATGTAGAATTAAATAGAATTTCAGAGTTAAAGAAGAGCTCTCCAGCTAAAAAATAAGCATGGAAAAGAATGAAAACAGTTGAAGTTAAAAGTGGACAAAGCAAAAGATTGTCATCTTAAGAAAAGTAGAAGTTTATTGAGGTATTGAACTCTCATAGTGATCTTCAGTGCAGTAAGCATGAGTTAGAAAAATACCCATGACAAACTGATGTTACACCTAGAATGGCAGACCTAACTAGATTATTATAAACCCAGGAGTTTTAAGAATATCTGGAATGATAACAATGGTTATATATATTTTTTCAATAGGTAATTCTTTTTCTTTTTTTTTTCTTTTTTTTCTTTTTTTTTCTTTTTTTTTTTTTTTTCCAGAAAGCATTCCTTTGAAACCCATATTTACAGTCTTTGTTCAGCAGTGCCCTCAATTCCCAAACTATGCAATGTGGAAAACATTTTTCTGAAAATCTCAAAAAAAATTCTTCGAAATTCCTGCCTTTTACAGTCATCAATACATTTTTTTTCAGCCCTCAAGGTATATAGTTTTATGGAACAAGTTTACTTCAAACCATTCACTGTTTCAAAACTCATTTTTAAAAGCAATATTAAGTAGCAGGTTAAAAAACAAGAGATGAAAGCTATAAAGATTTCTTATTTGTTCTGAGGAAAGATAAAAAGACAGCCAACTTCTCAATATTGCATGGGTGAAGGTAGGAAGGGGAGAAAAAATGTATTTTTAAACTTGGGAATGATTTTTCTTGATTGACATGTAAAATACAGTCTAAGTTCCAAGGAACTTAATAGGCTACAAGTACAAGTAGGAATTGAATTAATTTCTGTGTTCTGTCACATCTTTATCAAAAATCGTATGTTCCTTCTTATATAAGCAGGAAGTTAAAGAAAGCACTTACCTAAGGAAGTTGGAAAATTGGTCCAGATATTTTATTATTGTTATTATTAGTAGCATTATTTGTAAGTAGAAAGAGAATTCATCATTATACTGTTCCCATAACAAAGTATACATAGCAGTTGCTCTTGAGACAGTCAATATAAATATTACAGGTGTTTACCAGCCCCCCAAAACTGGGTCAATGCAATTCCATTTTTTGAGTTACCATCAGTCGCAAATTTGCAATTTGTTTCTTCACTTGCAAGATAAAAAACATGTACTTTAGTGTACTATGAATTTTATCTTTTACAGGTCCACACATTTTGCTAACTATTTTGTATGTCTAGATTAACCCTTGATCCTTTTTGTACTTCATTCTTTTGAGCCATCTTTGTCCAACTTACCACAGGGGAAATATTAGGATCCTAAGAAGTAAAATAGAACATGTTTTAATGCTAGATGACTTCTTAGGATTTTTAGTATGTTCTTTTTAATGACATATTCAATAGAGCTTTGCCCACAATCAGTTTAGTCTTGTTCAGTAAAGCAATCATCACTGCCTCCCTCAAAAACATTCAAATAAAAAGTTCCATTTAGAACAAAGCCCCACAACAAAAAAGCAAAATTTTATGGGTGAATATTTGCAATTTTCAGTGAAAGCAGTGAGTTCTACATACTTGCATACACCATCAGGTGCTATCAGGTATGTCTATCACATCTATCCAAATTGTATCTGTCTGAGATTTATAGTGATGGAGGTCAAGATTTTAGATTTATTAGTATGAAGATGATGGTATTTTATTTGTATTACAAAGGCTTTTTCTGACCTGAGGAAATGGTTTCACACCATGAACCAAACTGAACCTGAAATATTATGTGAAGATTGAGCTGTTCAGAAAAGGTTTCTGTTGCTTTCAAGACAGCATCGCAGAAGAATGTATATCAGATTAAAAGCCAATACAGTCCTATCTAAAGAAGAGATATTTAAATGCTCTGGTTTGCTGGCTGGGTTTGAGAATGCTGAACAGAGTAACCTTAACAGGCTACATGGTATACTTCTATGCTGGCAACTATGAATGATGGCCCAGACAAGATCTTCAGCCACTGATACCAAACTTTTACTTTTGCAGGCAGTTTTGGACTGGCTGTCCACATGAGGAAAACTGCCATGTTAACTATATCCGCTCACTCTTAGACATTTTTGAACTTGAACTGATTTTTTTTACCAACTAAATCAGTGTGGACGCACCAAAAGTTAGTGTGGTTTTCTTTAGCATTATAAATATAGACTTAGCTTAGGGTAATGCTCATTACACTCATGTTGCCATGCTGGACAGTGAAGAATTCACAACAGTGCTGACTAGCACTCAAAGACCTTAGTAAGACCTATCAGCCCAACTGAGAAAGAAGCTGAAAAAATATGGAGACATGCTTTCCTGAACCACAGCTGAGAAGTCTGGAGAGGAGCTGCATTTGATTTATGAAATCTACATTTGATGGAGTTACCCATTTTAAAAATACTGGGATCCAAAATCAAGACAGTAACATTTAGGGAAAAAGATTTGGATTTCACTGTTAGTTTTTAAAGCTGAGTTTTATACAACAACACAAGATGCCTCACAACCTTGCTCCACTGGGCTGTCTCCTTTAGAACTGCTGAGACCTGGCAGTATTGAAGAAGGTACTATCTCCTCCCAGTCATCCAGGTGGGTGAGAAAGAACACAAATGAGATATGTACAATAACCCACTGATGCAACTCCCATTCAAGCTTCTCAGTGTTTTCAATCTACTTCCTTGTCAGACAGCAGGGAGATAGTGTTCCCCTGACAATGACCCCAGATTCTGCCACCCTTATTCAGGCTGATCAGTATTTTACCATGAGTAATATAAGTGATTGTTATGTAACATGGTAATTCAGGGCCAACAAACCACAGATTTAGCTCTCTTACTATTTTTCTCATCTCATATTCACATAACCTAGTTTCCATTTCTGACAGGTTACAAGCTGACTGGGACCAATGTGTCTGCACGTCACGCAGGTGTAAAGACAGAAATCAAAGAGCTATTATTATTATTATTATTAATTTTTTTGGTCTAATTTAAGTCAAAAACCCACTTGCTGTTGCAGAGACTCCAATAAGCCCATCACTGAATGCTCCCATGATTCATTCTTCTTCTGCCAATACAGGCAAAGAAGATTTGATTTCATGGTGTCCTCATTTTTGCAGGGTAGTGTGTCCAAATTCTTCAATGTTTATTCAGATGCTGTTTCCTTGGAAACAGCAGCCCACATACTTCACACAGTTTAATGTCTATTCTACCAATTGAGAAAAAGAAAATGTAAACAAGCATTATTTAATGATTCATTAATATTTAAACGTATATATATAATTACTTGAGTAGTTTTTTCTGACTTCTGTCCCATAATCTGTGCTGAGGAACCATTTAAAAGACAAGTATTGAAGAAGTGATATAATCACAAACCAGGCCAGCGAGGTTTGTTTGCAGAAAATGTGTCCATGAAATCAATATTGCAAGATTCAGACTTACTGCTGAGATCCTCAAGATGGTTTAACATTAAGTGAATCTGTGGGAGTTCAGGAAACATGAGATGAAGAGAAGTTTCAGAGCTATTATCCATTATTTTACTCCTAGAAGAGAATTTTTGTCCTAGATTTAACATTTGTATTTAATTTAACTTTTAGAGAACATACAGGGTGCCCTAGATGTTGGTTTATGTTACAAATTAGGTACAAGTACTAGGAGCACCAAACTACCCTGTATATTTTATCTTTTATTGTCAAGTCAACATCAACTATGCTGTCAGATATTTTAGTGTTTCTTTTTTTCTGCAGAAGAAACTTTAAAAAGGACATGAACATTAAAAAGAAAAAGCTCTATTAATGCATTCTTCCATGTTTCTATTGTGTTAAGAAGATTCAACAGTTTCTTTCTCATTGGTCTGCTACAGAATAATTTCAATCTGTTTATATTTTTTTTTTAAATTGAATGAACAAGGCCTTACACTTAATCTGTAGCATTTTAATTTGCCTGGTCATATAAAAGTAATGATAGTTTTGTCAGTAGGGAGAAAAAGAGACAGGTAACAGTTACGGAGGAAAGCACTGGGAATAATGGAACCCCTGGCAGTGGGAAGGTAAATAGGAGATATCTGGAGTCTTTGCAATGGGAAGAAGACAGTGGAAAGAGGAAGAAATATATGGGGCCATAAGAGGCTCAGGGCTTTAGGTATGGGCTTGTCTTCTCATTCCTTAGGGTCATTTTCCTATGTCTGTTTGGTTTGGGTCATGTCATCATTTCCCCTGCCTTTTTTTTTGCCCCCCCCCCAATTTTATCATTTTCAAGAACAAAAACCAGATATGGCTTCTTTCCCAAAACTCATTCCCCAGACAACAAAGCCCCAGCCCCAGTATAAAGACAACACCATAGCTCATGATTAGAAGTCTGAATCCAGATGTGGGGGAGTAATTCTACATCACATGCATAATATGTCTGGACTAAGTGAAAAAAGGTATATTTGCTTTATATGTATAAAGGGTGCTTGCTCAATAGACATGATTTCTTAGTATAATATCAAACTTTTTCTTATTTTTATAGAGTCCTTCTCTCATATGTCTTACTCTACCTACCTTGAATACTTCCTATAGCTTTTGGACTAGAACTATATGACTTCCCCACAAAAAGTAGCCTGGTAAAAAACCACTTGTGTCAATCAAAACATCCTCTGCTAGATCTTAGAGTTGAAACACAGAAAGACAGCACAAATCCGTTCACCGTGTTTACATAAATTCTATCTCTTCCTTCATCTTTTTTTTTTTTCAGAATAAAGGCTATCTTTTATCTTTCCTCTAACACTAGAAGGTGTTAATCCAGCAGTAAACCAGACTCTCAGAATCCATGCTGTAAATTTTAGAAATTTGGTGACAGCTAAAAAAAGAGGGTTGGAATAAAGATGAAAGTAACTCACCCTAGTAATAATGGAATATGGAGCTTTTTATTACCTATCACAGGTCACTGTTCCACTTTCAGTCCAGGGTAGCAGTGACCCCAGACTGTTACCTTCTGACAGCTGTTTAATGATCTATATAAAATGAGTTGCTAAGCTCACTGCATTTTCCAGTTCTCAAGTATATGAATATACACTTTGATATAATCTGGCACCATTTTGACAAGTCTTACCTGAGAAGCCAAGAAATGAATGTGACATATCTTGACCTAAGAATGTGTCTTCCAGATTAGGGCTGAGGTTAAATAAGTGGAGAAGCTTGAATTAGGGGACCCTGTATTGATTTTGCTCAGTGATGACTTTACTCTCTAGAACTCTTGATAACAAATTTCTCACCAACTTAAATTTAATTTAAAAGTCATTTCAAGAAATTGATTTTTTCTTGGTAAGTTATTTCATTTTATTGTTTGGGAAGAGAGAAGGCTGGGGGTGGGAGATATTGTTAGTCAGATTTTAAAACAGAGACTTTTGTCCAGGTGAGCAATCAGGCACCCAGATGATACCTAATTTGTCAGGGTGAAAATTAATTAGTAGCCAGAAGCAAAAAGCTGAATGTTTTTGCACCTTCAACCCTCAAAATGGAAAATCTATTCTTAAGTACAGATTTTCCCTGAAACACTCAACAGAGCAAAGCAATTCTTAACAATTAATTAAGCCCTTAATTGTATAATTGTACATGTGTTAATGATGCCAATCTAGGATGATTCCAGACGTAGTCAAACTCAAAGTTCTATGGCTGGAGCATGATTAATTTTTGTTTCAAATGTTACAGCAATCTATGGGGCAGTTTTTCAAGCAATATGTAAAGTAGGCAAAATCTTGCCCATTCGCTGGCAGTGAAGATCCTGCAGTGTTTTCTTCTCATTTGGAAGTGCATGTGTATAAAGTTTGATGCAAAAATCCCTGTTAGTACAACTAAATCTAGGTTCTGTTGAGAAACAGCTCTTCCATTACAAACCTGGAAAGGATGCACTTCTTATCAGACAGCTGTGTACTGCTGAGTTGCATTGTTCAACTATACATGGGAAAAAGAGAAGATTCAACCACACAGAACTATTTTATTTGCCTTCTGGCTGAAAATATTGCAGACATCCCAAATTCTGAAATATCCTGAACACCTGCAACTCACACAGAAATAAAAAACAGTTTAGCTGTACAAGGCTCAAATTACTTAAAATAAAATAAATATATGACAAAATAGGAATTATTTTATCCTGTAAATCACTATACTTTTAAAATCATGGAGACTCTACATCTAAACTATTGGAGACTCCAGCCAAGGGCCATGAAGATGACTGAGGAAGCAAAGCAGGTCTCATATGAGGCTAGGCTGAAAGAGCTGGGAATGGTCAGCTTTTGAAAAATTATGTTTCAGCTTTTTGAACCTTTTTTTTTTGCTGCAAGGGTGGTCAAACACTGGAAGAAGTCAGTCAGAGAGGTTATGGAATCTCTGTCCTTGGATATATTCAAAATTCAACTGGACACAGCCCTGAACAATGTTCTGTAGCTGACCCTGCTTTGAATAGGGGGGGACATTGACTAGATGATCTCCGGAGGTCCCTTTCAACCCCAGTCATTTTGTGGTTCTCCGAATTTTTTGTGTGGTAGGTCTAACCACTGCACTAATATACCAAAACAATTGGAAAAGGGAAGGGAAAGTATTATCTTTTTTTCCTGCAGTGGTAGATGCAACTATTATGTAGAAATTCATGTTCTGTGAATTAGTTAGCCTTGCTCTAGCCTTGCCTCATGTGGCAAAACACCTAATTTGACCATATTGAGGTCTGAGTTTGGGAAGTAGCCTAGTCCTCTTCCAAAAGAGGTACTTGTTCATAAAAACAGAAAGAGTGCTTTAGACACCCAGTTAATTTCTGGCAAAAACTAGACATCCATAGGTTTAGAGTTGGTGTGTGCATTTGTGAGAGGGAGTTCAGAATCCTGCTAAATCCTGCTCCTATGCTGCTAAAGCATAAGCATTCAAATTCTGTCTAGGTGGTACCTTCTCAGCACTTTTAGGAATCTGATCTTAAGTTACTTGAACCCAGGTTACTTTCAATGCTTTGACCATTGGGTGTCCCTCATCTACATACTCACTGCTCTCATGGGTAGCCTAACAGAAGGGCTTTACCTCTGGTTTTGTGTCGTACTGAATGGGTAGTTCCTACACAGAAGTAAAGGGTAAGTCCAACTCCCATTATCCTGTTCAGATCCATAAGTAAAAGCTCATAATCTTACCCTAACTATAGTAAACACATGTGTGACATTAAAACTGTGCCTGAATGTATGCATCTATACATGTGCACAGTGTGAATTTAGAATAGCTATAGTAGTTACAGGACCAAAAAAAATCTTGTGTAGGTGTGTGCATGCAAATGTAATTTCTCAGTCACATTTGATAGCAGGTTTATATGCCAGAAAAAAATTTAAAAGGGGAAAAAATCCCAAAGCCCTCATTTGTTTACCAAATTTTGTGAAATGCCAGGCTCTTTTAATGATTACTGCATGCCAGACTGAGACAGAAATGTCAGCTAGCCAGCATAAATGGAAAACAAGATTATACTATTTCCTCATAGCCCTGCCAAAGTCTGACACTGCAGGAATGCTTTTACATTTTATGAACATTGGCTCTGCAATTGTTAAGTGTGACAACCCTTTAGGTGCGTGGTCTAATTTAAATACAAATATTCTCACTTTTCTTTTTCCATCCCCTGCCCTTTTTCAACTCTGCTCTCACATCTGAATAGTCTGAGCAGGCACATGAAGAGTAACCTGTTAATGCTCTGTCCAGCATTTTGTTTTAGGTTTTGGATTTGTTTCTTTGTTTTTGAAAGAGGAAAAAAAATGCAAAACATTTTTGTAAAAAACATTGCTCAGAAAGAAAAAGATCGAATGAACAAAAGGAAAGGGGAAGAAATCTCCCCATGCTGCCACTTGTGGCCTAATGGCAATTGTCTTTATGTTGCAGAATTTCTATCTGAAATTGCCAGCTGGAATTTTCTGAAGAGAAATGAAAGCTGTAGCAAGCTGGCCAGACACATAAGAAAGAGACACACTGATTTGCCCTTTGGAAACAAAATCAACAAATAAAAAACAGGAGGGAGATCGCTTGAGTATTTTGCTCTTCAAAAGAAAAAAGAGGATATGAACATTTCAATAAAATGATATGGCTGTCACAAATGTAACGTCATCAACCTCTTACAGTAGAAGGATCATGAAAGTACTGGAGCGGGGGAAAGAGAAGAGGAACTAGTAGAATAAGCAATGCCTTTACTACAAACTATTGTGCTCTGTGATCAGTGGCATGATGTTCTCAAAAGTTGGTGGTTTTTTCTTCTTTTTTTTTTAATTTTCTGCTGCCTCTGAATACTCAGAAACTTGCATGACACCAAGATGGCAATCACAAACTGCTGAGATAGCTGGAGAAAAGATCAGTGCTAAGCTTACAGGAATGGTGCAGTTTCAGTTTAGTTTCAGATTCTGTTAACCCATCTGCAAGAAGCTGAAGTAAATAATAAAAGCACCTGTTATTGGACTACCTAAAAAGCTCAAAGAAAGGCAGTTGTGAATAGTATGATAGTGTCCAGCCTAATGCAGATGAGGAGTTGGTGACCATTAACCAGACCCTCCAGCCCTGCTAATAGTCCTTTATACCTCATCTCTTATTTTGCTCTTCCTTTTCATATGTATTTGCTCTGGCAAACTCATGAAATCACTTTGTATCCAGGCCTTGTAATTTGAAAGCTAATTTTCATCCTATTTAAGGGTTTAAAGGTATGTTGTTCAAACATGCAGATTATACTAGTAAGTGTGGTTTGCCAGTCTGTGTATCCAGCAGAAGCAATGAACATTACTACTGATACTCATTCATTTATTTTGATGTAATCTGAAGTGCCTGTCTCTGGCTCCAGGCATTTTTAGAGTAATTAAAATGTGCAATCATGAACATGGAAATTCACACAAAATATAGAGACAGTCAAAGCTGTCCAGTTAAAACAAAACTGACTATTTCTGCATAGTGCTACTTCCCATCTGAATATTTGAGACACTCACTGCCACATTACTCCCCTAATTCTTCTGGGAAATTAAGAAAAGTATTCAACTGATTTCACGAGGCTTTGAATTGGATTCCACATGTGTGTGTAAAAATGACTTTTATGTGTCCTGCAATATAATGTAAACAGGTTGGGATGAATCAGACCAAGAGGAGAACTGACAACAGTAGTTACAATATGCACCATCAAAACCCTTTAATTTTAAACTAGGTAGGTTTTATTTTAAACTTTTCCAGTGATAGCTGCACTTGTGTTACACAGAGATGTTGATTTACACAACTGTGTCCCAAGATTTTAGAACTTTATATGTTAAAACAATGTTGTTCAGAAGATGAACGATTATAGTTGTGTGGTGCACCTTCCCAAACTAAAATGAACTGTCAAAGTTTTCAAAAGTTGCTGTGTTGCAGGAACCTGTGTGTTGTGGGGGTGTTGGAACAGGTTGCTCCTTTAAGCATGAAGGTGTTGCTTCAGTTGCATATTTGTTATCATATAAGTGGCATCTCAGATGCCTCAGGATCTGTAAGATGTTCATGTGGACTGACTGATATGAGGGAAACCTATTGGTGACCCAAGGCTTTCCCTGCTGGCAGTTGGTGTTCAGGCTCAAGATATGTCCACTGGAGCTAGGTAATTGGATGTCTAGGAAACTGAATCAAGCCCAAAATATGAATGGAGAGTATATCTTGGCTGCATTTACACTAGTAACTTAAGTGTGACTCGGACTTTTCTCTAACCTGAGGTCCAAAGTGACCATGCTGAGCTAATATCCATTTTATTATGCACTCTCCCACTTCAGTAAAGGGTGGAAACATGCAAACCATCTGCTGGGAATGGCTAACAACCAGGCTATGTTTAAGACAGGGCTAGCTGCCTTGGGCCAAAACTTCGACAGGGAACAGCCTAACGATTCATTAGTCTAATCAGTTGACTTCCAATATTTTAGTTTACTTTCCGCCTCTTCTCAATTCGCTCACTGAGATGCTGACCATGTGTTCAGGCCACTGCCAGGGCACTGCAAATGTCAGCAGCTCCCTGTGGGTCTCCAGAGGGATCCCCCCCGAAGCAGTAGGGCAGGGCCTGGCAGCCCAGGGCCTGGCAGCCCAGGCCCATCCCTCTGCCCCAGCCAGGAGCAGGGCAGCTGGGGGCAGCCCCAGCCCCACACATCGGGCACCTCCTTGGGCACGGGGATGAGCTGGGGCCAGGATGGGCCACGGGCCTGCAGCTGGGCAGGGCAGGGCAGGGCCGTAGGGTGCTGGAGACCGGCCCTGCTGCGGTGTTGCTGGGGCAGAGACTGATGGCCCTGGGGGAGCTGACATGGGGTCCTGGGCTGTAGGCAGGGTGGAGAGGCCCCAGGAGAGGCCAGGCAGGGCCTGTGGGTGCCTTCAAGGCCCTGACAGCAGCCTCCTCAGTAACGGTATCTTTATGCCCCTACAGAGGCTCTGATAGAGCCTCATATAGAGGCTACTGACTTCACAGGATCAGTACCAGCCGCTAGCGGCAGGGGCTTGCTGAGCAGCCCCTAGTAAGGAGGAATAATACATTTACCTAGGGCAAATGGGAGTGCATGAAGTCCAGTCTTTACTGTAAATAGGTCTGTTAGAGGGTCTCTACAAGTGTACTATAGGAGAAGTTAAATGGTGGAGAATAAGAAAGTTGAGAATTCAGCTGATCTGACTTCATGGAGGAAGCCTGAGTTTAGAACAAGACAGTGTGGGAGGTGAGGACTGATGGCGATCAGCAGAGCTCTTGTAAGGTCCCCAAGTTTGCACACATTCCTGCCTTTATACAGCCAGCGCTAATTTGCCTGTCATTGTCAGAGCCAAAAATATTTGATATACTAATATTAAAATGAACATTCCACCACACCAGAAAACCATTTTCTTTCAGGGCTAACACTGATAAATTTGCTGTGAAACGTACACAGAGTAATATGAGGTACAGTATGTTGCCTGGTTTCCAAAGGGCAGGCTAATGGGGAAGCATGCCCTGTGTTGCTTTCTACTTCCAACACCCAGCTGTACAGAGGCAGAAATTTAAAATTAAAAATAACCTTTCAGCTGATTCCTTGCATAATTAATATCTTGTTTTGTTAATACTGTGGCTGAATTATAACTTGCTGAAGCCCTGGAGATTTGCATGCTGGTTTATCAGCCTGAATTTGCATTGACAGGCTTTTCAGTCAAGTGAGTAACTAAATCCTGTGGCCTTGAGTGAGCCTGGCAGTATTTGCATAGGAAATCAGAGGGAGATTAGGGAGAATGACTATATGCTGTCTCCATAAATAGATTCAATGATGAAAATTTTGTGCATCTCAAAATACTACTGAATTTCATTGACTGTGGCTGACATGCCAGCAATGCTTTGAAAAAGCAATACAATAAAAATAGGTGCAAGACAGCCAAACCTCTGCTGCAACACCAGGCAGCCTTCCACTGCAGTTGTCAGAAATGGCCATGTCTCGCTTGACTAGCATTCATGAATGAACATGAACAGACTAAAGCAGCCATTTCACCTGAAAAGTTGCTCATCATTTCCCATTCACACCCCAGTGAAAGTAGAACTTCACATTATTGTGGAGCAGAACTGTGCACAGACTAAACTTCTTGGTTTCCTCAAGATGTGGATTTTTTTAATTACTTTTTTTTTTTTCCTTAAAAAAGAACAGCTTATTTCGTAAAGTTTTCATGCTGGTTATCACAAAGGCTGATGATGCCAAAATATCCTGTTAGCTTTTTTCTCCTCTTTGTTATAAAAGATTGGGAAAAACCTTTCAAGTTAAGGATGTATTTATTAATTTCATTGCTAATAATCTTCTGAATGAGGCTTGTCATCACCAGACAGAAATGGACATGTTCCATACAGTTTCAGCCAGTATTAGATGCTTTAAAAGAACCTGCAAGAAGCCTAGCAGAAGAACTACTGAATTAGTTCCCCTTAAGGAAAGTATCTAGTGACAGTTTTTCCTCAGGCTCCAATCCATCAGGTTTTATTGAATCCCTAATTTTGTTTAATGTAACTGAGGATATTTTGAAGTCTGAGCATCAGTTAACTAAGTTATATCCATAAATCTGGAACTCCACAATGAATAGGAGTATTATCCTTGGAACCCTTGAGTGCTTTTACAAGAATATTTCTACTTGAGTATAATTTCTGATTAAACCAACTTTTCATGTTCCTTGAGCTTCTGAGAGCCTCTCTCACTTGACAGCAGAGAGTAGGAGCAGATGGGTTTCATTAGATGGCCCAAGCCTTTATCTTTTAATCACCTGCCTCACCCATTCTGAGGGGGAAAAAGGGCAGACATATGAGAAATCTCCTCCTTTCCGCTTCACTCTCTCTCCAGTTCTCTGCAAGGCATCTGCTAAGACCTCATTCATCACTGTGAAAGCTGCGAATGGATAGCTGTGTAATACCCCAAGGTCTTGTCTGCTGTGGTAGTGTAGTGCCTAACCTCTCCCCTGTAAAAGGAAAGGCTACATGTACTTTTGTCAACCTGTCAGCAAGCACTTCTCTTTCAATACTGTTTGCTCAACCCTCACCCCCCATACCTACAAAGTCAGCTTTCTGAAAATGTTTCATTTTGAAGAAAGCCTTAGATGTAGTTCTTATGAGCATGTATTCTTTATCTCATTCCTCAGTGCACAGCCACATGCGAAATATATATTTGTGTGCATGTGTGTTTGTGTATGTGTATACATATCTGTGTATTTCAAAAATGTGAAAAAGTAGTGGATCTTGTGTGTCCTTCGGGTATAAAAAATATCAGTGTTGGCCACTAAATTTAATTTTTTGACCACAGTTTTAAATGAGTCTGCAATAAAACCACAACCTTCCTTCTCTGTTTTTGCTTCAATGAAAAGTAGTCCACAGAATCCTCCAGAAATAAGAAATAATATTCTCCTTGGGCCGCTGAAGAGTGGAAAGTTAATTCTTTCCAGAAGAGTCTTCCCATATTCTACTACTGTTTCCTGCTGAATGCTAATTTAGGATTCTCATACTAACTCACTTTTAACATGAATCACAGTTTTCCAGGCAAAAAACACCAAGACTGATGGCTGATTAAAACAGATGTCTGGAATTTTCTTTGATTTGAGGCCAAGTGTATTACAACTCCCTTAATTTTTAGCTAGCTTTTATCCAGACAAGTTTCTGTTTGAGTTAAACATTTGTTGTTGTTGTTCTGTCCAAGCTAGCAGAATTCTCATCAGAATTGATTGAATTCTCAATCAGAATTTGCCCAGGGAAGTGGTTGAGTCATCATCCCTGGAGGTATTCAAAAAGCAAGTAGACAGGGTACTTCAGGACACGGTTTAGTGGGCATGTTTGATGGTTGGACTCGATGATCTTGAAGGTCTTTTCCAACCTAAATGATCCTATGATTCTATGATTCTAATTAAGATCAACTGTGACAGAATCAAATCTTTCAAACTTTCAATACTTCCATAAAGAATTTTAAAAATAAGTGACAATTTTTATATATCTACAGCATGACCAATTTTGTAAGATCATCAAACAGTAATTTAAATATAAATAGCATTTAAGAATAAATAATTAACCTAAACAGTGCTTAAGCATTGCTCAGATGTCTCATTGTATTGGCTGGAAGGATTGTATTCAACTTCCACTGATGTTACATAAGGAAAACTGTTCTTTCTTTTAAGAGATTTTAAATAAAAAATGGTAAGGAGATATCCAAAATAGAATCCCAAAAGCTTCTTAATTTCATGGAAATATGTGTACTGAAACTGTGAATCAAACTTTCTGTCTGCATTGTACTGACTTGTTCCAGAATTAGTCAGTATCAGTAAACTTGGGGAGAAGAGGATTTAAATTCATGATGTGAACTTAAATCCACTTTTTCCCCTGCAATACTAAGCACATCTTTAAGGAGAACAAAGCAGTGTGAATGCGTGACAAAATGATGTTTAATAGCAAAGGGATACGTGAAGTAACTGATTCATACCATGAGAAAGGATACTTGCTTTCAAGGTATTTGAAGCCATTTTTCTGTGATATGGCTGCCAGAACAGCTCAGCTTCACCATGTCTTTGTAGACACGCTCACAAGATGACATACTGATACCCACAGGTATTCCTGGTGGTATATATTAATACATAGCAGAGATTCAAAGTGTTTTATGAAGAACATCACTAAACTTGGCCAAGAGCTCATAGCCCACAGTGGCTGTGCTACCTTGACCACCAGCTAAGAGGCAAAGAACTATGAGGCCAAAGTGGAAAGTGAAGAGATGTAAAGAGCAGGCTTTTCAATTCTTCTATAAAATTAAATTGACCAGAATTTTTTAAAGATGTAGTAATTAGATTTCTTACATAGCCATTGAAAATCATGGAGTTTGATATTAGCTAGATGAAAAAAGTAACACTTCAGACTAAGTATCTCTGATAGGCATTTAATTTCTGTTTAATAAGACAGTTATCGCATGTGAAATAAATACTGGCAGATTATTTAAAAAAACAGAAATAACAGTTATGTATCGGCTATCTGACAGATTTCTTACAAAGCAAAATTTCATTAAATATATTTTTTAGGCTGTTAGCTTAGCATTACCACCTAACTAAAGGAACTTAATGCTTTACATTTAGTAAGACAGGCTTTGCAAATACAAGCCAACCTTTTGCTAGAATGCCAAACAACATTTTTATCGGTACATAGTCATACCTATTAAGCAAAGAATATTTCTCATTAATTTCAATATACTGAAAAGGGAACATAGATAGCCTACTTTTTTTACCTCTGTCTTACATTTGATAGTGATATTTATGTGATAAATTATACTCCCTATATTGCCTGGACCATTTTAAATTCCCTCTACCTCATGGTCTCTTTATTGGGATTGCTTCTGACATTTCAAATAGCAGAATGTCTTCAAAACATCTTGGTAAGAAGCTCCATTTCTCCTCTTTCCCATCTCATAAAATTTTGACAAAAGTGAATTCATTTATTTTAAATGCAAACTAATTCTCTACCAGCCCACAATACCTATTTTGCTGGCTTTGAAAACGTTGGGACAAAAGCTCAGGAAAGATCTCCTCTGAACCAAAGAACCATCCGGTCAGAGTTCAATGAACTGAATGTAAATCCTTTATCTCTATAGTTCAGCATGTTTCCTGCCCTTGTTGGCTAATTAGTTCATTTAAAGAAGTATTATTCATTGGCCATATGGACCAGGTTTATCTGGTGAAAATTTAAGAATTCAGAGTTGTGGATGCAACTGCATAAGGGTTGTCATAATACAGAATTAATCTTCATCCGTTATGACCCTCTCAGGTGCTTGCATATTGTACTCCAATTACTACCCATCTAGAAAATGCAGGGGTAAAGTCTCCCAGGTGAACCAGCAAACTAGCAAAATATTCTCAGGCAAAGCAGAGTCACTGTGTATAATTTCCTCATTACCCACCCTTGGAGGGTATTGAACTTTGAAATTGATTTAAAACTCTTTTATGCCTCTATTGAAAACAACCCCCATGTGCTCCCAGTTCTGTCTTCAGAGCACTTGTGTCTCTGAAATGATTTTGCTTTTATAAGAATTGGCTTTTCAAGATATGGTCCAGGATGAATACTTTAATGTAAGCCATGGGGTTTGCTTCTGAGCATCCTGTGCTCCTTGTTCAAATAGCTATCACTGGTCAACACTACTGATGAAAAGGATGGTCAAATTGCTGGGAAAAAATAGGAACTGCAATGTTGAACTGATGAACGAAATATAAACCAGACAAATTCTGTCCATTTTTTGGTTTTCAAACATTCTAGCAGTATTTTGAAGGACGAAGGGGAAAAATAATCTTTCTTAGTGGACTGAGAAAGAGTTTCAAAAAGACTTGCCTTTTTTCCTATAGCTCCTGCCAGGTGGCTAGGCAGCTGGGGGGAAAGTGATTTTAATAATTTTGCCTTAGTTTCTCACTCTAAAACAGACCTGCTGATTCTAGTAATTCTGCAGCAATTCATAATTAGCTGAAGATAACAGACACTTTTATTTTTATTATAAAGTTAGTAACTAATTCTCATTTTTCTTTAAGTTTTATGCTTATTTTAATATCTCCGAGAAAAATATGGAAGGAAAAGAATATCTTGTGCCAAAACTCAGGTTTGTACCATATCTGTCTTCACTTCTTCTTCATAGAATGCCTAGGAAATGGGATCTAAATTTACATGAGCATGACATCCTTAAGAGGCTGTACAGGAGAAGAATAGTGCTAGCTATTTCAACTTCTGATAGGTAGTACTAATAAATAGACAAGAAGATGAGCTAAACAATCATCATGTAGGGGAAAGTAAGCCTAAGTCAGGTACTCTTTTTGTGGTTTTTCTGTTCTTCTTACTGACAAGTGGAGGTATGACAGCATCCGCCCCATAAGATAGCTAAAGACAGCAGTAACTAGTGAGATAATAGCACTGCAGTGGACGTGCACCTTTTCAAACAACTTAGGCAGAGAGATGGCCTTATGTTTATCTTTTGGATGATACATCAACCTATACCTACTCAAAACCTATACCTACTCAAAATTGTCTTTCTGATAATGTATGGAATGACTGGGGTGTACCTAGACTGTGGACTATTTTCTGGAAGGCCAGATTTTCCTACCTGCAATTTTCTCACTTAGCTTTCATTCAGCAGGATGGCTCACAAAGAATGCTGCGCTCTGGATTTGAGCTGTAGTGACAGAATCCAGCTTTTGCTCATACGCATCTGCAGGGTTGTATGTAAACAGGACTTTCACCATTTCCATACAGCTCATCTCTGACAAATAGGTTTTGTACTCTGCAGCTAACCCGACTTCTGTGTTTTTCCAGAGCACTAAGAAATACAGAGTGTTGTAACTGCAAATGAAAACTGCTGCCTATTTCACATCCTCTCCAATTCAAGGCAAGACCAGCAGTCTTGAAAATGACAGTAGATATGCTATGACTGTTTGAATTTTCAACAGTCTGTGCTTAATTCTACATAATTGGTAGCTGCTTAACCTAGAAGCTTGCAAGGATTCTTTATGAGACATAAAAACAGATAAAGAAGCTAGTGTAAGAAACAGAAAGCAGATAATGCTAGTAAGAGAAACCATGTCCACTCCAGGGGAAGCATTAAGCATGTCCCATGTGGATCAAGGAGATCTCTACTGCCTTTTATCCATATAACTGATCTGGACAGTAGGATCAAGTTTAAGTGGTTACATTTGCTGATGCTGGTTGGAGAGCAGCAAACATAGATAGCTACCAGAGATACTCAGGGAGTAGAAGAGTGCTTTAGCTCTGGGCTACAGACTGACATACTGTATTTACTTGTTTCAAACAGCCTGATTCTGAACTCATTCTGGTTTTAGTTTTATATGATGCCACTGGCTCATTAAAATTACTTCTAAGTTAGCCTCATCTTTTTTCTAATACTGACAAGAAAGGCCTGTAACTTTAGCATGAATTTACATTTTTGTGGAAGGAAGGAGAAAGACAAACAGACGTTCAAATAAAATAATAAACAATTTAGTTTACAATTTGGTGAAGTTCAAGGAATAACTTAACAGAGAATAAGAATCTGAGACTCAAAGAAACTGTAATATGCAAAAATGGATGTGCTGCCATGCTTTTATTTCCCCATTTCCCCCATATCTATCCAGTCACAGAATCAGTAAGTCTCAGATGAATAATAGTTTAAGATAGTAACAAGTGCCCCTTGATAAATTATAACAGCTTGTATGAGTTCTGCATATATATGGCATCTTATACTAAGGTAAGGAGATCAAGATAAAACAAAAAAAGTGATAGAGCTGGCTGTTTTGGTGACCCTTGACAGTGAATTCCTCCATGCTGGAAGAGAGATTTCCAAATCTGTTATGCCACTGGAGCTCCATAAACAAAATTCATTCTATCAGGGTCTTCTATTGCATGAAGAAAAAAGAGATTAATTTGGGGGGGGGGGGACGACCCAGCTAAATTATAAATAATTTATAGAATGGTAGTTACACCAAAATATATTTCAGCTCAAAGTAGGTATAGTACCTAGTAGAGTTAGTGTTATCATAGTAGAAGTTTTGGAACAACAGCTAAATTGAGATTTTCTGGGTGTCATGGAACAGAAAAGTTTTTAAGGGATCTGGAAAAGAGATAATATTTAGGGTTTAAAAAGTATTTCTATTCAATAACGGAAGATGAGTAACTTCCCTAACCTTCCATAAAAAAAATGAAGGAAATTACCAGAACATCATTAATTCATACTGTGATAAACCATATACTTATATACATTTAATCATACTTCTATAGACTAGCTGAGGACAACAGTTATCATTATAAATCTAGGATGACACTCCTTGGATTTGCCTAAGAATTATAGCTATAAGTGATAAAATATCAAAAAAAGCTTTCCTCAAAAAATTTCAAATGAGAATATTTATATAGAAATTGAATAAATTAATAATAATAAATAATGAAGAAGAAGAAGAAGGAGAAGAAGTAGAAGCTTTCCAGGAATAATCATAATGCACCAAATGGGAAAAAAAATCCTTAACAATCTACCTTTTACTTTGATGTGTGAAGGTTAGACAATCTAAAATACCAATTTGCTATTTCTATTGTGTGTGATGAATGACTGTCTGTAACGATACCTAAGTTTTTCAAGAATTTAACATCTACTGTTATGCTCCAGTTTTTGGATGAAGGAAGGAGGATTATGAAAGTAACTACTGTATAGCAACACATACTTAGTCCAAAGAAGAGTGAAATGATATTCAGTATTAGCCAAATAATGACTTGACTTATTCTTCCTGTTGGTTTGTTCTTTTAACTTATGATTTCCCAGAAAACTTGAGACCTGAAGCTAAACAAGCTGATTCTAGATAGCTAGTCATATTGAATAAGGACTTTTTCCCACAATATTCTTACCTGTTCTGTAAACTTTCTCTACTATTTTAAGCTCAACTTCATTTTTCATTGAAGTGACTAATTTGTATTATGTCAGTACAGATGGTGTTCTGGGTTGTTTTTTTTGTTGTTGTTTGAAATTGTTAATTTCTTTAACAATTTTTTATGTTCCTTACATTTTTAAGAATACATGAGAATATATGTCTCAGACCTGGATATTATATCTCTCAAGTGTGAGAAATTCAAAACGAATTAGTTAATATTCTTGCTTGAATCACTTAATATATATGATACTGAGATTTGTGTTCTTGCCCATCATAGATTTGTGTCACTGCCATGAAGCTATTACTTATTCTAGTGGGCAATGCACAGTATTGCTTTATTAAAATATAACTTCTTGGTTTGATGGTCAAGCTGCAAGGCCTGAAAAACCCTCAATCTGTTTAAATGTAACTACACACATGGCTTTATTTTCACTCTTCCACACAGTTTTCTGGTCAAAAATGTCTTTGAAGCATTTTATCAGTTGTTTTTCTTAAATTTATTTAATTCCCATGTTAAACCTACAGGGAGGGAAACCCTACAGGGTGTTCTATCCTATTGTAAACCTTATGCGTCGTGTCGTGTGTGTCCCCCCCCCCAAAAAAAAAAAGAAAAACACCTAGTACAAGAATGGGTCTAAAAAAATCAAGATATGCATTTAGATAGCAAATTCATCACTTTCACATCAAAATTTGATATTTCTTTAATTAGTTGCCTTTTCAAAGTAAATAAGCCATGGGGAAAGTACTATTTTTAGTATCATGTTTTTCTAACTTTATAAATCTTCTTGGTTTTATAAGCATATTAATAGATTGCTGTTGATTTTCTTGTGCCTGTCTGAGCAATGACATTAAGGTGTCTTACTAGCCTTTAAACACTTTGCCCTGTCCAGCTTTAAATTTGTGAGGACCTAAGGGAATTTTGAAGTGTTGATTGTTCTGGTAGTAAACTGGTTATATTCCACTGAGATGTGCAGTGGAAGGACATATAATTGTCCTAGGCTTGATTCCAGAGTCTCTGTAGGAAATGTCTTTCTCATAAGTAGACATGGATAACTTACATGTAATAATGCTGTCACTGCAGCCTTCTCAGACCTCTTGTATTACAGTAATAACTTTATGTTCATATAAAAAAAAATGTTCATATACATAACTAATCACAACCGTGATTTTAAAGTTTTTAAAATAAGCACATTTTAGAATTGAAGCCAAATCATTTAGTCTTCAGTTCACTGCATTGATGGGTGACTTTTGAAAAATGGAGGATTTTTTTTGGAGGAGATGCTACATTTTGGAAGTTGATTTAGATTAGGTCACTCTTTAGATTTTTCCTGTACTATTAAAATTATTGAAATTATAGAAATAAACTAAATATTTTGTTATTTTCTTGGTTTGGAAGTAAAAATAATTGTGATTATTTCCACTGAGAGGAAAAATTCTTTTTCTTTTCTAAGACATGCCTGCGTATCTTTCTTGGGAACATAATTCTCTTTTAAGGATTAATACATTCCTTGGTTATCTGATTCACAGACACCAAGAGACAAGACAAGGGAGGACATTTCTCTCTTACTCTGAATAATATAAATCGTGAGTTATAGTTACATACATAACAGTTTCATAAGTATATAACAGAGAGGAGAATATTGGCTAAACAAATAAAAAGATTTTTGTATTGCCTCAGTGGATAGGAAAGCAGTAAACTTACATATATATGTGGCATGGCAGATATGTCAAAAGGAGATAGCTTACCATATTATTATAACCAATTTACAGCAATCCTAACAATGAAAGTGAATTGTAAACAGATGAGGACATTTCCACTGCCAGCTGCAGTGAGCACACTATAGAAAAGAGGTGTCATGCCACATCTCTTCCAAATTCTGTCACTCGCTTGAACTGCAGCCTGATGCAGACAATGAATCATTTCCTTCTGTGTTTCCTTAGAGGGTTTCTTCTTTCCCTGATTGCTGCTTTGTTTACAGTAGCAGTGGAACACAGCTCTAATTTTTGTATTTGCACTTCTTTTCCTAACTGAAAGAGGGGTGAAAATCTTTCACTTCTTTTTCCCTCTAAGCAGTGTAAAAATAAAAGAAGTCTTTACACACACAGTTAGAACAGTTTGGCCTCTGAAAAGGAATACAGAACAGTACAAAACATTGTACCAGGCCATGGATTACACCATATACCAGCACGTCTTTGGAAATTACCACTGCATTTTTGCACTTCAAAATTCTGATTTATTTTCACAGTTGGTTATGAAAACTGTCATTAATTATTAGTATTAGTACTACTCTTGCATTTGTTGCCTTTGGGAGTACTACACCATATTAGAGCAGGAAAATATGTCTCAGAAAATAAGTCTCCTGCTATTTATACCAGGAAAACATAAAATAGTGGAATGAATCTGAAAAGCAGTTACAAACCTGTCAGAAATCAGAAGTTATTTGACTGTATTCCTCCCAAGAGAGGAGAAAAAAGGCTCAATTTCAGAGCCAACTCTAAGAAGAATTTCTATCCTACAGTTTAAGTAGAAATCCTTTCAGGGACTGTGTAGATCCCATCTTGAAACTCCCAATTTAAAATTCCAATGTTATTGTCTGAGAGAGAGTCAGTAAGGACTTCAGAATTTTACCCATGGAAATCTGAAAACAATGTCTTAGAAGTAAGAAAATATTTATTGAAACACTAAGAGATTGTATCCTATTAGATGTATCTGCTGCAAAAGCACTGTAGCTATCTTTAAATCAACACTCATTTTCACTTGAAGTATACTGGTTTGAGTGACATCTGTGTTCAGGGAAAAAATATCTTATTTTTCCTAAAATCTTTATTTTACAAATTAAAAATTTCCAGTTTCTATTGCCATTTGTTATGCTCTTTTTCTCTGAAAAATTCTTTAATCTTTTTAAATCAGTGTCTTTTTTTCTTCAGTGTTTCTAATGCTCAAATATAACAGGTACTTTGCAGAATATTTAGTAAATATTCAGTACTAGAAAACAAAGTAAAGAGACAATTAGAAGGACAGGCTTGAGAGACAAGAAAAGGAGAGAAGGAAAAGGAAAAATAACTGAGACAGGTACATTGCCTTTGAGAGAGGGTTGGTAACATTGCAGTCTCATGTTAGCAAGCTTAATGCTTTTTTTCCTTTCAGTGTACTGTTGTTTCAAAGAGTCTCCTTTGGCCAAAGGAGAATAGCACTTTCCAGCAAAACCCTGCGGAACATCTTGAAGTAAAGCAAAGCAAAGCAAAACAAAACAAAACAAAACAAAATAAGAAACCAAACCAAAACAAAACAACTTTTGATAAAACATAACTGTACAATACTATAATAATGATATCTGTTTTGGAGACTGTACAAATAGTCAAATTACTGGATATGTAGATACAACTAAGGTAAGAGAGTTTCAAACTAAATCTCATTTACTTTTGTATGCTTTCTTTATAAGAGTTACTTTAATAGCTGTTTTCAAACTTAACTAATTCTTTTGGCCATATGTTATTCCATATGATTTTCAATTATTTTACATTTTTCCTTATATTTGGTTAAATTACCCAAGGCAAATGCTTCAAAGCAAACTCCAAAAAGACTTCTGTGTTTGAAGGCTGGCACAGAATATGTACACACTTACATACACATATGACCATATGACTCTGGAGGCTCAAACATCTTCTTGTCATCTCCCAGACTAATACATTCTGACCTGTCTCTGTGATTTTGTAGTCTGTCCAGGAATGTGTCACACACACACACACAAAGGAAGTCTGTAACTGCATTAGAAATCAAGTAGTTAGTTTGTTATTATCTAGTACACTCAATTTTCAAAAAGCAGCATGGTATTTTCATAAGGGCAGAAGGTATTTAGCTGTTCTGTTGGATTCTTTTCTTGCCATGTTGCAATTGCTAGTCAAATTGGCACACTGCATTTGGTCACAGAAATGTTTTTTGGTGAGAACTGTGTTGAACAATGCACTTTTTAACACAAATATGCAATTATATGTGTTTAACCCACAGAGGGTAAAGACAAGCTTCTGTTTTCATCTCAATAGCTCATTTATGCTGATTGGGCCTGCCTATATAGCAAAGGTTCATATCATTGGCCTCATTTCTGAAGTGATTTCTGAAGAAAATATACTTGTGGACTGGAATTAGGTTTTTGTGATTTTACTTACCACTCTAACAGATTTTAAAGGGAGTTCTAAGTCATATATTCTAGTGTGTTCAAGAGCCACAGCTGGCTTCAGAAGATGACAATTTCTATTTATTTATATAATAGTAGCTATAGTTTCAAAAGTACACAGTCCCCAGCAGCTACTATAAGGAATAGGCTAGGTGAGACTGTGTACCATGTAGAGTTCTTTCCAAAATCTGTTTATGAGTGAGATGAATTTTGAAAATATCCAAGCTCCATATGCTTTGGTTGTCTTCCACTTGTGGTTACAAGCAAACATACATTGCTTACCTAAATTGCAGAAGTTTTGTTTAGAAATATTTGGAAAGTGGGTTTAGACCTAATGATTAGATGATACTATAAATACCAAGTATTATTTTGCTGGCCACGAAGAAGCAGACACAAGCATGCAGAATCCATTAGACGAGTATGAATATCCCTTACACTTCATTAAAAAGTCAAGAATATTTAGACATACAAAGCAACAGAATGGGAAATATCACATAACTGGAGAACAGAGAATCTATTTTTAAAACAAAATTCATAACCAAAGCATTTTCATCTTCCAAAGCAAGCTGACACAATTCCTTTTTTAGATCTACTACTGAATTTGACTTGTTTGAAAGTCTTTAAAGAGTGTTGTATTGTACTCACAGTAGGATACTTGCTGTCATATATAGCTTTACTTTTCCCTCACTTTAACATGAAATGAAATGTAAAAAAACAATTTCAAATGCTTGTCTTATGGAAAAGGAAGGAAATCTTTAAACATATTTACAGCTTGAGAACTGTTACTCAGTTTTCAAGATTTTATTCAGATAAGTAACAGAGTAAGAGAAACAACTAAACAAGCTTTTTAATCAGTTACAAAAGGACTTAAACATTTACATGTGCTTTTGAAAAGAAAAGGTTTAGATCATGTCTATAATACAAAATGCTTTCATAAGAAACAAAAAGAAAAAAATTCCTTAGACATTTTATCACTCACCTGTCCAATATTGAGCCTTATTTTTCAAAACACTGTGAACATTAAATTGTTGTCAGGTAGCATTGAAAGGAAAATATCAAAGTTTTGTAAGTGCTAAAAATAAAGGTGCAGGGGGGGTTGTAAATAAATACGCTTCATAAATCAAAACTGGTATATACATGTGTGTATGGCTAACACATGAAAAATACACGTGAGATATCTATATGTGGTGGTGTTCAACAAAATTGTATGAAATTCTAATTTCTGAATAAGGCAATGGAGATTTAGGACTGGGGCAAGTCTGTAAATTTGAGCAACAAATTTAGACTCCTATGTGTTACAGTAGCTCCTATGAGCTGCTGTAGGAGTTTGGAAAGAGAGAATTCCTAGAAGTAGAAGAAACTGAACAGGTTGTCCAAGGTGAATAAAAATAGGGGCAAATAAATTTTGAAGTTTAGTAATTTAATTGGCAATGAGGTGTGTGCATAAGAGGAATTCAGAGCTCAGATATTTTCAAGTGTGGAAAAGTGGACTCAACTGCTTTTAGCCAGAGAATCACGATGCTATCAGCTGATTTATCCCAGCCTCATCCTAACACTCATTCTAGCTGTATATAATACAGCACAGTACTGAAGTTCAGTCCTCTCTAACTTTAAGGTCTTTGGGTTTTAAGTATTTGGAAAAATAATCATGAAGGTATCAACAGACATACTCATCTTTTAGTATTGGATGTACCAATATAGAAGGGAAACAGAGGTTAGTCAAGCAATGCATTGATGGGGTCCTCCTTCTTTGTGGGACTGATATCTTGGAAAGAACTTTCTGAATCCAGTCATCTACTCTCTGGAATTTTAGTGCTGTTCTATCTTGACTGCCTGAATTTCCTTGTAGAGCAACATAGTATTTGATGTAATCTGCAACAGTTGGTAAATCTGGAAGTGAAAGTTTTCCTTTGTATATCTAGATATCCTCAGATCATCAGAACAAAGAAACACTAGAAAACTGTTCTCATGACATTTTCAGCCTATTCTTATAGTAAGATTTCCAGATGAAACAGAATGAACAGCCAAACTTCAGGAAGCTTCTCTGAACTCCACCATGATTGCTCATCACTAGATCTGGTTTAGGGACAGTTTGAGCCGGGAGAATCCTGACAGCCTAATTCATAACTGTGCAAGCTATCCTGAGGTCAGGTCAGTGATACACCTTCTCGTTTAGGTTTCACAAATCAAATGCTGACTGCACATGTTACCGGAGTGACTAGTTTAGACTTTAGCTGGTGGAAAGATGACTATATAGTGAGGACAGTATGCAGTGCCCAGACTACAGAATCCAAGACTAAGACAGAAAATGAAGAGTCATAGAATCATAGAATATCTTAAATTGGAAGGGACCCATAAGGATCATCAAGTCCAACTTCCTGCTCACAGGACTACCTAAAACTAAGGTAGTCATATGACTGAGAGCATCATCCAGATGCTCCTTGAACCCTGACAGTCTTGGTGCCATGACCACTTCCCTGGGGAGCCTGTTCCAGTGACTGACCATCCTCTCAGTGAAGAACCTTTTCATACTGTCCAGTCTGAACTTCCCCTGACACAGCTTCATGCCATTTCCTCGTGTTCTGTCGCTGGTCACCAGAAAGAGGAGATCAGCACCTCTCCCTCTCCTGAGGAAGCCGTAGTCTGCCATGAGGTCACCCCTCGGCCTTCTCTTCTCCAAACTGAACAAACCAAGTGACCTCAGCTGCTCTTGGTAAGGCTTGCCCTCGAGGCCTTTCACCATCTTGGTCGCCCTCCTCTGGACACACTCTAACAGTCTGATGTCCTTCTTATACTGAGGCCCCCAAAACTGCCCACGGTACTCGAGGTGGGGCTGCACCAGTGCAGCGCAGGGTGGGACAATCACCTCCCTCGACCGGCGAGCTATGCTGTGCTGGATGCACCCCAGGACACGGTTGGCCCTTTTGGCTGCCAGGGCACACTGTTGACTCATATTCAACTTGACATCAGCCCAAACACCCAGTTCTCTTTCTTTCACCCCTGTGAAGTGGGGTTCACTTTATTACGGTTACACTGGACAGAGCATCAAAGAAGAAGAAAAAATGATCATTGACATGAAAAGATCTTTCTTCAACCCACAAACAAATCAGTTATATGACTAGCCTAGTGGAAGAATAAGGGTTCATCTTGTGTCCCTGTTGTTCTGTACAGAGACAAAAGCAGCATGTGACAATATTTCAAAGGAACAATGCTCCTATTTCCATTTTCTGTGGGGGAGTGATTTGCAGTGTAAACCACATAAGAAAGGATTCTTTGGACTCCATACAGGAAAAACTGAGTAGCCTTTGTTTTACAGAAGGTCAAAACAGATGATCCATGTTAAATTTCTGATGTGACGTTCATACATAGACATTGATATGCATATGTTTGTCATACATGAAAATCAAGGGAACAAATATTACAAAGTATACTGAACTGAAACCTAATGAATCAGCCTTAAATAAAATTAATTTTCCTAAATTCCCCTATCATTTGGGCTCTGCTACTTCTCTTCTGAACATGTTCAAAGCCCAGCTGCAGAATGTGACCTTTCAGCTTTGCATCTAGCCAGTAGTCAGGGAGGTGGGTGGAAGAATGGTCAGTCGAAGTTCAGTCAAAAAGGGTTACAGATCTTGTTCCACCAGTTGTTCAAGAAATCATATAAATGCTCATCTCCTTTATATCACTATATAAATGATCCTCTCAGTTAATTTATGGTCTATTCATTACTAATTTTTAAAGTCACATGCATCAGTCACATAAAAGGAGGAGAGAGGAGAGGAGAGGAGAGGAGAGGAGAGGAGAGGAGAGGAGAGGAGAGGAGAGGAGAGGAGAGGAGAGGAGAGGAGAGGAGAGGAGAGGAGAGGAGAGGAGAGGAGAGGAGAGGAGAGGAGAGGAGAGGAGAGGAGAGGAGAGGAGAGGAGAGGAGAGGAGAGGAGAGGAGAGGAGAGAAGGCAAGGCAGTCTTCTTTATTAAGGGCTACAATCAATTTTTGTTTTCATCCATTTTGAGACCACCAGTGAGAAATGACCCCAAACTAACTTTTGAAGATAACCCTAGAAACAAGCTTACTACTACTACTATTATTATTATTAGTAGTAGTAGTAGTAGTATTAATGCTTACATTGCCTCAATTTGTACCCTTAAGGAGATTTTTTTTCCTCAATACAATACAGTTCAAGTAAATTTTCTGAATTTTTCCACAGAAAGAAAATAGAAAAAAAAACCATTCTCACAATGTTGAAGTGTTGACAGTACAAAAAAAAAAGTGTCACTTCACTTGAAAAAAAGACATTTTTCTTTTTAATATTTCTAAATGGATTTTTTTTTCCAGAGGTTTTGTTTTGCTGGTTTTTTTTATATTTTTTTTTAAATTATTTCTTTTCCTTCCACAAAGATGTTGGTTATCTTAGCTCTTAATTCCATGTATACAAAATGTTAAAACTTCCCAAATGATTGAATTCCATTTTCTAAACTGCTTAGTTTCGATTATGAACCACAGAACTTGACATGATTAAAAGGTCACCTCTGTGCTGGAAACACAGAATATACCCATGTTACAGCAACTATTTCTTTGCAGGATCTCAAACTACCAATCTTTAAAACAGTGCTGGTTTTATCCACTGAAAAGTCCTTATAGGAGGAATCTGATTTTTTTTCTTGAACCACAATTTGCTGTAATTTGGGGGATAATTCTATCCACAGAAAAGGAGAATTTTGGTACAGAATCTCTAAATGTATCAGCCTGGGGTCATTCGAAAACTTAGTGTGAACACCTCACACAAGCATTCCGTGAACAAAGGAGCAAGAAAAGGATATTATTACACACATATGCAGTATGTGATTTGCCTGACATTTACTACAAATCAGGCTGCTCTAGCACCCTAGAGGAGTGAGTAATATGTGCTCACATATGTGTTTGCAGACTGCCTTATAAAAACCTTGCATATCTTTGGCATTGTATATTATAAACAAGCAAACAGACAAAAAGAGGCTATTCCTTTTTAAACAAAGGTGAAAGAAAAACCCTACAGGGGTGCCCAAGAAAAAGGGAAACCTGAGGAGTGAAATAACATGAATTGTGTGAGCTCAAAGGCAAGGAATTAATGAAAAGCCACTATCGCCATTTAAGCAATGGCATATTGAGGCTTCAAAAGGAATCTGAGAAGTCAGAATTAGCCTGGAGAATAACAGCCAAATCTCGGTGGTGGGTGCTACACAGAGGGTCTGCACAGAGATATGTGTCAAGAAATCCTGAGACTGCAAAGCTCTGTCTGAATTCTGACCCAATCAAATGGCTAAAAGTGCCTGGGGATATGGTGGCTGGAACATCTGACAGCACTCTGGTGAAAGGCCAAGGGGGCCATTAGGCCAGATGCCATCACAGCTAAGTTCACCACCTAAGAAGACAGAAATCCTTCCCTGCCCGTCATCAGAGAACTGCATCTGTTTCTCTAAATGATATACAAGACCTTATGTGTGTAGCAGGAACCTCTGCCTCAGAAGCTGAACGTAGCACAAGGGAGTTGGGGAGAGTGAGCTGTCCCCAAGGAGCAAGCCCAGCCATACAGGCACAGAAACAGCAATGTGATTGACAGGATCAGTTCCATCTGGAGAGAGGATTCAACTGAGAGTGCTTTTCGGTTGTTCTTTTAATGTTCTTTGTTCCTAAACCTTTTTATATTTGTCTTCAGTCATGTCAGCACAAAGGATTTTCTTTTGATCTGATTTATGCCCTAGCCAGAGTATGTCTGGCCCTAAGCAGAGTCAAGAAAGTGGATGAACAAGCATGGGTGACTTCTTTCCTCTCTCATTTAGAAGACATGTGTGCTGGCTTTCAAACACACTGTTTCACTCAAAAATGACTCTCAAGAGAAATTTAAAAAAAAAAAAAAAAAAAAAAAAAGACTTTCTCATTTATTTCTAGGGCAGGAAATGAAAGTAAGGTAGATTATATACCCTTCACTCCTGTGATGATCCCACTGCTGATGTAAGGCTGGCTTGCTTATGTATAGGAATAATGACTATGAATAGTTGTCCTTGACTTGGAGAATGATTAATCACTAATCATTCTGCCCAGAATGAAGTTATGAAGCTGTTCCCAGCTCTCCTGGGAATATCTACAGAGAAGATGCTCATCAGCAGGCCATGATGATGATTCACTTCCCCACCACTCCCAAACTCTTCCCTCCCCCTATGAAAGCACTAACTCATGCAAACCCAGTCATTCCATTTTTATTAGATCAAATATAACTGGATTTGTCTCAGAGTGGGAAAACTGATTTTCACATCAAGGTCTTGACTAATATATTGAAAATTGCCAGGGAAAAGAGAAGCACAGACCTAGAACCTAGCTGACCTATAGCCACACCTTATATTTTATATCCTTTTCATACTGTTCTGTGCTATTAGCTGGACAGTCAAACTCTAGTGTGACTCAGTAATAATTTATTTACCTCAAATCTTCTAAAATGCAAAATTTCAAAGTACAAATTCCCACTATTTTAGCTTGTTTTCTATTGCTATAGATGCTTTTTACATTGGAAGGACAGATGGGTCTTAAAAATATCTGAAAGTAAGTAATTCAATGTCTATTACTTGAAACTTGGGTAACCTCATCATAGTGTGGGTGGTGTGGGCTGATTATACACATGCCATTGTTCCTCCACATGTAAGAAGGCATACTGAACCACAAAGATATGTATTAGATCAAGTAAATAATAGCATTTTAATTGTGGGTCTTTCAAAAATTTTTTTTTCCCTTCCCACATCTGTTAAAACATCTTACAGATGCTTCTCCAATTTGCAGAAATTCAAGTTTTCCATGCATAAATACCCTACATCTAAAAATTTTTTTGTGTACTTTATATTTTTCCATAATTCAACTAATGAAGTTATATTTTTTCACATTAAGCCTAAATAGTATTTTAGCTTTTTAGATTTTCTGGATACGTAATTGAATGTGACATTACTTTTATTATTTAACCTGCTGGAAAAAAATTAAGAGCAGGATCCTAACTTACGTGATTCAGTTAGATGCTCTCTCTAACCTGTCTCTTTTCCTAGCTCCAACAGGCACACATATTAAAATTTTTATAAAGTATTCTGAAAGCTCCAAATGGAAAGAGGTATACATATGCATATTTAGCAAGGCATTGTAGAAAAAAATCAGCTGATTTTCTTTTTAAAATAACTACCAGTGACAATCAGTCCTTGAGCACAGGACTGTATCTGGTTTCTTTTTTTCCCCCTCATTACCCCATAAACAGAATCCTATACATCCCATTGTCCCTCCTAAGTGCCTTGACTAGATCATACCTTGAATGAATCAAGAAAATCTGTCTTCGGACCAGAAAGAATGTAGTGTTCATGGGCCACAGATGAAACATTAAGTGTGAGAAAATACTTTACTCTTCCTAGGCACTGGATATATGTTCATATTGTTATTGCATCTTGTTATTGCAGCTAAACAGCTACCAAACAACCCTGACAACATTTATTAGATCTTATCTTAGTACCAGAGGTCAGACTCTTTCCCAGGCAGACCCCAGCTTGTTGTAATATGTGATACATATGTGTAATATGGGGAAAAAGTCAAAAAGTCAGATCATGGCTGAATTTTGACAGCATACTACCTGCACAACAAAAACTCCTAACACTCAGCTGGTGCTTTGCTGGACATGAATCTGGTAAATATCATGCAACTCTGTCTATGGAAACCAGAAATGCTTTGATCATCAGCAGTGACTTAAAAAGCTTTCAAAATATCTGTGTGCAAGAGAGAATACATAATTTCACTGACAAAGCTGCTTGCTTCTACACTGATGTTTGCCAGATCCTGCACTGTTTAAATGTGCGTCATACCAGAACAACCAAATAATTCTGTCAATGTGTAGGGATCCACAAGCTTGATAATACTGTTTTATTTTACTTCATGACAAAAAAAAAATAAAAATTGAAATTTAACCACTCAGAAATCAAATTGTATAGGAGTAAGGTTGACACTTAATGTCTAAAAAATGCATATATCCCAAAACATGATGTCTTTTATGTTCATGTAAGATACTCGGTTTCAGTATGCTACATGCTCATATAATATTGTGCAAGAACTTACAATTTTACTGCAGTTTTAGTACAGAGCATTTAATATTCAAGATGCTCAAAGAAAATCAAATTGTAAGTGATGAGTGTTTAAAGATTGTAGTAAAAATATTTTCCTCTATGTTTATAAATCTTCTTACATTAGGCTGGTTTTATTTAGCTATAGAGCATACAGATTACAACAATAATATCAATATACTGGACTGGAAATCAGGTACAATTTACAACTATTGCATGCAGATAAAGAGCTTTCTGCTAGTTAATTGAAATTCTAGAAATTTCAACATTCAAAGTTTTGAAGGGGAACTGTGTACTTTGTCCCTCTTCTTTGAACTGCTGGCAGCTGCATTTGTGGACATTATTTTCTTTTGATAATGTTATTTCACCTTGATGTGTTAAAGTATTGTACTTAGAAAGGTAAATAATTAGCCTGCAATCAGGCCACATTGTCTCATTGACTCTGAACAGCACTGTGAATTTCACAGAAAGTTATGCTTTTGGTAACATTGATTGCTTTTGTGTCATTGAAAATAACATATGGATATGCAAACACACATATTTAAGACTTCTTTCTGAATCTCCTATTTTTTCAGTCATTTATTTTTTATTTGTTATCTGTGTGCTGAATCTAGAGAAATAAATAATATGAATGAATTATATAACAGTACTTTGGTAAAGACTGCAGGAACATAAAAGGATGCTATAAAGAAGAAAGAGATTAATTATACTTCATCAAGGAAGACAGAACAAGAAATAATTGCCTCAAGATTCACTGGGAAAAATGTAGGCTAAATATTAGGACAAAAGATTTACTGCTGAAAGAACAGTTAAACAATAGAATAAGCTGTCAAGGAAAGTTTTGTAACTGCCATAATTGAGATTATTAATGGCTAGAACAGATGCCCAACTAACAAAGATAGGTTACCGATAACAACATCCAGTTCTGCCATGATGTAGATGGATCTCAGTGTCTAACAGATAGATTGTGCAGCTGATATATTGATCCTTGTTGGGTGAAGCATATCTCTTCTATCAAAGAGGTTTCTGAACGTGTGAAATTTCACCCAGAAAAGCTCAGTACCTGAATAAATGAATGAGTCAGCTAGTTAAAGTCTTGATAGCCCAAGCTCCTGACAGTGTTCTGTAAATATCAAGTTTCTTTATTAAGTGACACACATTTGTATCTGTACCATTTTTCTGAGACATTCTCTATCTCTACTGCAATAGTGTTAGCATCGTTCTTGTTGTGAGAACTTACCAGAGCGAAGTACGTAATTCTGTAGCCATTAAACATAACACAAAATGTCTCAAAAAAGTATATGGACTCAGCCCAAATAATTTTATTTCAGTTGGAGGTATTGCAAAATATTTCTAGTCTTTTCATTTATAGTAGAAGAGGTGCTGATAGTATTTTTTGAAGTGTTTTGGTCTTTTTTTTTTACAAAATCTTTGGAAACAGAACTTAAGTCAGGAATTTGGTGGTTAAAACCTCAGGAATTCATCTTTTCCAAGCTAGTTGGTATTTTATATTCTATATGTCCTGCAGAATAATATGAAGGAACAAATTAATGGTACTGAATTTATTAGAAAATTGTTTTCAGGCACAGAACACCAATTGTAATATCAAATCACCAATTACATGTTCAAACCATTGTCAATAATGTCACTTAATTGCATGGTGGGGTATTAAATTCAATCCAAATGGTAAAATGTGCATTTGAGATTGATTAGTTTATTACATAAATGCATTAGCTGGTTACTTAAAATTGATTAGCAAGGTTTCAGTTCAGTGCAGGAAATTGCTACGTTAATCCCAGCACTTCTCTCTTTATTCTCCAATTACATAAACTACACTACACGCATTGCAACTGGGAAAAAAAAATTGCATTGGTCTTCTTCAGAAATTCTACCCATAAATCACAAGAGGCCAAAGATAGGATGTTTCATGAAGAAAAGTTTGGCTCTTTGGCTTACAGTACATAAGCATGCTGGGAACTCATAACAGAAAGCTCTTCATTTGTAGCCCTGCTTTTTTACTGGGAGTGACATCCAAAGCACTTAAGCAGAACTTTGATTTTTAGGTGCCCACCTTGAAAAATATGATCCTGATAAAAAGCCCTGTTTGGTATACATTTACTCTTGGAAAGCAGTTGAATGCCATAGGCTTTGTATTTTAAGTTCCCAAGGTGTTCATTGCTGTGTATTTCAGCATGCATGGAAGTGCCTCTGATTTGACAGGCTGAGCAAATTGCACTTAAATTACAGCCCAGCCTGATCAAGGTAGAGAAACCAGGCACAGCTTCAGTGGAGATTCTGTAATCTGGTGGATCTTAACATACACTGAGTGTGAGGCTCTCTATAAAGTAACAATGGTATCGGATATTTCCCCTTAAAACATGGCTGAGCTGACTGCTGGCATTTGTGCACACATTTTAATGAACTAGTTTAAGGTGCTTGAAGAAATTCTCCGAAGTTCAAAAGTCTGTGCTCTCCTCAGCCTGAACTGATGCCATTTCATCCTGAAGAGAGACAAAAAAGGGAAATGGGAGACGCTCTGCAAACTAGTAATCAATTACCATGATGAAGTCCTACATTTTCATGCCTATTCCTAGATCTCTTTGTTATTGTTATTGCTGTATATTCAGCAATCACTACAAGAAATATGTGCTGCTACCAATTCATTCTTTTTCCAGAATTGTATTTTAAGAAACAGAAATGAACTTTGCTTCACTCTTTTAAAATGGACATAGATCTTTACCTCTAGAAGAGAATTCTTGATCTCAAATTGGATGTCTCTGCAAATTTAAGCTTCGCACAGAAACAACGTTTCAGGTGTACCTTTGTCTTCACTCTATTCTTCTATTTTTAAATAGCTTCTTGCTCACCATCAAGTTTTAGACCCCATTTTGAAGTGCCAAACACTCCCACACACTTTCTAGTGAATGTGGTGTTCTCTGTTCCTCTCTGGATGTTGAATGCATTATAACAACTAATATTTGAACATCAAAATTCTTTTAAAATGTTTAATTAACCTAACTGAGCATTTTGAACTGATTGTAAATCCCAAAACAATTTTTCAGTGGAGGTAAGGACAGACTCCTTTGGCAACTTCACTTACGTAGAACGATATAGGAAATAGCTGAACGTAACTGGTTTTAACTAGTTTCTAAAATTCCTCTTAGAAATTGTCCATGGCCTCCAGGCATCCACTGATCACATTATAAATGTGTTGAGATTAGACACTTAAAACAAAATTATGACATCCCCAATTCCTATTGTTTCCCGGTGTACACCTAGTCATTCCACTAGTTGTATGGACATTTATAATAGCAAGAAAAATGTTTGGAAATACCTTTGGTAAATACGTTGCTATTAATAATCTTATTAAGGATCTACAAATATTCTGGCATTTATTTACCTTGTCATTCTCATCTTATATCAAATAGATAAAGATACAGATCTCTTTAGAACAAGTTTACTCTGACAACCTTCACCTTCGGTGGTGAAAAAGGGAAACATTATCCTATTAAATGACAGAGACATTAAGGGCATTTTATTGAGGAAAGAGCAGTCTTAAGAATATAGGTATCTCTGAGAACCTACCACACATATATAAGCACATTAGCTACTTTCTTTGATGCTCAGCTGCTCATGGTACATTAACATTAGAAATGTCTTGAATAAATGTTTGCAAATCCAAAGGAAGGTACAGGATCAGTTGACATTTGAACTGGTTAGGGGTTTTTTTAGGATTTAGGAAGTCAGACAAAAAGACCTAGTCAAGTTCTTCCTTTTGGAAGATCAACTAATTTGAAAAATATCCTTCAGAAATAATCCTTTAAGTTCTCAACCAATTGGTCTAATTTCCTTTACCTATGAATATTTCAGAAAATTAGTCTGTTGCCTGGAATATTTTGGGAAATATATCTTTGGAATGAATGCTGCAGAGTAATAAAAGAAAACAAATTTGGATTAATTTGGATTGTTGTCAGCGCAAGTATTTATCAACAACCTGGTTCCAGTAGTCCTACTTATCTAACAAAGACCAAGAGATAATACCATATACCTTACTCTGCTATTATACTAGTTCTATTGTTAAATGCCTGTAATTAATATTTCACCATTTAGGAACTTGCAAAGAACAATTCATTAATCCATTCCAGGAAATATTTTTTTGATTGGTAAAAAATAATTAAATCAAATCACAGCCAAACAGAAACCAAATCAACAAAAAATGAGACAAAATGAGTTGAATAAATTATTTCTTACAAACCATTTAACATCAGCAGGTCAGAGTTCATTAATCTCTGCAGAATCAGAGAAAACAAAGAACAGCACAGTAAATCATGTAGATTTGTTGAATATTTTTAGTGGAAAAAGATTTGAGAGCACTTGGTAAGTATTCTCATGTGAACGTATAGGGAATGCTGAGCATTTGTTTTTTATTTTATTTTTAAATTAAAAGAAACTAACTAGCTCTGATGGAAGGTGTAAATGTTTAAAATCACTAATTTTATCTGTATGGCTGTAAGACATATTCTTATTGATTTACTCCACCTTCTAAAAACCTGAATTCTCCTTAGGTTCTTTTTGCAGTGTTTTGCTGTTTAACGATATGCAAAGATGTGTGAAAAGAGAATTTATTTCTATATCAATGTGTTGTTCTACTAAATTATTGAAAATTAAGTATAGTACTTTGTATTTGATGTATGTTACAGCACCTGCTCTATTCCTCAAGAAGGTATCACTGTCTGTTCATCATTGCACATTCAGCTCTTCTAACTGCACATCTACTGAGTTTCAGTAGATTCCAGTAGCGAATCACAGAAAATAAGCACAAGTGAAACTTTCTGGAACTTTAAAACATAAAATTTTATTGGCACTAGTAACCTTTTAAAATATGGAAATATCATCATTAAAATTAATCAGTAACTTTTTCATAAAAGACTAAAATCAAGGATTTTGTGCTTCTTAATAGATTTGGTTACGTATTTATTGCTATTTTTTTAGTAAGTTAAGCACGTTTATTTTGTAGGAGCATAATTTATGAAGCAGCTGATTCAAACTGTCCTAAAAATTCTTTATTATCTGTCAGTGTCCACAAGTTAATGGAAATTAATAATTTGTATTCCATGGATTTAAAAATTTGTAATCTTGATTCTTCATTATAAGTCCAAACTTTGTAATCTGTTAGTGTTAGACTGCATTCATAGGCATACCCTGAACACTAGCTATTGCTTATCTTGAAATACACACAGAGGAATGCTAGCTATGTTGGCTTATGAGTATAAAAGAGGTAGCCAAGATTCAGACTCAGTTTTGCTTTTTCTATCTGTAGAATGTGTACTGGTACTGCACTGCACAATTCAGCATATTCTCTAAGTTTTATTAGATCATATTTGACCAAGCTGAGAAAACTATTGTATGAGGATCTTGCTTTTGGGTAGGATAGCAGCTACTAATATGCATATATGTAAGTCATCATTCATTCAGAATAAACCCTTGAAGAACTTACTATTTGTTTTATAATTCATTTATACTTTGGAATTCAATTATTTGAATAATCCTGATGTTGCCTGAATACTTGTGAGTGGTAAATAATGTAACCTAATGATCATATTTAACACTACCTTGGCACTACTACACACAAACATGTATGCTTAAATATAAATATAAATATAAATACATACACATGTTTATTATGATTATTTATACGTGGTTTAGGATTTTTTTAAAGTGCTGTTTGTTTTCTTCTTGTTTTTATCATGTTATGTACATTTTTTACTTCTTAGCTAGCCAAGTGTGTTAGCAAAATGTGGCTCTTAGATTCTATATAGCATGCTGATAAAAATCTAATATTGAGTTGATCAATGTGTTATGAAGAATTTTTGTAGGCTCATTGATGGCAATGTGTGACATGAGATGAATCCATTTTATCCTTCATTTTCACCTTGCCATCTATGAATTCCCTCTGAAAATCTTCCATAAACTATACTGCTTTCACTTTTACGTGAGCAAGATTCAATTTTTTTCTTCTCTTCTAATTCTTTTTGTTTCATGACCATATGTTTAATTTATAGAGCCATAGTCAATATATTACCAAAAAGAAGGTTAAATCAGCCCCGGTGGAGTTACATGGTGCTGCAGCTATGCAGCTTTCCAGACCCAACCTAGTTGATTTAACTCAAAGCCAACTAACTCAGGTATCTTTACACTGCATGATGCTGGATTATTTTGATCATATAATCTGGTCTCCCACATAACATGAAGTAAAGAGCTAATTTAAAAGTATCTTTGAGAAGGAAAGAAATAAAAAGAATTTATTTTTGGTTTTAATTCCTGGAAAGCCATTCCAATGCTTCATTTACTTCAGTGTGGGGGAAAAAGACAAGGAGCTAACAGCTCAGACTAAATTTTCATATGCTGAAGACTGGGTTCCTGGACAATATATACAATTAAATGTCTAAATATGCAATCTACAATTTAATCCTTTTTTACATCAAAACACACTTAAAACATAAGTCCCCAGTGAAATGTCTTACTTTACATGAACATCACTGTTCTCTTGATAGTCTATAATTAAACACTATCTCTTCTTTGAAACCTCTCTCATTTGTCAATATTCTTTTCACTCATAAGCACCAAAAAGACCCATATTATAGTAACAACTCTACAGGAGTCAGACAATATAAGAATAAATATAATTATGCCACTTCTACTTAAAAATCCATTATGTATGTCTGAGGATCACATGGGCCTTTTGACCATAATACTACACTGGGAACTTTCGTTCTGCTGTTGGCCAGCTGTGAAATATAAGTACTTTTAGATTTTTCTAAAATGATATCATTCATGTCACTGAAACAATAAATGGAAATCCATGTCATGCAGCTGGCCCTATGATTACCTGATTGCCTCATTTGGACATTTTAAGTATAGGTACAACATTATGCTTTTCCTCTTTGACTGGATCTTTCCAAATCTTCCAAAATTAACTGAAAATCATTGTTACAGCCAACTTCTTCTTGGACAGAAGTTATAAAGACCTTCTGATTCAAGATCAGTACATAAACCAATGTAGACTTGCACTATTTTTTACTGTAAGACTATAAAAAAAAATAATTCTTATCACAGGGATATGAATACATTCTCTTGAATACAGAATAACTGAATAAATATCTAGTTCTGAGGACTGATAATAGTTTTATTATTTCCAACTGGTATGTGACCAAACCAATAACAGGAATCTTTTGTTTGTTATGTGATTTTAAAGCTAATTTTTAAATTACCTTAACTCTGCTGATCACATATAGAATCATAGAAAGGCTGAGGTTGGTAGGGGCCTCCTGGGACCATCTAATTCAACTTCCCCACTATGCTGGTTTTGGCTGCGATGGAGTTTGTTTTCTTCACAGTAGCTTGTATGGGGCTATGTTTTGGATTTGTGCTGACAACAGAGTTGATAACACAGGGATGGTTTTGTTATTGCTGAGCAGTGCTTACACAGACCCAAGGGCTTTTCTGCTTCTCACCCCACCCCACCAGCGAGGAGGCTGGGGGTGCACAAGAAGTTGGGAGGGGACACAGCCGGGACAGCTGACCCCAACTGACCACAGGGATATTCCAGACCATATGACGTCATGCTCAGCATATAAAGCTGAGGGAAAAAGAATGAGGGCGGGGAAATTTGGACCGATGGTGTTTGTCTTCCCAAGTAAGCATTACGCTTGCTGGAGCCCTGCTTTCCTGGAGGTGGCTGAACACCTGCCTGCCGATGGGAAGTGGTGAATGAATTCCTTGTTTTGCTTTGCTTGCACGTGCAGCTTTTGCTTTACCTTTTAAACTGTCTTTATCTTAAGCCATGAGTTTTCTCACTTTTACTCTTCTGATTCTCTCCCCCGTTTCACTGGAGGTGGAGTGAGCGAGCGGCTGTGTGGGGCTGAGCTGCCGGCGGGTGTTAAACCACAACACCCGCTCAAAGCAGGGCCAGCTACAGCAGGTTGCTCATGGCTGTGTCAAGTCAAGTTTTAAGTATCTCACAGATAGACACTCCAAAAACTCTCCAGGCAACTGGTTCCAATGTGTGACTACTCTTACAGTAAACCAAAAACAAACAAACAAACAAACAAAAAAGTGGAATTTCCTGCATTTCCATCTGTGCTCTCATTCCGTTTGTTATGTCACTGGATGACAGTGAGAAGAGTCTGGGTCTGTAGTCTTACTCTACCCCACATCAGTTATTCATACATAACTTTCCTGGTGTTTAATTAGTTACCTTATCTACAGTCTCTAGCATCCAACCTATGCAATTCTTTATCAACTGTTGTCAGCTCTTCCTGCCTTCCCTTACTCTGTGTGTGTGTCTGTATCTGTATAATGACTACATAGAGTGTGTCTAGTGCTCTGCTAAAACTTAGCTGTGATTTTATTATAACTTCTTTTCTTCCTTTCTCTATTTCAAAAAATAAAACAAACCAATGCCCTACTCCTCCAAGTGTAACAAGGCAGTCTGTGTCTGTGTCTTTATGTGTGTTTTGTCAATAATGAGACTGTGGCTTCTTGAGCACCTAAGTGAAACATGTTTGTGCTCCACTTATCCTTTCCATTATATATTTAAAACATTTCTCCAAATGATTTGTTTTGGTTTTCCTATTGCTTTCAGCTTCTGAATTTAGCTCTTCTAAAACATGTAACTACAAACGATTCTACCTTTTTTTGCTCTTCATCAGTCAATACCATTTGGCTAGCTTTTGCAACTGATATGAACACACCTGGTTAGCCTTAAGAAAATTTGCCCTGACCTTGGACTTGTTAGGAATTTTAAACTCTTTTCAAAAGGTAGGGATCAAATTGTTCTGAAAGAATTAATCCGGAGATGAAAGTGCTCCCTAAATACTTTTGGTGAGGTAGATCTTTAAACATCCCTAAATCATCCTGACCTCCTGGTTGTTTTTTTTTTTTTTTTCCTAAGGAGACGGTCAGTGTAGTGTTTTCACTTTTGATCTTTTATCAACAAATGTGATTCAAAATTGTATCCAAATCAGATTTGAATGCCTTTGCCCATTAGATATTTATATAGTTATGGAGATTTCAGTGATCACTCTTTAATATTTTTCTTGGTGAGAGAATACATAAGCTTGTTTTTAGTGGATGCTTTGAAATATCCTAATGAATGTCTCCTGTTATGCTTTCATTTTAAGTATGAGCGTGAAGAAGGAAAGAGTTAAGAAATTCTACCTGAGCTGGGTGATGTGAGTGTGCAAATGTTGGTATTTGTAAAGGTAGATTGTTTAAGATATGATATGTCATATGAATGGTACCTAGATGAGAACCTGCTACTGAGGTTCTTGGGATTTGACACAGAATAGAAGGCAATTGGAAGGCCACAAGATGGATCCTCTTTGAGTTGTAAAAGTAGCATAATATTCCTTGTGTATCTAAGACATGACAAAAGAGATGTAAGGAAAAGAAAAAGAGAAAATAGAAAAAGAAGATGGAATGTTTAGCAGGTCATATACACATCTGAGACAAAATATGTGAACTTTTAGAAGAATTAGTAAGGGGCTGGATGTTAAGACCTATCAGCTAGGTCTTATTATCTAAGGTTTTGTGAGTTTGACTGATGTTCTGAATCCAATACAAATAAACCTTCCCCTTTCAAAATCAGTATCACAAATAGTATTACACTTGATTTTTGGTATAGCTGATAATACTATCAAGGAAAGACCAATGACAATAATAATAATAGAACTTGAACTTGTTCTGTACCACCTAGATCTTGTCTGAAGCACATTGTCAATGGTTCCAAATATTGGTGGAAAACTTTCCTTTACTGTGATTTTGGTTTACCTGTTCTACTGCTTGATAATCTTAATTAGCAGTTTAGTGCCTTTCACAATTGCCATGTTCAATTTGGAATAGGAGAGGAGCAATTATAGGAGGTGATGAAAAGGATGACTGTAAGTTTATAACAGGATGCAAAAATTGAAAGCCAAGCCACGGTAGCCTTAAATCAGAGAAAAAGAAGGTTAGAATAAAGAACCGTATAGAGTATATCAATTTTACTGCCGTCTTTTAGGTAAATAAATGAGAGTTCTTTCTAAATTGTGGAAGACGTGGATACTTTAAATAAACACAAGAATTTAAAGCTGTTAAAGAGAAGGAGAGGCAGTTTGCCAAGAAAATGAAAACTTGAACTACTCACTGTACAAAAGCAACGTGGGTTTTAATTCCTTCACTTTTGAATTAAGACATATGTTGTCCCTTGTAACTCACACTATACCTGTTGAAGGCATCCTTTATCTGGTTGTTTTTTAAAGTGCTATGTGGTCTTGGACAACCTCTAATCGTACCTTTACAGCACAAGAAAGCATTATAGATGGCCAAAGGAAACTAAAACCCAAGAGTTTATTTTATTCTATGACCAATTTTGTTTGCTGCTATTCAAACTGAATAGTCCCTTATGCTGAAATTAATCCCACTGGAATCCCTGGAAGAAATTTTGTCTGCTTTGAAATCAGTGATAAAACTCTGCTGGATTTTAATGAAAGCTGAATTCTATGAGCATAAGCTATCTGGAGCAAAAAGAAAGAAGACCTAAAAGCATAACGAATTTGTTTCATGATAAGTGAACTGAGCTTCGTATTGCTAGTTTTTAAGTCTCCCTAGTCATTTTACCTTTTAAAATGTTATTTGTAAAATTAACACCCTTGCATTTTTAGACAGATAATATCTTAAGGTTTCTCAGCTGCATGCTCAAAATGCTATTGGAGGAGGCAAAATCAGATGCTTATTTCCACTAATCTTTCCATAACCTATCACAACCTGTGTTGACTTCAACTTCAAACATTTATCAAGAGACATCTCCAATGTGACCCTAACATCTTTTCTTACTGTTTTCTGCACAAAGCACAGAGGGACAAATAAGAAGAGGAACTCTAAATTTGTGGTGAAGCACCTATACTTTCTCTGAAGGAAACATGCTCTCTAGACACTGCAGTGGATGAAATTATCTTCCAAAGACTGTTTGCAAAGTTGGTGAAAAAGTGAAGGAGAAAGCTTACTTTCTTTCTTTCTTTTTTTTTTTTTTTTTTAAATTAGAAAATACTCCACACAACAGGTCTTAGATTGTGAATTACATCCAGATGATTTCAGCTTCTTGCCAGGAAGGAAATTTTTTTAGGAAAAACAGTGACAGTTGAACTCTGGTTTTATGTGGCTGTTCACACATGGTAAAATAACATGGCTCACCCTGTCTCCATTATGAAACTGAACATGGTTTACCGCAATAGAGTCAGGTTTAGAAAATTAGACCGATGAACTTTTGTCTGTATTCTTAGCAAATACTGAGGTATCATTAGAACAAAGTAGATCTGGAATGTTGTTTATACAAGGAGGTTTCTCCAAATTTGAGCTGCTCTTGAAGGAAAACAGGCTGTGCCAACACAGCTTCTTCAAAACAATGAATTTAACTGTTATTTCAGAAACCCTAAACAGTGAGACACAGGAACATGGTGGAGACAGAATCGGTTTGCTTGAGAACTTAAATGTTGCAGAATAAGTAGTTTGTCTTTTCTCCTGCAGGTTAGCTGTACACATGTATTTGAATGAGGCATCTTTCACAAAATCCTTCTGGACTCAAATAAAGAAGCAAGATTGCAGATAATCAACATAAATAATTAGTACTCTCCAAATTCAAAAGTAATAGGAGGGAAAAAAACCCCAAAGAACAGTGTGAAAGGTGGGAGAGTAATGATATATTTACTTTATAGTTAGCACTGGTTAAAAACTAGAACAATGTCCTGTTTTCATATAAGGAATTAAACCACACAGTTTACAGTTTTGTAAACATCCAGCCCACTATTTTCCACTAAAACATTTAACTTGAAATGGACTTGTATAGGACAGATTATGTCCCAGAACTCATTTAGCAATAGTCCTCTTTGCTGAATCAGCAGATAATTTTGGTATCAGAAGCAGCAAGTTTCTGTCTGCAGAGCAATAAAAATAAAGCAGGGTATTTAATAAGAGACAGATATAGTTACGTCAACATCTGAAACTATGATAGTAAGCAAGAACTTGAGACACAGAATGTAGAAAGGTGTCAGTGGCATCAGTGTGGCCCATTAAATACATTAAAAATAGTTGATTTCTTTGGTCTGATCCTGTTCCCATTAAGGCAATAGGAAGATCCTTATTAACTGAAGTAAATTATGAAACAACAATAATACCTGTCTCCAGAGAATTAGTAGAATCCATGCAAATGCAAAACAAAATCCCAAAATGTCAGTGGAGTTAATAATTATAACTACCCTTGGAATAAACACATATTCTAATAACTCGAAAGGAACAGAATTGAATTCTCATGCAAAGAAAATGGCCGTTGTTAAGTATTGGTCACATTTTTCAAAAAATAAGGTGTAAGGGGCTTAAAATACAATCATGTTTGAAATACCATGTCTGAGTATTTAGTGTCATATATTCTATGCTCCATTAGCTTCCTTCTTGAATCTCCTCCTGTGTATGGGAATTTAAATCATGGTGCAATGGTGTAATATATTAATTGTAAAGTCAAGAATCACTAACTATGGTAATGTGTGTGTAGACACAATATCATGGTATCCCAAGCTAAATTATTAAAAGCTTGCCTTCTAATACTGTATATGTATATTACAATAGATATGTTATGTATTAAATACTTTGGTACTTACATGAGCTAAACCTATTGGATACTTCTAAATAACAATTTATGAGTTCACAGTTCAATCTAGAGATAATAAATATAAATAAATAAATCAGTATAAAATCATCATTCCAGGCAGTAATCTGAGGATAAAGCCAACTAAGATTCTGTATTCTTAACAGCAGAAATTTTCAGTAGCCTAAATCACAGAACTATATGTTGATTCCTACAGAGATAAGAAAGAGTGATAACACACGGCCCAAAAGATTTCTAAGTGTAACAGGATAGGCTTATGTATACTCAGGGTTCCCTTCATCTCAGAGGTGGTTTAAGAAATAAGCTATTGTACAATGTATCTGAACAATCCATTGAAAACAGACAGCAAAGTAATGAACATAAACATATCAACACTGTAGCCTAGTAGCTTAATCATGACTAACTATAGCTTAGTTGTCACACTGCTATGACTATAGCATGTAATTCTCCATAAGAAAACTTTGTTCATTTAAAACCACCATAACATCATAAAAAGTTAACAATGCAATACTTCTACACCAGAAACATTGCCAGGCTAGGGAAAATCTACTTACAATTTTTGATATTAGCAAGTCAGATGCTATCTTAACCATGTTTTCCATGGATTCACAGGAAGAGATACAATTATGTTTCCAATTAAATAAACTCTGTCTTCTAGAAATTCGGATGCCTTCATTTTAACAAATGCCACAATAACAAGGGTATCGATTCTGCATGGATACAATCAGTATATGCAAGCTTTTGCTAAGCTTTTCTTTCATCCTTATTGACATTTTAGCATGTCAGTAGTAAGACAAAAAATAGCCCCTAACTAAAGGAATTTCTGTTCCTTTCTGCTATAGCATCACTTCAGATCAGTTTTAGCTTTTCTCCATATCAGCCTCATTACATAGAATCAGTATCTGTGTTCAGACTCCTGGAAGCAGTACATTTAATGACCCGAGTGAGCCAAAAAGTATTACACACATTTGCACTAGGGAACCAGGTGGTGTTAAGGAGCACTATGATGAGCTAGAGGAAATAAACTTGAAATATAATACTGTTTTTTCCAGACCCCTGTTAAATGACTATCATCTTGCACCACATAAAGTATGTTTTCCTGAGGTAAATCAATGAACTCAGTGGACCAGGATGAAGTCCATTTCTCACTGTCTTTCCACCTTGCCTCAGCTTCTTCCCCTTCATTTTAAAAGAAAATCCCCCACACCCCACAAATAAAGTAAGGCTCAATGCAATGTAGTTCTATAGAAATTACTATATGAATCTATAAATTCTGAATCTAATAGAAAAATTGATTTTATTCTCTAAATTTTTACATTTCCCCCCTATTTTGTAACACTATAAAGGGAGTATTCTTTCTGTTTGTTTGTTTGTTTAAGTGCTGTAAATTTATCTCTAGAGCTTCTGCCAAAGAGTGGTATTGGTAAGGGGTAGGGTTGGGGGGCAGGACAACAGGCAGTACTGCAACACTTGGACACTTTCCACTTGATATTAAGTATCTGTTATGCAACCAGCAATAAATGGATATTGGATAGTGAGTGACCTATCTTCCATTCCTGTTCTGATGCCACCACAAGGGACTGTGGAGCAGATTTTTTTTTTTTTTTTTTTTTTTCCTAATGAAGGTTCTCTGGAAGAATTAAGAGGACAACAGACTATCTGGGAGCTAAATGACCTTTACAAGTTTTTAAGATAAGCCTTTGAGAAACAGATGAAAATATAAAAAATAAGAAACTCAAGCAAAAACATTTCCCAGATGATTAAAGAAATGAACATAGTTACCACATTGATAGTGTTATGAGAAAGAGCATCTAGATCATAAAGAAGACAGATGGGCCTGAAACATGGAATAAGAAACAGATGGAGATAAAGATTTGCACATGTAACTGAAGGAGAATTTTCTTTAATGTTTAGTCAGAACAAAGGTCTCCATTAACAAATCTTTTATGGGGTGAGAAGACTGGGAGATTTAAAAAAAAAAAAAAAGGCAGTGAGAATGTCCAGCTTTGAACTGATTGTGTCTTTTAGTGACATAAACCCCAGTGACTTAAAAGTTAATGTCTTTCTGATGTTTGTTTCCTATAATTAGTGAACTTAGAGATGGGAACTGATAGTCTTAGATATTGAAACCTTTTATTCAGACTCTGAAGAAAGGGTGGACAAAGTTAGTGTGAGTATCCACTGACTTTTGCTGTTAGTTTTTACCAACCCTGACAGGAAACGAAGTCCTAAAACAACAAGTGGGATTTCAGTTTTCATGGTCCAGACACACTCTTGGGAAATTGTCAGATAGTTCCCATTATGCAGGTAATCTTTAAGATCCAAGCACCTTTTTATATCTGTTTTCTAAATACTGGCACTGAGCTATCTGACATCAGAACTACTATCACAGTAGCACTTGGTAGGGCTGAAGACTCAGATACACTTAAGTGGATCTGTTTACAGCAGATATCTCAGGTGGCAGCTTGTTTGCTAACTCGAGCATGCCCTTCCATAGGCATTAGGTCTGCATTTCACTGAACCTTCCTCCAGATTTTATAGAGCTTTGCTGCTTTTTTGATTACTAGCCCACAATGAATGTTGTTACTGCTTCTGATTGATAGGTAAATCAGGACGGTTTTTAACAGCTGCTTTTTTTCTTTTCTTTCTTTCTTTCTTTCTTTCTTTCTTTCTTTCTTTCTTTCTTTCTTTCTTTCTTTCTTTCTCTCTTTCTCTCTTTCTTTCTTTCTTTCTTTCTTTCTTTCTTTCTTTCTTTCTTTCTTTCTTTCTTTCTTTCTTTCTTTCTTTTTCTCTTAGTTTAATCACATTATGAGGTCAGAATATGCTGATGATTTCCAGGGTGCTCTCTTCTGAATGTTGGCTTCCTGTCCCTAGGGAACCTTTCAGCGTGCCTACATACCAGTGTGGCCCCTGGCAGGTGACCTTAGCTGACAAAGTCACAGCCAGACACCTTGTCCCATGTCAAAGAAGACTAACAAAATCTACCATTAGGTTGGAAATTTAAGCAGCTCTCCTAATATCTCAGTAAAATGCTACAATGTGTGTTTTACTGGACTGTGCAACATAAAGAAAAAAATGAAGATGACTAAGATGGCACTTTTTTAGATTATTATCTGAGATGTTAAAAAATGGAGGGCTAACACTAAGGGATACATTCTGCTTTTGGGTCCCTGCAATATTTATCTCTGGAACTCCACAGTGTTATCTGAACTTTTATTCTGCACTTTTCCAACTCCCTTCAGAAATTTTCTTCAAATAAGGAAATGTAGGCAAAATAACAAAAGAATAATGATAGCCCCTCAGATATCTGTCATCATTTCCAGGGAAGGATTTAAAGTTTAGGACAGATTTTTTCAATTGTGAGAAGTCAGTGCTGATTACAGTTTTGGGATGTTGACGAATGAGAAAGCATATCACCATTCTCCAACTGTTGAGTAAAAAATCAAGGTAGTAGTGTAAACCTCATTTTTCAGACAAAAGGAGATACAAAAGAACTGTTCATTCACTTTGCCCGTGTGCTAGTTGTGAACAGTAGTTATCTGGAATCACAAATACCACATTGGGTCATCACTAGGAACTGGAGAATAGTTAGTAGTGCCACCAAGCCTGCAACAGGCAATGATGTGAAGCCAGGATGCTTGATCTGTCCCTCTGGATTCCCCCGGAAGGCAAGGAAAGCTCCCCACCCACCTTCCCAATCCTCCTGAGCATGGAAGCAAGCTTGATTTGTGTTGTAATGTCAGAACAGCGGGTTTAGTTTATTGCCCTGATCCTGGATGCTTAACCTCAAGCCAGGACCTAGCCTGCAGCCTTAGAAGTTTCAGAGTTTTATTTCTATTTCTTAAATATTAACAATATGGAGGGTAGGATAAATAAAACACATCCCACCACCATGGGGTGGGCATGATTTATTTGTCTATCATGTCTCTACTTTTGCTCAATTCTCTTTAGTTCTGCTATAGGGTTTGAACTCATCTGGCATGGCAAGCTGAAGCTCCGTTTAATCTGACCTTCAACTGCAGGTTATTTTTCATACTTTTGAATAGAATCCAGAGAAATTTTTAAAAAAGGATACTAGCAAATTAGTATAAATAGTACCTTTTCCAATAGGTATTAACAATCCCACTGTAACAGATTAAGCAATAGAAAGGAACCACTGGACCTAGTCTTGAAATGGCTGTCACTTCTGGGATGAATTATAACTCATGTTTCAAATTAGAAACAGAGAACATAACATTCAATTGCTCATAAAAGAATTATGTTACTGATGTTATGACATAATTAATAAAACTGGAATTTTAGCAGGATCCCTGTGACTGTGACGCTCTCGCAAGAATTGTAAGTTATGATTAGCACAATGGAATGAATATAGTGGATTACCTTGCATTAGATATATTCTTCATAAAAGTCTGGAAAGAACTTCAGAAATCTTCAGCAACTTGTTAGGAACTCATGAAATTAATAACAAGAAGAGGTCAGCTAAGAGTGAGTAGTCCACTAAGTACAAACTTTCAAGAGAAGAAACATTGGAGTGTCTCATTATGAAAAAGACCAGTCAAACATAACACAAACAGACAGTGGTACATATTCAAACACTGATCCCAACTTTGCTGAAATGCTGATGATCTGAATGCAAGCGGTTCATCAGAGCCAGAGCAGCCAGCGTTCAGGCTACAAGCTGTATTTTCAGGTGATTTCAGCTTACAATTAAAACCCCTGTTTTCCTTCTTTTTCTTCACATACTTCAACTAAAAAAAGTAACTGGGAGTTTTTGTATCCCAGCTTTGTCTCTCCCAGCTTTTGTAACAGGATGTGTTTGTCTCAGTCTTCACGGGTGTGACAATGACACATCAAACAAAAGAGACAAAAGGAACTCTGCTTAGAATGAGTGATGCCATCTCACTCAATTACAGCTGTGAAATTAAGAGTTAATCTTGCAAGTGAAGCTAGAATTTGATATTCTAATGTGTATCTAATCTTTCCAAGATTCCTAAAAATCTCCAGTGAAAAGGTTAATGTACAAATTTTTTCCAGTAAATTCTTATTAGTCATGTGCTATCAGCCAGCTGAGCTCCACATTAATCAAACATTACCAAAGAAACAACAGTGACTAATCATACCTTGTAACTGAAATCAACTAACTCAGCTAGGTATGAGAAATGGTTAATTACTCCAAATACTTATAGGCATGAGGAAGCACCTAGAAGTCTTCCAGAGGGCAACTCAGAGGAAGTGCTATCATAAGTACCTTTAATCATTCTCTGAAATGTAATAGCTTGCTTTCTATTGCCTATATCTGTGGCTAAGGTAGATTTAGGTGTCAACTAGCTGACATATCTATTATACCCAAATACTGAGAGTATGAAATAGCTCAATAGCAGTAATATGACTCTGGTTAATGTCATATGCTGGAGGAAGTATATGCCTTGTTGTGAGATACTTCAGATAGAGAAGAAGAGGTGAAAGACTTCATCTAAAATGCAGGGTTTATAAACACTCAGAGCCACTCTGGTATTCCTTATGCTGAATTTCATGTACAAAAAGATTTTCTTATGCAAAAGAATGAGCACAGGACTATGTTCTACAAAACATAGTAAAAGAATCCTATATTTTAAGCTTCTAAAGTCTCCAGACAGTTGCTTACTTCCAATCAGGCTTCTGAAAACGTAAATTGCTTTGGAAACCATTAGTATATTAGATTCCTATTTTACATATGACTTTCTATAAAACAGAAATGATGATGTATGCTTGTGGTAGCAAGAATAAATGTACTATCCTAGCTAACAAAATATAATAGATTGATCTGAATGAGTCAGCATACCTATTATTAAGGTGATCAAAGGGGATTTTCCTAGTCTATTTTGCTCCATTCATTGGAAGGGAACATTACAAAAGTTTTTGCTTGATTTAAATTACAGGGTTTAGCTTTAACATCCAGGGTCTGTAAATTTTATTCCAGAATTTAAGAAACTTTATGCCCTATTTTTGCATTTAAATTTTAAAAGCTTAAATAATTTGGTTATGAGAAGTATAGTCCATTGCAGCTTTACCACCTAATTTCAGTAAATTCAGCAATTTGCCTTAACAGGAAAAAGGGCAGAACTATGATAATGAACACAGCTTGACCCACAAAGTGTAGATAAGAATATCTTCCATGAAATAGAGTTGATCTTTTTGAATAGCTGAGTTTACAGATCCAGATCTACCTAGTCTACAAACAACACACAGAGCAGTCAGGGCCCTAAACTCCTATAGCTAGTGCCTTTTCAGATGCTTCTAGGTACAATGGCTTCAGGCTGCTGTTTCAGAATGTGCAGAATTCCAATGGCATATCTGCCACCTCCAAAACTACATCTTGGCCACACCATGCCAAACGAAACAGACATACATGGAAATATTTAAGTAACAGAATCACTTCTCAAGATCACAGGATTTCACTGTCCCTTACCCGGAATTTATGTTAATTTAATTTTCACAAAACATATGGGGATACCCACTACTCTCGTCATAGCTTCTGCAGTGTATGATTTTCCAAGTCATGATAGTTAAAAATGTAATCTTGCCATTTGTATCTTCAATTTTACATACATATTACTGGCTCACATGACTAGACTAAGCACAGCTATGGAAATTTATTTTTGAATGTGACATTTCACTTGTAAATGATGATAGCGAAACAAAAAAACCCAAAACAACAGACATTGGTATGAAGATCAATATATTTCTTATCTAAATGACTTGACTCCACCTTTTCATACTGCAGATACAATTCTTCATCATCAAGTTATGCAGACAAAAGCATTTGTGGCAACAAATTGCATTTTTGTATTAGTCTTGTAGTAATCTGACATGCAAAAGTTTTTGATTTTAAAGGTGGTTTAGGAATGTTCAAAAGACAAACTTTCGTATTATATTTGCATGGGGATTTGGGGATTAGATTTATTACAAAAATATTTACACAGTTTCAGTTATCTATATGCTCAGCTACATTTGAAGTTATCTAAATAACCTTTTGGTGCATAGAAAATACCAAATGATGATGATGATGGTGATTAGCATGTGCTACTGCTATAAAATGAGAAAAAGTTTTCCAACCTAGACCATAAAGGCCTCAGACGGGTACTTTGTCATTGTGTTGCAACTCTCAAGGATCAGAAGGAAAAACATAAACTGATATATATGTATGTACATACTCAAAAGACTGTTACTAGCATAGAAAAAGTGTTTTACCTAAAAGATGAATGTATTATTTCATCTTCAACACAGCTTCTTTGTTACAACTTTTTGGTTAGAAACTTTCTGGGTTCAAAGCAAATCTTTGCATAGGGAACTGTATGCCTGCTAATCTTGAGGGGATACATATTCAAAGCAGAGAACAACATATCTACGTTCAAAATAACTGCTTGTGTTAAAAAATCACATAGAAGGGGGTCTTGATTTTTTTCTAAACAGCTCCTGTAACACTAAATATCTCTGAATGATAAGAAGAGCGAATTATCAAGAGATAAGATAGAAGGGAGGATCAATGAATAGGGACACAGATACATACACACAGAAGGAAATGTGGATGATGTGTTTATCTTCCCAAAGACTTTACTCGAGGGAGGGGAAAAAAGCTTAGTTTCTAAAAACAGACCATTTAAAAGAGTAAATGTGTTAGAATTTACCTTTTTCTTTTTGTTTTTTTTTCCCGTACTTAGGAGTTTTTAAAGACCCCAAGGAAAATGAAGTCTTCACCTCCCACGTGCTACTGTGAAATCATACCAGTATATTAGTAAACACTGCAGAGGATTTTACTGGACTTATTCTGGCAGATACCTCTTTAAGCACATCTCAGTATAAACAACTGACCGTTTGTCTTCATTACACCTTTTTCTTTATATGGGTAAGTTAGTGATGAAAACATGCAAAAAAACAAGCAAAACCAAACTCTGACTCCAGGAGCTAAAGTTTCAAAATCAAAGGAATAATCTCCAGCTAATGTAAACTGCCACTGTATCAGTTAATTTTCTTATCAAGGCAGAAAAACAACTGGACTTTTCTTTTTAAAAACAATCATCCACCATTTCATCTTTGGGAGTAGCAGACTTTTAAAACAGCTTTCATGCCATTTTGAAAGAAAACATCATATTTCCTGAAAAATAAACAAAAGAAAAACCTTCAACAATCAGAATTTGGATTTCCTTCTGTCAGAAAAAGACTGTTAATTTTCTAATACATAATGATCCAAGTCCAGTTCTCATCCTGGTTTTTAAATTTAAATGAGAAAAGAAGTGACAGCATGATCATTTGAATATATGTTTATAGTCAGGTCAAGAGAAAAAGAATGGATGTTGTCTCTAGTAATATGCACTTCCCTTCCCTGATAAAATACTAAACATATCAAGGGCAAGCAATGACAGAATCAGGTAAACAGAATGCTCTTGGAAGAAAAGGATACAGTTTTTCATGTAAGTATTATGAAGTGCAAATTAATAAATAAAATAGGAAATATTTATCATTTTTAGTTATTAGGATTGTTCCCTTTTCCAGCTCCAGGAGGGGGTGGCTAAAGTGATCACCACACCTCAAAAGAAGAATATTAACTTAGTAACATGTAGTAATTCAATTCCTTTCAACTATTTTCATACCCAGAAAATTAAGATTTATTTTGAGATTGCCTTCAGATAACAAGCCTCATAAGCTACCTTTCTCCTGTCTACACTGCGAATTGATAGCCAAACACGTGATACCAGAAGACCTGGTTCTCTAACATTTTGTGCAGTTGGTTATTGGGGAATCAGGTTAAGAATAGCGGGACAATTGCCAGTGAATTTATTTACCTGAGGTACAGCTTAAAAAACATTGCAGAAATGATGTGTGACAATCAAAGAAGGTCTTTGAGGCCTAAAGTCGATTCTTTCAAGAGGCTCGTGTTTAGGAGATTGTTACATATTGCAGTTTTATAATACTAAGGTCAACCTAAGCGTAGACACAGTCAAAATGTTGAAGAGTCAAACTGGTTTTGGCATTTGGAGGCATTAATAACAGTATTTCCTCATTCCCATCACAAGCTGAGTGGTTAAGAATCCCTCAGGAAGCTCTATTACCAGTATACATGAAAGGATTGTCATTAATACTTGTGCAAAGAAAAAGGCAGTCAAGTCAGCCACTGAGAGATCCAACAATAGATGACGTTACATATTTATCATTTGCAGTTACTATATTTATTCTGATTTCAGGAGTTAGAGAGGACTTTGCTAATTACAGAGAACATTATCGGAGCTTGAGTTTTTCTTTATATACACAATCTGAACACAGAATAAAGAGCAAGTATAATGGAAGGAACCACTTGTTACTCTGAAACTAACTCAGAAGGTTTTATTGTGTGAAAAAGCCACGAAAGATGGTTCAGGGTGAGGCTATGGGGTTTTTTTCTTCCCAAAGAATTCATTATTCTGTCAGACACAGACTTAGCCTTTAAGGAATTACTTCATAAACTTAATTAAACACATTAATCCTTTAAAAGACAAATTAATGTTCTAAGTGATTGGTACAGCCAAGAGAGTTGAACTATAAATTCTGCTAAGCAGGTGTATTCCATCTTTTTTTTTTCTTTCTCCCTTTTTAATTATCTTGCTTTAATTCATGTTTTCCATATCATTTAAAATACAGGAAATGTTGATGAATTGGCAAAACTAGCTTTGGTTATAGTTTCTGGGATTTAAAAAGAAGAATTAATTTTTGGGGGGACAACTGTAATTATTTGATGTATTTGAATTATTAGTCGCTTCATTTAGTCATCTTTTTTATTACAAAATGGGATAGACACTGTAAAGTTCAGAATATTTTCATGTTAGGAAGATGGGTTTGAAAAATCTCAGCTGGAATTCAGTTTTAGTCTCACTAAAAATTGAGAAAGAGAGAGCTAGAGAAGCAGAGAGGAAGAGACAGCAGGAAGGAGGGAGAAAGGAAGGAAGGAAAAGAAAGAAAGCTAAAGAAAGCAAGAAAGCAGGAAAGCAAGCAAGCGAGAAAGAAAAGAGAAAGTTTTGTAGAAAACTATATGACAAATCTATGGCAATCAGGAATAATAATTTGGGAAAGCAATGATGCACAGTTTCATGGCATTACAAGAAATTAGGATTTCCAGTGGGCCTGAATGGTTAGATGAATATGTAGTTTTTTAGGTTCTAAACATCCTTTGCAGTGATGCCTACCTTAATCAAATTGTTTTCATTTTTCAAGACCATCAAATTCAGCCAGCTAAACACTAAATATACTATATAAAAAATCCACAGACTGAAAAGATTTTGAAGTATTGTCTTCCTCCTTTGGGTAAGTAAATCAAAAGTTGCTGTTGGCTGCAACAGTGTGCTTCATTATCTGTTTAGCCTGATGAGCCATCTGGGATTACTGAAATTCCATTATTCTCTGTCACATTTAGCTTTTCAGCTTTCTATTTTCTGCATGGATTGAAACCTAATTTTTCAGCTAATAAGAAGAAGGCAATGTGAATATCTTTATCAACTATAGTTTTTTTTTAGAAATAATTTGTAGCAGCAGGTTATCTGATATGCTGTTCTCCTAATCAAAATTGGCACAATTGTGGACACTATAGTGTTTTTGTTGGGAACAGATCATTATCCACATAAATGAATCTGTGTTTGCAGGCCACATAATAAAAGGAAGTTATTTTGCAAGGGTTTTTTTTAACTTCTAACTTCAGGTCAATTTTCTAAAATTCATCATTTAATGTTTCAGAAAATTTTAGAAATATGAGGAGAAGTAGAAGGGCTAAAAGAAGTGTTTTTCATTTTTAGTTCATTTCCAAACTCAAACACTAAAAAAAAACCAACAAAGGAAGCAGGCCTTGAAAATTGTGTTATTAAACAATAGTAAACAGATAAAAAATTGTAACAATTTTTCTCCTCAGGTAGATCCTTCAGGATATTCTTTGTCAAGCTTTTCTCTGAAACCATGAAAAATACAAACTAGCATTGAAAAGCAAAATAGAGTCTAAAGGTTTCTCACATTCTTTGTGTCTACCTGGAATATGCCCCACTTCTAATTTAGCAAATGCTAGTTAGAAAGAAAAATGGAAGATGATGTCACTCATTTTTTTATATCCTGGAGTAGTGGTCAGAGTACTTATTCGAGAAGCTGATTCAGATTCTGAGAATCCTGTGATCATACTCATATCTCCTTGGAGCAATCTAAAGGAAAGGCTGCGCGGAATCTCCCACTCCCTTTCAAGGGATCACAGTAGTTAAGATTCATACAACCAAAGTAAGAATAAGAGGAAGTATAATTCTGTAACTATCCAGCGAATTTGCTCCACAGAAAATGGTAGGTATGAAATGCCATTTTATCTTATTAAACACTTTTTATGCCTATGCATGACTATTTCCATGCAGAAAAATACATATGCATATGCTTATGTACAAGTTCCTACTTCTACAGCTTTTAGATGGAGAAAGGCCAATAAGAGAAGTAAAAAAAAAAAAAATTCCCTCCTTGAAAATGTTACATTGGTTATAAGATAGTTCCATTTTCCATGAAGGCAGAGATCTAAGGAAGTTTGCATTTGTCCCTCAGCCTCCATCAATAAACATAGTAGTACAAATGCTTTAACATCTTAATAATTGCCAGGCTAAATTAACGGGCTGATAGTGTTTTGATTTATGATTTGGAGGCCTCTTCTCTGTGCTGGCCTTCAGGAAGATTGAGCTGTCTCCCATGTTCCCTGAAAGCGAGTCAATGACTGTTTATTCATTCCCTTGATTAGAAGGTTGCCCTGAAGCCAAACACAAGAGGCTGCTATAATAAATGCAAGACTCATATGCTTTGTTTTGCTTTCTGGATTTAGTGCTAAACATTAAAAGGAATTGGAGATTGATTTTTGTGCAGGGAGCAGTGCCAGATAAAACAACAAGCAAGTGAACGGCCTTCTTCATAGAAACAAGCTCTGTTAGTATGAGATGCCAGAGACATAGTTGAGGTTTAACATTGCTGCTATTGAGCTGCTTGGAGGGCTTTTTTTAAATGTCTCATCAACTCTTGAGTTGACACCTGAGATCTCTTTATATTTTAGCTCACAGAATAGTCATTTTGGTAGAAAATAATGAGTGGTAAATTACTTTTTGGCAATTAATAATCACATTCACTTTTTCAAACACTGAGGGAAGAATATTCGGCTCCTGTGGGACCATTGCTAAAGGGACACACATGCACACACAGGCAGGTGGGAGAATGAAAGATAATTAACTTGTTAATTCATTAATGATTTCATATTCCTTTCTTCTTGTTCCTTCCTTGTCTCATAACCTCATGATGCAGAGGTACATCACAAACTGATTTTTCACAGCTTACGTCCTCCCTTCACTCTTGTGGGATGCTTTTTTTTGTCTGGCAGAGAAACCCGGCAGTTTCAGTAGCAACTGACAAATTGGCCAATAATGTGGGTAATAAATGCAGCCAGTAGTCATTTCTCTATGCTGCAATTTACGTGTCAATCTTGAAAACACTCTCCTCCTGTATTCTGGGGCTTAGAAGCACATCAAATAATATTTGGTAATGGAGTCTCTACTAAAATGAAGCCAAAATTGACAGAGTGATAAGGAAAACTCTTGTTTCTGGATATTAGTTTGAAGAGGATGTTTACAGGTTTTGAACTTGGACAAATGAATTGTTCTTTACAATAAAGGACTGGACCTTCACCAAAAATCCTCTAGCATGGTACATTCAGGAAAGCTTATCCTGCTGAAGAAACTAGGATACCTAGATGCTTAGTGACAGAGTGGCTTTGAGCGTTACAAGCCTCCAAAATTGCTTGCAAAATAAGGACAGATGCTAACCAGCTAAAAAGAAATTTTTTTTTTAAAGTGAGAAAAACAGCGAATGACAGGCAATTGATGGAATGGCAGTGGTTTGAGGAATAGAAAAGCAGGACTGACTTACAGTGATCTTTCAAAACTAAGCATGTGTCATTTGTAAATTGCCAGTATCCAGGTACAAATCAGCGACTGTGTTCCCTATATAGGTACATACATGCAGATATCCTAATTGGGCCTTGGATTTTACATCGTAAGTAGTGAAAATCTGGGTATAACTCATTCAGGTGGCATCTTTTTGATCAGTCCTCTAGTAAGACATAATGCATTCTGAAGTCAGTTTTCTTCAACCATATTTATTCTTTTACTTATTGATATGGCACTGTTTCAAACAGCTGTTGACCTCTTTCTTTGAACAATCCCCATTCAACAAGAAGCCTTTCTCAGACTCTTTCTGACTTTCTCAGATTTTCCAGCTCAAATAGCCTTTTTTTTTTTTTTTTTTTTTTTTGTAAATGTATAAATGCACTGACAGTTGTCATGGATGGAAAGATGGCATTTAATATAAAATCTTAGGAAATTATTTCCAATACACTAAGGCTTACCCTCTTACTTTTTTCTTCCTTCTTGGACTGTAAGCACAGCATTTCTTACAAAATAATGGATCTAAAATGAACTCATCACATCCATTATTTCAGGTATATAAAGAAATTATAGAAATTAGGACTTCAAATTAATATTTTACAGAAATTATTCTAACAGATGATTTTGGGGAATATATTTCCACATCTGACTATTCAAATACTTCCCCTTTCACAAAAAGATTTATAGAATTAAAGATTTTCTGTGCACTGGGAAATCAACCAATGCAAATTATGATTGTCTGTAATGAAGGCTATTAGATTTTTCATTTAAGTTAATTCCCCTCTTTGTTTGGACAGAGAGATCCATAAGTTTTGATCACGCTTTCTTTAACTCATTGCAATGATACTGGCCTAATGTTAGTGTTAGTTAAAATGTTCCTGCATGAATTAGGAACAGAAGTCTTGACTAACATGTTCTTAAGCAATAGTTCAATCATAGCCTAGAAAGGGCTGAATGAGCACGTATTCATTTTAAAGTTTTGGTATTTGTACCCATCATTGTACCCACAGTATATGGGCATCTCCTTTACAAAGTAAAGATATTGCAAGGGTATATCATAGGAATACTGGATTTATTTAGCAGTTTCTGGAAAGCACTACCTTCAGTGAAAGCACACATTCTTTGGAGCATCCCTCCAGTCTTTCAGTTTGTTTAATTTCTCAGAAGAAAGCTACTTCAGGGAACCTAGGACACAAGCCAAAGAGACATTAAAGAGCTGATGCTGGATCCCAGTTGTAGGTGTACACATGGTTCACAGAAAGTAAGGATTACACAAGGAAATGGGATGGATAGTAAGAATAGGGAAGTAGAAGAAAGTATGGTTTTGGGAGAGTTTTAGAAGGTGAGGAGCCTGTGTGCTCCTTCCATTAGCTCCTTTAGTCCTTCCAGTACCTGTGTGCTGGGACTTAGTGCTCCTTCTATTAGTGACATCACCTAATAAATCTACATGTGGAAATTCCACTTTCAGACCACTGCTTCTGATAACTTTGAAATAAAGGCACATCAACATTTTGTAGTACACATGATAATTTGTTCAATTCATTGTTAGAAAATCCTAGGTTTAGTTCTACTCTGAAGTGATTTAATTCATGTGCCTTACAGCATAAGCTTTTGTAAATCAGATCTTTTCCCTCATGAATTTACAGCAGTTTATCTGCATCTGCTCTCTAGCTAAGCAGGGCCATGCCTGACTTCCTGGAGTGTTTTCTTTTTTTCTCCCTGGAAAAATATATTTCGTTAAAATTTCAATATTTCTTTAAAAAGTCCTTTCCTATTACAGAGAAACTATGAATCCTGTTGCAGGCAATGAGATTATGACTATTCCTTTCAAGAAAAGCAATTTCCAAGTTCATGAGATATTGCTGATAAGTCTGCTCACTGGTTCATTGAGTTCTTGGCCTCTAAGTTAAAAACAGAACAGGACTAACAATTAGAAATAATTTATGATTAATTTTGGCACTAATAATCTTTTTCTTTTTCCCACTCTACTTCAGCAAAGGAAAAGAACTTCAATCATTTTCCATTTACACAAAAGTAACTCTAAAAAAGCACCAAACCCCAAAGAACGTATCATAACTGTTTACTGGTGTTGTCAGAAACACTTCAGAAATTCATAGTCTTTTCCTGACTCCACAGGAAATTGACAATAAAATTAAGTTGCATGAATTGAGCAGTATCAGATAATTCTTTTTGCCTCTATTCGTTAATGAATGGAAAGGACTTTGTTCCCAAGGTTGATTTAACACCCTTCATGCTCATTAAATACAAGAACTCTATATTCAGGAACTCATCATTATCTTCATCACTATTAGATGCAAGCTGATAAAAAAACTGCACAAGATTATTTTGCTACCTTTTCAAACCCATCTTCGAGAAAACACCATCTCACAATACTTCTTGTTGATTCTTTCAAAGGAAATAAACATGTGTCTTCATATCTTTGTTTAAACAGCTGCTGATAACAAGATAAAAGTCTGATAAGTTGCTAAGGAGAGGGGAAAAGGAAATAGGAGGTGAAGCCTTTGACCCTTACCATGCTGCTTCCAAATCAGCCTCAGATAGTACTGACTGAAAGTCATTATCTCCTAATGACCGTTCAGCTTATGTAAACTTGGTTGTATGCATCTCAGTCTGAGTTCCTGGTAAGTAAACACCCACAGCAGAATTAAGCCCCAATGCATCTTCTACAAAGGTCAAATGCATAACAAATTATGGAGATAAAAGTCCACTGTGAACCATAAAACCACTTTTTTAGGCAATGATTTGGAACAATGCTGAACAAAATAGCGTAAAACTCTCAGGAAGGATAAAACATGGCCTGTAGTAAAACAGGCTGTAGTAAAAGTAACACTGTAGTAAATCAGTGCCTAGATTGTCAGTGCAGTATCTTAGATTAACTTCATTCAGATTTTTTATATTTGAAAGAACTAATGAGTTATTTAACTCAGCTTCTTTTCTCTTATATTTGCATGAGACAATCACTCTCAATATATCTTTATGTATGATAAACCAGTGACTGGTTATTCAAATGTATTACTAAATACTGTTCAAAATAATCTTCCAGGTTTCTGATAGAGATTTTTTTAACCTAATTTATTCCTGTTCAGCAAAAAACAACTTTTCTCATAAAGTTAATGTGGGTTATCATTCCCACTAAACTAGGAGTAGCCCCCTCTTAACAATCACTTAATCATAGTAATGAAATCAAGTGATGACAAATATGAAATTTCAGAGGGATATATCTTAAAAAACCCAAGCAGTTCACTCAAGATGAGAGGGACTAATTCCATAGTACTTTTTGCCTTCAGATATTGACTGTACATCTGGACTCAAGAATGACAAATAACTATTTGACTGTCTGTGGAAATTTGAAGGTAACAGTTACAGAGCCAAAAAGCTGATGTTCTGTTTTCTCCTGCAATGACGTGTTTATTGTCCTATTTGCATCTAAAAGCTATGCTGAACAGTGGGGAAGAAATCCATAAACTCATTCATGTTAAATCTCACAATTCTTCAGCAAACCCAAAGTGCAAATCCTAGTCCTGCACTTTAAAAACTTTACAAAGTAAGTACCTTTTATACCTTTGATGATCACCAGTGAAAGCTACTGAATGATTTCCTGAGTGTTCTTTTGTTTCTTTTCTTTTGTTCCTTAATGATTATTCACAACTCTTGTCAAGATACATCTTAACTCAGCCACTATGTTATTTTCTGGGAAGAGGGAGACAGGAGAAATGCCCTCTTTTTTTTTTTCCTTTTTTTTTTCTTCTTTTTTTTTTTATTTTCTTTTTATTCTACCACCTCACCCCCACCCCCACCCCCCGGAACTTTTTGAATATATAATGTTATATAGAGAATAATATCCTGAGAAACAGCTCCCAGACATAGGAAAAAAAATTATAAGAAACAAGGGAGATGAAGAGAGCATTACATCACTGTTGGCATTACAGCCTAGCCTGTTAAAAGCAAAGTGATGTTCTTGAACTCATAACTAAAACAGCTTTACACTCTTACACCATCTTTCCTTCTGGAACTTTAGTCATTCAACACATCCACTAGCACGGCCTATTATGTCCATTGCACACAGGTAAATGGAAAGACACAATGGACAACTTTTGTTTTTTTTTTCTTTCAGATTGATTGATGAATCAATGTGGACTCAAGAACAGCTCTGAAATCCTGACTGAAACCCTTGTTCTAATTATTAGACTGCACTATTCCCCACCTGTAGTCAAAGATCAAGACGTTGAAAACTGTTAACTTTGTGCATCATACAATGAATTCAATCAAAGCTGATGATGCTCACTAGCTCCAGGACTTAGCTCATCTATTGTACTAGGGACATTTCAACTGTTTCATCAATATTCCATGATGTTTCTTGTTCCTCTAAATACTTGCATATTTCTTGGTCTTGTTTCTTCCCTTCTGCATCCTTTGGAAATAACTGCTAATCCATATGACAGATTTTTTCTGTAGGGTATCATACTGTCTCCGTAAGTAGCTGAGCTATAGATGACATAAGTAAAGAAAACCAGCAATAGTATACTCTAGTTTTGGAGGTAGCTCAGGGGTCTTAGCAACTCAGGAGGAAAGAGAGATGAGCTAACACTGCTGTCCCTAGATTTCCACTTGGTATCGCTACAAATGCTTTTGAGTTTGGGAATGCAGGAGTTGAGGACCTCTGCTGAATGGCAGGAAGGAATCCACAGGAGACAGTAGAAAGAGGTGCTGGCTAAGCAGTTAGTACTTAAGAAACACAAAATTATTCACAATTTGGAATCAGTGAGTCAAAGCCAGTGGGTGTTTGACAACAGAATTCATTTTGGGGATTAATATCAGGGATATCAGGGATGTTTTTGTGTTCTTGCACTATTTTTTTCCCCACAAAATGTCTATTTTACAAAACAGAGCTATTTTTAAACTTCATGTGACAAAAAACTGTTTGATGATGATCAAAAGGAAAATGACATCTGACACATTGAAGAAAGGAGGCAAAAGCTGGATTTGGAAGGGTAAAAAGTTCATGCTCTTGCAGAACTCCAAGTTCCTGGTTCCCATTACATTTTTATTATTATAATTTTTGCATGACTGTAGCTGGACCTCTCATAACCTTCCCATTTTGCAAGCTGAAGGAAAAGTTGCTAGCTGCAGTCAGACAGGAAACCCTCCTCCCCCAAGCTCAACAATGCCTCATAAAAATATCAGGTCACAGATTAAAACAGAATGACTTGAAAGTTCAAAAATAACAAGTCTTCCCTCAGTATGTCTGCTATTAAAAATAGCATTTAACCTGCTTAAGATGGAAAGGAGACACACCAAGATAATATTATTCCTATTCTCAGTTCTTACTCTTTCTCTTTTTGATCTAAAGTGGAAAATTGTCTTTTAAGTATTTATTAGAGACAACCAAACCATGTCTAATAGACCTTTGTGGCTAGCCATTCTAATCTGTAATAATGTTTATATATGAATGATAAAAAGTCTGAAGATTAATTCACAATTTAATTCTAATTGGTGACATTTTTCATATTTCTCATTTTACCATGTGATGCTAGTATACCACCTCACAAATTCTAGATGCCATCTTGAATCTTCAGCCAAGTCTCCAGCTAGGCTGCACTTGAACAAGGTTTACAAGAAGATTTTGAGTTCACTAGGCCTGTGCATGTGGTTGAAGACAGACCACAACTTTCACAGGAACAAGAAACATAATTTTTATGCAAAAAGCCAGCCCAATGCAAACTGAAGTTCAGGTTTTTAACTGAAAAAAATTACCTAATAGAGCAGGTGTGTCACTGACCCTAGAAAATATTTCCAGAGTATCATTTCCTTTTCTATTTGCAGATTGTTCATTTTCACAAATACGTCCATGGCTCAAGGACTGATGTTTCCTGTAATCCACCTTTTAAATTGTAATGGTTATGATTCAGTATCTGAGCCCTGTAACTTGCCCTCAAAGCCTCATCCCTTATTTTTGGATTCCTGATCCAAAAGAGATAACCTTCCTGCCTGAAACCAAAATTTATTTTATTACAAGAAAATTTTTCATGGAATATTTCTTTTCTGGGATAGATTTTTGTTTGTTGTTGTTGTAATGTATGAATATGTGCAAAGCAGATGCAGCTCCAGGGGAATCTGCGCACTGAGACAGCCACCTTGCTCTTTTTGTCTTCTTTCCTGCATATGTCAAAGATGCAGGGTGGTCCCTCAAACCCTGATAGTCATCCAACCTACTGCTAGTATTTTGTCCCTAAGGACGGGACTTGGCAACAAGATTATACTGGCACTCATCTTCTCTTGCCTCAAAAAGTGGGGGTTTTTTTGTCCTTTTACTATTAATTTTCAGTGCCTTTGCACTACTGTTGAAACTACTCGCTATCCCAGTGCAAATCCATGACACCTCTGAAAGATCAGAAAGAAATTATGAATCCGCAATAAGATCCTGAGAGTTGCCAGTGCTGCAACACATTGTGGAGAACCTCTGGGCTCCCATCATGCCCAGTGTAGGAGTGTAGCAGTGTAGCTTTGTTCACCTATCAACCAGATAGGAGTGAAAACACATCTGGTTGAAACCTCATTTTAAAATCTCCCAAACAATTGCTGTAATACTTTAACTGTTTCTAATCCCTGACTCTTCTTCCTGTTGCTGAATGCTACTAACACTGGCATATATGACTCTCCTAATCACAAGGTTCTCCTCCGAAAGAGGATATTACCATCCATAACCACTTCAGACAGTACAATAGGTTAAATCTCGTTCCCTTGACTGATCTAATCTTTAAATAGAGAGACTTAGAGTAGAAATGTGAAGCAGAATCAGACCTAGGCAGTTAAATGAGTTAAAAGGCTACCTCTTTCAAGTTAGAGTCTGAGTTCCTACAGCCTGGCACTGTGGGCAGAGAGAATGTTAAATGGGTGGGAGTGACCAGACCAGTGTGAGATTGTTTTGTCTTCTCCTACACTAACCAATTCTAAGGCCATAGAAGACCACAGAGAACTGTGATGCTCTGGCAAACTTGTACATATGTAGACTTCATCGTGTTTCACCCTTTGGTGGCTATTGTAATAATCCTGAGACTTGACTTCTTGCATTTTCATTTGATACAATTTCTTCTTCTAAGAATTCATATGTTTCACATACTGGAAAAATAAATATTTCAGATAACCAATAGAAATTCCAGTTCTCTCTTAGTTTGAAGAACTGCTTAATATACTGCTTTCAAATGGTTAGGGGAGGGGGACAGAATTTAAGCTGATTCATTTTAGATGGTGCATAATATGTACAGTGACAAGGACACATTAAGTAGGAGACAGTTCTTACAAATGTGTCATGCCAAAGAGATGACTCAGAAACTTAAAGTTAGGCTGCTCTTTAACTGCCTTGCTAAGCCGCAGTCTAAAATCACGGTATGCACAGTTATAACATTTTCACCTTCACATACTGACAGGATCCTGACAGCTTACTTTTTGAAGAGTTTAACACCTTTTCCACCCCCCAGTAAAAAAAAGTTTAATGGAAAAGAGACAAAAAGGATACAGAAGTATGAGAAACTTCACTTGGACAAGACTATGGGCCACACTAAATTTTCACAGTAGAGAAGCATATAAGGCTTTCACAGGAAAATGAATTTCTCCTTTTGTTCAACTAGTGCTTGATCTACGTGCATCCTTCCATAAATAAATTTATTTTGGTCAAACAGGACTGCTTTCAGTAAGGCCTGATATATTTTCATCTTAAAAAAGGGAAAAAATCTTTTTTACATGCAGTTCATCCTAGCACAAGCCAGTTAGAACCTCTGAAGCAACCAGTTAAAATAGCTGAGACTAGCTCCACAGCTCCATGGAATCACAGAATCATAGAATAGCTCAAGTTGAAAGGGACCCATAAGGATCATCAAGTCCAACTTCCTGCTCACAGGACTACCTAAAACTAAGGTAGTCATATGACTGAGAGCATCATCCAGATGCTCCTTGAACCCTGACAGTCTTGGTGCCATGACCACTTCCCTGGGGAGCCTGTTCCAGTGACTGACCACCCTCTCAGTGAAGAACCTTTTCATAATCTCCAAACTGAACTTCCCCTGACACAGCTTCATGCCATTTCCTCGTGTTCTGTCGCTGGTCACCAGAGAGAGGAGATCAGCACCTCTCCCTCTCCTGAGGAAGCCGTAGTCTGCCATGAGGTCACCCCTCGGCCTTCTCTTCTCCAAACTGAACAAACCAAGTGACCTCAGCTGCTCTTGGTAAGGCTTGCCCTCGAGGCCTTTCACCATCTTGGTCGCCCTCCTCTGGACACACTCTAACAGTCTGATGTCCTTCTTATACTGAGGCCCCCAAAACTGCCCACGGTACTCGAGGTGGGGCTGCACCAGTGCAGCGCAGGGTGGGACAATCACCTCCCTCGACCGGCGAGCTATGCTGTGCTGGATGCACCCCAGGACACGGTTGGCCCTTTTGGCTGCCAGGGCACACTGTTGACTCATATTCAACTTGACATCAGCCCAAACACCCAGATCTCTTCCCATGGGGCTGCTCTCCAGCCTCTCGTCCCCCAGTTTGTATGTATAAGAAGGATTACCCCACCCCAGGTGGAGAATCTGGCACTTGATCTTGTTAAATTTCATACAGTTGGTGATTGCCCAGACCTCGAGTCTATACAGATCTCTCTGTAAGCCTTGCTACCCTTGAGGGAGTCCACAGCTCCTCTTAATTTAGTATCAACAATCACTACAGTTTACTTCTAAATTTCCTCCACTGGAGCCCTCCCAGCTCCTTGTTATTAGCAAGATATTATGTTTGCAATTGCAGTCACCCTAATAATAAAATGTTGGGAAAAAAAAAAAAGGGCTGAAGTTCTCTAGAGGCTCATCTCACAACACATTCCTCCATCTCTTGGTATACTGATGAGCTGGACAATTAATGAGGATTTAGTAAAATTGTATTTCCATTGCTAGCACTAAGCTTCCCCGCTTTTTCTGGTGGAATAGAAGGATTTCATATTTTATTCATGTGCTGAATCACACATTGCCTTACAATTTGATTTTAGCAAGAGAACTCAGAATGGTTGCTCCCCACTATTTACGACCGTGAATAAACATGCTTGGCAAAGCGGCATGAGGCAGGAACATAACCCTTATGTCACAACCTACATTATCTGCTACCTTAGTTTGTTCACAGCTTTCCTTTCAGTACAGTAGGAGCTGCAGCAGAGTTATGCTTCCTACCATGTGACTCCCTATCTTTGGCCTGTAAATCATGATGCGTCTCTGAACAGAACTTTACAATCTCTGCACTGTACAGATTCTTCTGTAGCACGGAGCAGAGTTCAGGATCTGGCCCTCAAAGCTCTGTGCTTCCATTTCCCTTACTTGTAAAATAGACCCAAAGTAGATGGTTGCTGTGCATCTGATTTTGTTAAGTATTTCTAGCATGCTTTAAATCTGGGAAAGTTTTTACACTGTCATTTATTTATTATCTTTGCCAGCCACGAATGTACTGTTTTCCAGTAGCCATGCCTATATGCTCTGTGTAGACACACACAGTGGAAAAAGAAACCAGCTGTGCTTCACCCACTTCCAAACACCTTGCTGGAAAAATCAGCAATAAGATCACTGTAATGACCCTTCTTCCTCCACCTTCCATTTCCCTGCCAGTGAGAATTTAAGGTTTACTTGGGAGAGGAATGATATTTGTCCTTTATGTATCTTAGAACTTGCTTATTTATTTTTTGTAAATCAAATAACTCCCCTTTTAACCTTGAACATTCCCCGGTCCTGACCCAGATAGTCTTGCAAAATAGGCCAGTCAATCATGTTCTCCTCATTGCATAGGGTGGTAGTGGGAGAATAGAAAAACCTTCTGTCACTAAATCCTTTCCACCCACAGGCAAAAACTCTTCACCCAATTAACTAACACCAGGTGCACACTTGAATGCATCTGAGGTATGTGGTATACTTACTGGCTCTGTTCCTAACTTGGCAGACAGACATGAAACATGCCCCTGATCAGCCTATTTTGCTGGAGCTGCAGTGAAGGCTGTCTCCCCTCTCAAGAAAAAAATCTTAGGTGTTTTTGTGTAAATAATGAGTGCCTTGACCACACAAGATCCAGACTACACTGCTCATTAAAAGGACTATCTTTTTTATAAACCACTTTGTCGAGATGGACAAGTGGCAGCAGTTCACTGCAAAACAAAAAGTATTAGCAGTGCCTGACCAGCATTTTGTGCAAATGCTGTCTGTATATGTAGAGAGTATCATGGTCCATCTCCACAGTGAGGTTCCTACCTTTATGGGTACAGGGATACTTAAGACCCTCTGGTTCACTCCAGGTTTGCCTTATCCCACATATATTTTTGCTCTGCCACTTTTAGCTAGAATAGAAAATATTTCTAAATGTCTGGCCAAAATCAGGCCAGGTGCAAACACATTTCAAACTCTGAATACAACTGATGTGGCTCTTAGGGAGCCTGAACCTCCATCAGTTCCATTTTTTACTTAGAGGATTTCAAAGCACCAAGCATCCCTGAAAATCAGATGGCATCATTTGTAAATTTAGCTTGAGTACAAAGAAACTGAGACATCCAGGATTAGCAAAAGACTTTAAATATTTTTTCCATGAATGTTCTTGTTCTTTATTAATATTCCATAATGAGGTGAAAGTTGACAAAATTTGTGAGGTCCTTGACTGATCTATTAATGGCCAAATTCTTTTATGTAAAGCTACTGGCATATTTTCTTGTAGCAAAGCAGCTAAACTTATAACTGCTGCAACAAGCCATATTCAAGACTTTACAGTTACTACATATGACTAACTCATTTAAATAGCTAAAATATTGTAATTCAGGATTTCTACCTAATATCGGTAACATGCACTTTCTCATTCTTTTAGGGCACTTACAGAGCATAGATGATCAATACATAGACTAGACAATGAATTATAGCTACTGAATGTAGCCAACAGAATCAGATTTTTAAGTAATAAAATTGTAACAGCTGTGAAGTTGCACTAAGTTGTCCCATTCCATGGATATGAAGTTATTAAGTTATCATCAAATTATTCTTGGAACTATTTTTTCTGCTACTTTATGGTACCTCAGAACATCTAGGCCAAAGCACAAGCCAAAATCCTTATTTGTGGATTTGGCCACTTGAGAGGGATATGAATCTTTCCTTGCAGGTAACGTGAGCTTGGCCTTCCTACAGGTCTATCACCTCCCTTAAATCATCAGCTTCCCCTTTTTCCTCTCTAGAAGACATTGAGGACTACGTTTTAAAATCTGAGACACTTAAATTCACATTTAACCATCTTTAAATAATGTCTTTCAGACAAATTGAGTCTGATATAACCCAGTCTACTGTGCTGTCTGAAATTAAAATACAAACACATTGCATGTATATCTATCCCCCTGCAGATTCTCCTAAAGAGCTGGAATTCAAATCCTGGTCTGTAGAAGAACAGAAGAGTACAGCATTGGCTCAAAGATCCATTCAGCCTAGAACAGTGTTGTCCACTGGAGCTAGGTGTGCGGCCCCAGGAAAAATATTAGAAATAGGGTAAATGTAGACTAATCCTTCCCTGGCATAAAATCCCACTCAGTAGAGATTATCATTTTAGAGAGTTGCTGTATAGGAAAGTTGCAACTGGATCATTCTATTTAATATAGCCAAGGTTGGGTCTGTTTTTCATGAATTTATCCAAATTTTATTTTTTTGTAATACAAGAAATCCACAATATTCTCATGATGAGTTCCACAGTTTATTTACATATTTATGTGAAGAAACCTCGTCCTTTGTTTCACCTTACATTTGCTGTCAAGCAATGCCAGTTTGTGCTCCTTGCTTCTCCTATTGTGAGAGTGAATAATTTCCCTTGTTCATCTTATCTACACCTCTTTTTATATGTCTCTATCATATCACTCTACATCTTCTATTCCAGGGTGATAAATTTTAATCAATTTTGTCTCTCCTTGTCTTCAGTGTTGCCCTGTAACTGCTTGTTGCCATTCACTGTGTCTTTGCTAATTCTTCCACAGCAATTTTGAGATGCTGTTGAATTTGGCAATTTTCCCTTAGAAATGAGCTGACAATTCTTCACAAAATAAAATGTTAAATGTTGTATCCAAATAGATAATGTCATACGTACTAAGCTTTTTATTTATCAACTAGCATGTTTCCATGCATTAAGAGAACTCCACATATTGTCTGCCTAGGACAGACATGAAGAAACACTCTTGCACAGCCATAGAATAAGTATATAATTTTTTTATGTCACCACCATGTTCACCAAGACTGAGACTTTGTAAGTGACATAATCCCTGTTACTTAGTATTTGAAAGTGTAACGATTCCTTTTAATCTTTATCTGTCTTCCCTACCCTAATCCCATATTGGAATTTGTCCCAATATTAGTATGTACTTCTGGCCTACAAGCAATATTTGAATCACCATGGTCATTTCTAAAAATCCACATTAATGTCAGACTTTCTAATATATGTCTTCTTATTTTGTCTAAAAAAGGAATTGTTATGGGTAACTAGCTGTAACCTGGATGATAGAGGTTAGGAAAATCCAGAGAACAGATTTCACTGAGGCATAGTTGGCATAATTATTGTCTTAATTTCAACATCCTACAATTTTCTATTTTTCTCTTTTCAGTGACACAGTCTAAGAGCCATTAACACAGATAAGGGCAACAAGCAAGGGCAGAGAATGAATGTTCTGATTCAGTTTATGTTCCAGGGCAGCATGAGTTATATCCCTATAGAATTATTCAAGAATTTTGCACCAGGATTAGTTATTCAGGAGGAGGAGAACATGTCACAAAATAAAATTATTTTTTCAGTGAGCCACCCTGTAGTGATTTTTGGTGGTGGAGGAAGTGATCACACAGATTAGACAAATGCCAAGTGAAAAGCAGTAACTAAATTTTGGGCCATATACCTACTGGTACATGTAGTCTTATTTCAGTAGACCCAAGCTAGTTTATACTAAAAGCCACTAGGAATTCAAATGGATACCAAAGTCTTCCACCTCCCCCTACAATAACATCCATATGGCTTTCTACATATTGTTGCAAATTCAAATCACTGAGGAATTCCATGCAGTGCTTTTATCCTCTCACCTAACAAATCATCTATAAAGCTAAGTACCCTTCACATGGTATTTGTATTAAGGGGTCATCTACTGTTTTCACAGACAGCTATTTGTTATTGGCATGTTTAGGTTCTGCATATAAATAGCACAGATTTATAATCAAATTTTTTTTGCAAAGTCAAAACATTTAGAGGAACTGGATGAAAAAGTGACTGGAGGCAAGTCTTTGTCATTTACTTTCACACTTCTCCATGTCCTCTTCTTAATGGTAGCAGGCCGTCTATAGATTTCCAGGAATAAAGTACACATCTACCCTGCCCACAGGGTAGATAAATCAGAGTTTATGCAGTGTTGTTTGAAGATTTTTTTTATATGCTTATTAGTAGAGGTAGAGGAAACAGAGTGGAAGGGAAGGGATAAAAGCCTGCTGACTCTGCAGGTTCCATCCTGTACATTCAGGCGGTTTGCATGATCCCCCACCCCCTCCAACACTATATGTCAAAGGTGACATCTTTGCAATCATTAAGAGTATGTTTTTTCTGTGCCTTGTAAAAAGCATTAGGGCAGATGAATGAGTGAACCAGTCAGGGAAAAGATAATTCTGGATTCGTCTCTTAAAATGGACACTAGGAGATGTTTTTGTAAGACTTTAAAAACAGGACAAGCATATACCGATACTTCCCACAGTGCTACACCAGATGCCACCAATCTGTGATTCAAGGACTCTCAGAGCAAGATGCAGTTTCATTTTTAACTCAGTTGCTGTCCTTTGAATTCTATCACTTTAACCAATGATGCTTAGAACCCCATAAAATTTTTCCCCATTACCTTCTAAGGCATGATGCTCCACTTTTAACCACATGTTTTATGAAGGAAAATCTCCTTCAGCTTGTTTCTAAGCAGGATCCAGGGAACACATGTGACCAGAGCAAAGAGCAGATTTACCACCTAAAGCGCAAATCTCTTGAGTATTCAAATGTTTATCTTCTTCAGAATGCTGAAGGAAGTAAATTCTGAAATGGCCTTCTGAGTCTGGGCTCCCATTGTAGGCTGTTCATTTTCAAATCAATGGCAGTGCTAACAATCATTTCAATGAAAGATCAGACAGCTTTTAATTTCACCCTATTACCTCTAACAGTTTTTTTTTCTTCTTCACTATGTAAAGTCTGCATCAAAGCATCAAAGCAAAGATATTAAACTTGTTCAGCAGCTTGCTTTGATTTTATTTCCCTGGATAAGGGGCTGACTTAAACCTCATCATTAAGGGTCACAGAAAATGAAGAGAGATAGAAAGGCTTCACATACAGATTTGGAGCCATTTCATGTAACAACAATCTGCTTGCAAGGCTAAGCTTTTCTTCCTTCGCTTATGCAACACACCACCTCTTTTGTGAAGCCATTGAAGACAGCATAACAAAAGTGTGTTTTGTGAGGTGCTTCTCATAAAAAAACACTGTACTATTGCTCTACATAACTCAACAGCTATAAGCAGTAAGTAGGGAGGAAGGTCCAGGGCCAAGAGGGAATTCAGCGTTTTCTGATGAGTGCAGGAGTGGACAGAATAGATGTGCTCTGGAGTCTGGAGGTCAGGGAGGATGTTCTGTACTGTCAGTAGTGCCAGAGTGCAGGACTCTGACCAGATTCCTTTAGATATTCCATACACGGTGGGTCTTAATGTGTAATACAGGATTTACTTATTATAAGTTATTTTAAGTTACATGGGATTTTGATTTAGCAGAGACATGCAGGAATGCATTTGAATCACAGTGCAAGTACAAATTACGCTTAGTGGAGTGCAGCAATTGCAGTAGTCAGTTGAATGACAATACAAACAAGAATTTCCTTACGGAGCTCTATAACATCCTCACCATCATGACACCAGACATTCCCAGTCACTATGAAGCATACATGGGTTGAAACCAACTCAACCCCACTGCGCTCCTCAAAGGTCTTTTTTTTGTTGCTCGGTTTAGATTCTCTACGTGACATATGTTTTGCATTTTTTTGATTAACTAAGGGATGGACAGTTAAAAAACAGCTGATATAACCATTCTTACAGAGCAAAGGCTCCCCTCTGGTCCCCTTTGCCATGAGTTCAGCATCCTTTATAACAGCCATGGTCAGTCACTCCTCACATTCTTCCCCAAGCTTATTAAGCACATCTTCCTTTGCCATCTCCAATGAGCCTTCCATTGAAAAGGCTCATTGATTAGTGCCAGGTGGCCATACTAGAGAAGGATAAAGAAAAAAGGCAGATGTTTATTGAGCAAAGAATATAGAAATGAAAACAAAAAGTGTTAAATTCTACCAGGCAATTGCAATCAAAGGCTAGTGAACCAGAATATAATATAAATTAGTACAAGCAGAAAAGGTCAGAGGAGGTGCAGCAGTTGTTCATGCCTTTATTTGGTGTAGATAGATGAAATATCCAAAAGGCTTTGGATGGTTTGGTTTATCTGTTAGCTTCATGTTCCTGTGAGAAAATAACTTCCTTTTTTCTGTGACTTCTACTCCTCTGCTAGACCCCAGCAAGTTAATAAGAAGTCTCTGTTATTCTCATACAGCTCAATAATTTCAAAATAATCAAAAGGTTTTGCTTAGTTTAAAACAAACCTTTCCTAGAGCTTTACCTAATGTCTCAGACTTACAGAAATGTGCCAATATTATTGTGAGAATAGAAAGAAATGAAAGGAAAGAGGAGCTTTTTTGTTTGTTTTGTGGTGTTTTTTCCCCCCTCCTCTGCCTCTAAAAGGGCTAACTTGATATTTGGACTACAGTTCATAGTGGGGTAAGGTGAGCATGAGGGGCTATTGTTATACGCAGACTGATTTCCCCATTTCAGCTCAACACCATTTTAAAATCTTTGCCATTTGTCCAGCAGCTGTGTTATCCCATAAACATAAGAATTTTCACTAAAGGATGTCAGCCTCAGCAAAACTATAACAAACAAGCAATTTAAAGAAAAAGTTTGATTAGCTGCATAAAAGAAAGATCTGCAGAATTTACCTGTCTACCCTAACAAACCTTCACCTTTTGTAAGCCTCAGACAATTGCTTACACCCAGTGATTGCCTACTGTTTAAAAAACAAAAAGGGAATATTATGATTGCCAGTCTTTTCAATGTAAAGTCCTGCACTTAAGACACTTTAAATAACTGGACAAAACAATGGTATAATGCTCATCAGGACATACTGCTGATTCACACACTATAGTCATTGATTGGCCCAGGTGCATTAAAGCCTTGCAGCTGTTGTTTGTTCTTGTTTTGTTTCACATTTCTGCCTCCTTCTCCCTCTCTTCTATGTGGTTAAATTTTATATTATTTGAAAAATTAATTTAGGAATGGCAACATGTCAAAGCAGTTCTAGGTAAACATGATTTCAATTTAGAGTAAATGTTTAGGCTGAGAGACAAATGAGACAGCCTGGTTTAGCAGCCAAGACATTGGTATGGTAGTTACAAGAGACTGCTTCCATGTTTAGCTTTTTCATTTATCTTTTCAAAGTTCTATACTACGCTTCCTTGTAATGCCTATTTGCACTATAAGACCAACAGGATCAAATTCATCTAGATCTTATGCATGTATAGTGGCTAGTATGACAGTATTCTGAACTCAGAGCCTTGATGTGCTATCATAATAAAAATATTAAAAGTAAGAAATTTATGCTGCTGAAAAGCAACTTGTGGATCACTCACCTACTTTGAATTCTTAGTTTAATTTTTAAAAAGAAAGAAAAAAGATAGAGTTTGTCACATCTTTTGTCTTATTATGAAGAGAATCAAACTCTCCACTGTGCAAACAGCTCTCAAAATAGTTTTTACCATCTTTGGAATTCTGATGTCACAGAACACAGTTTTCTCAACTCAGTATCACATCACATATCCAGACAGCTTCCTAACAACTTTTATCCAACACTGAACACACTCAGAAACACCCAAAACAACTTCATACCTTTGCAGATTTCTGATAACTCACAATCCAGCTGAGCTATAAGGGAAGAAATATTTCATGATCACCATAAAGAGAAAGACAAATCCACCCAAAAGTGCACTAGTGGGAATTTAAAAAGTTTTCAAGGAGCATTACAGTTACTAATACTACAAGCAAGAATGTTGTTGATCTTATTTTAGTGTAACTAGTCTGTATTTAAGTATAATATTAATGAGAGCAGCCTAAGCATTTAAATTTTATTGTGTTGTAAAATATTTAGATAATAAAATTTTCATAGTTCATTAAAATATATAGTACGCTTTCCCTCTTCTTCCTTAGGGGCTACTTTTGATGACATCTGACATAAGAAGCAGACTTGCAAAATCTTTTCTAAGCAGGAAAAAAAGTATACATTTAGAAGTTATTAAAATAATCTTTAAAGTATAGGAATCCTTGTCAATGTATCTCATCTGAACCTTCTCTCTTCATTAAACCACAAAGCTCAAAAGTGGCATATGATTCATAATTAACAAAGTAAGTGAAACAGTCAAGCACTGTGTTTCCCTATTTGCTTCTTACTTAAGAACTTGACACGAGTTCTGTAAAGGTATCTAATTTTTCTTAATATTCAGAAATAATTTCAAATTCAAATAATTTTCAAATAATTCTCATCCAATGGATTACTCCTGCACTGCAGTCTATTTTTCTATTCAGAGTGAATGGATGGACAGCTAAACCACATGGAACTGTTTCTATTTTGGCTGATTGGCTAAAACTTTCTTAATCAAAAGAAAAATATGGTTAAAAAAGGCAAAAAATGGTTCTCTTACTATAGCAAGGTTAGCCACTTCCCAATACATTTTAGGAACAAAAATCAACTCAGACCTATGTCCAGAAAGAGACACTGAAGAAAGGTAAACAAAGTTGAAGAGAGAACACCAAAATTCTTAGAATTTAAATGAAGGCTGTTTTCATTGCATTCAATCAGCAAGATAGTGATTTATGAAGTGTCCCTACATTTCCTGATTATTGTCAATTACTAATCTGTCAGATTAACACTGAGTTTGTTGAGACTTCCAATGGGGCTGTGCAGTCTCCATGGGAAGCATTTACCAACTAGGAAGCTTGATCAAAACTTTTTACATGTACTAAAAATACTAAGGTAGGATGAAACACACCAACAGTCATGCAAAGGTGTTAGATGACATCTATCAACTCATCTATACAAAACTATGGGCCTTCATGTTTGCAGCCATTTATAGCTATAGGATGACAACTAAAAATCTGAACCATATTTGGAAACAATATCCAAAAAATCCACTGGATAAAGGGGAAATGCCTGGAAAGAGAGACACTGCTCAGGTATCTTGGAACAGAAATCCAACCCATCCAGGTGATATTTGGGTCAGGTATGGCCACTTGATTTCTCAATTTGTATAAGAGTACTTGAATTAAAAAAAAAGGTAAAAAAAAAAAAAAGAAAAGATAAAACAGCAGGTAATTAGGATATTAAAGTGGCCATTCTAGGCCTCACGCTGTAATCCCACTTGCATTTAGGTTAGATAAAGGTTGTGCAGTGTCACTCTACAAGCATATGCTATAAATTGCTTCATTCTTTGAACTTATATTTTTCCAAAATAATATCCTACTCTCCTCAAATTAAAAATATTAAGATCATCCTGAAGGAAAAGAAATTTACTGCTTTCCTTTTCAGGATATGGTTATGTTCTCTTACTTTTCATTTAGCTTATTCAATTTTCTTAAGGTCTACTTCCAAGTTAGCAAAAGTAAGTAGACTCTTTTAATTAACTTTTCTCTATACTGACTCAGACCCTAAATCTTTTTCCCATAAGTCATGTCTTCCAGCTCTAACTTATTATATACTTTTTGGAATTCCAAAAGGAATTCCCTGAAAGAAGATTTTCCACACATTTAGCAGAATTTCTAACTGACAAAATTACTATTCAGTCCCTTTTTATTTTCCATAAATTGCAGTCCCTTTTAAAGATATGGAAGCTCATTTCTAATTCAGCTAACTAACTCCACCTAAGACTTTTGATATAACTGGGAAGGAGACTTTCAAAGACACAAACAGGAGCCAGGCACCTACATTCCACTGATAGCTAATAGGGACCGGGCACCTGTGCCTTTGAAAATCTCCCCCCAGTCAATCACGTTTGACAATTATTCATCAACTTTTCCTACTGTTGTACTGAAAAAAATGTGAGCTGTCACTTTCAAGACTGTTCCTGTACACAAGAGAAGCCAGATCCATATCGATCAAAGTGACATGTTTGCAGTGCAAAATAAACTGAAACATCCATATAATTTATGGCTTGTTATGTTTGGTGATAAACAGATGCTTTAATTAAGTTTGAGTTTCAGAGCCTTTTAAACCTACTGCCTGAATTTTATCACCTATAAATAAAAAGGCCTTTGGAAAGAGGAATAGATAAGCACGAGTATTGATTTTGGTTACAGATGTGGACCTAAGTCCCAGCAGTTACAGCAAATAACATACTGCTTGCCCCTTTAAACTACAGTTACCTGCAGAAAATAGTCTGTTATGTTCAGTTCAAGAGTACAGAAGTGCTGAAAACTTACAACAGCACATTTCGTCAGGGGAGGAAGTTAAGTAACTGCAAAGATACAGGGTTTCTAAACAGCATCTGGATACAGTGATAACCTTTAACCTTGCCATCTTCTATGCATGTCCCAGGCCCTGTTTATTAGAAGCTTTGGTAATTAGATTCTGAAGTACAGAAATATAAAGTGCAGGTGATATCATGGGGCAGATTCTGAAATAGATGATCACCTCAGTTCCTCTTTCACAGAGAAAGGCTGAAGGCTTTGGAATTCATAGTGCACTTTTATATCGGCACTTGAAATATTTCTGCAGTGAATACTAAGCTGGCTTGTGCTTAATTTTGCCTCCCTCTAGATGGATGAAAATAGAGGCACTATATGCTTATAGGTAGAATTAGTGTCACTTAGACGCATAACTTTTGGGTGGCTAATCAATATAAGCTCATTCGATACTCAAGGGAGAAAATGAGGGAACTACAGTGAGGATTTAATTCTCTATATGTATACATATATATCAAAAAAGCTTCAAGAATTTCCCTTATGTATCTCTCCTGACCACAGAGAAAGGCTACAGACTCACTCGGACTGGAAGCTTAATTCCTAAAATTTATTACCTAAAATTTGTTGAGGCAGCCTGTAATCCAAAAAACTTTTTTAAATCTTACAGTGATTTATTGGCACAGCTGGGCAGAGAATCCTAAAGTCCCAACTAAATTTTTTATAACTTTGGTTTACCTTACCGTCTGTCTCTGGCCCATCCGTTAATAAAGTCTCTAGTGATGGTATTATTTTAAACAGCTTTGTAGGTTTCATGGAATGAGAAATGTGGAGCCTCTTTTTGCTGTACCTTTAACAAATCTTAGATTAATATACTGGTTAAGATGAGATAAAGCTATAAGGATAGAGGATTTGTGATCAATTATTTCAGGGACTTTAATTATTTGTTAGTCTCATAAAAAGATCAGACCTTGCATCATTTTAAGGCAGAGGTTGTGTTCAGTTTTGGCTTTTGGAGATGTCTAGCTTTCAGATTTTTGCTCTTATTCAGTCCTGGAACTTAACATTATATGGGAAACTACTAAACTGTCTTCAAACTGAAAAAAGTTTACCAAGTATCATCATCAAAAAAACAAGTTTGAAGTCCCCATAATCCTGACTTCTCATTCCCTCTACTTAATCCTCAGACATCTTGTTTATTAGAGTAGATTTTCCATTGTCTTTCTTTCTTTTAAGAGGTGTAGTTTATAGCATACCCCAAGCTAACTAGCTCTGATACAAATAAGATAAAACTGGTGCCAGATATTGCTGAGCAGAGAGCAGAAACATTAAGAGAAACAGTCTAGTGAAGAAGGCAGAGCGAATGGATCTATTTGGGATCCATTTGTTGGCTTTCTACTTGCAAACTTTGCCACTAAGACGTCATACCGCCAGCTCAGAAACAGGTTATGCTGTTACTATCCAAAAACTGATGACACAGTGTTTTGAAGAAAATTCCCCCCCCTGTTGTTTTAGATGATGGAAAAGAAATAATCTTTCCCAGAGTTTCTTCAGATCTAACCCTTTTATAAAATTTTGAACTTTCTATGTCCACTTCTGAAATGTCAATATTTGGAAATATTAATGTGCCAAATTTTAACTGATTCATCTCAGTTTTGATATAGCATCTATTTCTGAGACTGTAGGGCTTAGCAACTGCTTTAAGACTACCAGCTAGTCCGAACGTGTTTGTCAAAGCTGATAGCAAAAAGAACTTTAGTTTATTAACTCTGGCCTGTCACACAAAACACTCAAACATTCATCATGCTTTTAGGTAATTTTATTATTGCTTTCCAGGTATTGATTAAAAAGGTGAACATCTCTCATTATTGTGACAACCCAAGGAAAAAAAAAAATAATTGGGTTCAGTTTGAGAGTTCAATAAAAATTCTGCTCAGCACACAACACTGGGTTGTAGGAGAAGACCAAAAAGAAGGAATATTAAAGATTACAGAAGGACTGAGAAAGCCTTGATTGTTGGTGTATTTTAATTCAGTTATATAAACATGTGGCAGGTACTTACATGTAATTGGCATATATTTAATTTTTGTCATATGTTAAAAAGAAAGGAAGGAGCAGGTGGATTTTTGAGGACATGTTCAGAAAATCATGTGAAATGCAAATTTTCAATGATCCATGGAAATGATAAATTTTGTTTATTCAAAAGAGGAATTAACTAAGAGAGAGAAAGAGAAAGAATCTGTGAAGACTCCAAAGAATATAAATAATGAGTTTGGAAAAGAGATTTTTTTAATCACATTTTCTATTCTTGAAATTACAAAAGCATGGAAATTTAAATTGAAAGTGAAAGGAAACACAGTAAAAAAACCCCTAACCAAAACCCAAAAAAACCAAAAACCAGAAGTGATTTTCAAACAATGAATAAATAACCTGTGGAATTCATTTCCACATGATACTACACTGACCATGGAATTGATAGCATTAAAATACATCAGAATCCATAAACATCCAGTTTACAAGGAATAATTTTCCATATGTCACATTTAAGGCATCTCGACAATAAAAGAATGGATTCTCAGTTAGCATAAAATCCAACTCCTAAAATTCAGAGAAGTCAAGCAAGATATAATAATTTGCCTGAATTGAAGATACGTCACCTGGAATAATTAAGCTATTATCTATACTACGAATATGGCCCAAAATATTTTCCTGTTAAAGTGGCTAATTTAGAGCTCAGTTGATAACAGTTCTTCAGCAGCAGAACGCTGTGGGTCAGTTGTGAGATTTGAACAATTCAAGAACTCTCACTGCAGAGGTCAATGAAAAAGGAACATTTTTTTAAGTGTGAAGTGTCTATTGTTTGCTTTATTTTTATTACTAAGTTGACATGTATTACCTCTGAAACAGTGGGCAATACAGATGAGAGTTGAGCCAAAGGCTCTACTATGACACAAGTCACTGAGTAAAAAAAGTGTGGATCTATTTGTCTGGAAGAAAGTTCCAAATTTGTTTCAATGTCAAGGACATTTTTCCAAGGGTGCTATGTGGTCTGGGGGAGTATTAACTGTTGAATTTTCATCTTCAATTTTCTTTTCTTTTCCTTTCTTTTTTTTTTTTTTTTGGATACAATAGGCTGAAAAAATGTTTTTGACAAGGATGACATCTTAATTAGGCTGAAGCATTATGCTAGATATCTCAAAGGATTTTAGACCTCCTCTACACAACAGTCAGTGCACTTGTTTATATAGATATGTGTTCCTCTTTCAGCACTGAACTTCTCAACATGACTGGGAAAAAGTGAAGAATCTTGCCTGAATCCACTTACCTTAACTATAGAGGTAAAGTGCTAGATTTTCAGTCTTTGAGACTAGTACTCTGTCTTGAGAACACTGCTATGCACAAAGTCACCTATGATCAAAAGAATCACCAAAAATGTTTTGTTGGTTGGTTGATTGGTTGGTTGGTTTGATTTTGGGTGGGGCTTTTGGGGATTTTTTTGGTAAGGACTGTCATGGAGCTAATTGGCACATAGGATGCAGTTATTGAAGAGGAATTGATTTCAATGTGTTATGTACCTTCTCCAGGGTTTATTTAACTAATTACTTCTTAGCAGAAAAAAGATGGATGGTACAGTAAAAAATCCAGCACTGTTCTTTTCTGGCTTTGCAGTACACTTCACACCTTTGTCTGCACTTCATGTCATTATTAACAGCCATGTCACATGTTTAAATCAGTAACATCTTACGAGTAACATCTCACTAACTTCCATCTATTTTGGGTTCAAACTTTAAATAAGGTGAAGAGCAGAAGAGCAATTCTTAGATCTAAGTTGCATGGTATATTAAGAAAAAATAAACCCCACTGTTTGGATTATTTATATATTTCACAGTGAATTCCAGTTCACACCATTTCTTGCATAATACAACAGGAACATCCTTTCAGATTACTACATTGTCCTCCTCTTAGTATATACTATAGCTACTACAGCAGACTGAATATTTGCAAAATGGTTAACGCTGTAAAGTAGACTTGGAGTCACTTTTAACATCTCCAAGGTTGTTTTCATGATCCATTCTCATTTGATCCAAAAAAGTTAGCATAGTTGATAGTATAAAATAATTTTACGTGCACTAAAGCTGACAAAAGGAAGAGCAAATATTCATTCTCTAACATGTTTTACTTGGTTATGCTTGTTGTTTTTTTGGATAAGGATGATTATGATTGTTACTATTAGCTGATTTAAAAAGGAGTGATGACATAGGCCAAGTTAAGAAATATTTTGTACTGGATTTGGCAAAAAGTCTAATATTTTCTCAAAGATAAGTTGTTCCCATGGCACACCTCATCAATTTTGTATCATAAGCAAATGAAGATTTTAAAACAAAGATGCCACTTAAGAACTAAAACATGGGGGAAAGAGCACGCTCAGCCTCCATTGACCTACCACATATCCACAAGCATGACAAATTTGTTCAATGCGGAGAATAATAAGTATGCTATTAAAAGTTCACAATGCTTTGAGTTTGATTTTCTCTCTTTCCCCTGTCTTTAATGGCATCCAGTCATTCAGGAGCAAAAGCTGCTCAATGGTACCAAACTATGTTTAAATGTCCCATTTCTGTGCACATTACAGATACTTATCACATTATGCATAAAAAAAGATCTTAGCAACCATACAGTCAAAGCTGTTAGCTCATGGTTAGATTGAATCTCTTAAATGTCGGACCTGGTGAGTCTTTTAAGTTATATGAATTGTTCCAAGGATTTAAAAATGCAGTCAAGCAATTGCTGCGTACTGTTTGTATTAACAATATCAGTTCAAATATGCACATCTATTCTAAACTTATATAACTATTCTGTATATATAGTACATATCTATATCAAGATAGAAAAGAATAGGGTGAATAACTTAAATGTGACAGGCCTCAACTTTCTAACTTTTTGGAAATCATAGCTCACGCTGGATTAAACAGCAGCAAAAAATGTAGATGACAAATGTTGCCTTTTGAAATTTTTATTTTGTATTCTAACACAGAATATTAATGATACATATATTGATGTATAAAGAGCGTGACTATACTTCAGTTTAGTCTTGACTTTATTTTAATTGTTAAGAATTCATCACTGGTGGATGATTGGACATGTTAGTCATACTTTAGGAAGAGTTCTTCCTTTAGAAAAACTATACTATGGGCTATAAATAAAAGGCTAGAAATAACAAAAAAAAGCATTAGAAGAAAAAATCAAAGCAAGTATTGTGGCTTTGCAGAAGCGATGGGAATTTCACATTCGATAACAAATCTTAAAATCTCCAAATGCTCTTGTGAAAAGGGAAGTACTTTAAAGCACTGTTGAAACTGAATCATGACTCTCATTTGTCACCAATTAGTGCAAATTTAACAAAAAGACAGTCTATATTATAAACACACACACATGTTTGTTAAATATACTACAGGCACAGACTGCTCTCTGTTGCACTTTCTTTGCTCTGTCTATCAATGCTGTATAATGAGGAAACCCAGTATTCAAATTCCAAATTGCACAGTAGGGTGTTTGAAAGATCTAAATTTTCATTTGAAATGCCTTGCTTAACAACATTCCGTTTCATAGGTGAGAGTGCTAAAATACAGAAAAAATGGATTTTTTCTATATCTCACAGAACAATAATCTTAGGCTTGGAAAATAGAAAACTAAAGCATTTTATCTTTGAATTACTGATTCTGACTATGAGTCAGAATATATAACCTGCTTTAAGTCATGACATAATCTCCATATCACAAAGCCCAGTCACTCATACCAAAGATAAATTAAGCATGTTCTTGTGGGAAAACAGTAAAAAAAAGGAGAAAAAAACCGAGAGTTATTTAGAGTATTTAAACAGTGCAAAACTATCAATTTCTCTTTAGGTAATTATGTGTGAAAAATGCAATTCTGTCTTCCAGAGCTTTCTGTGCATCTCCAGGTATACTGATTTGAGGTAGTCTAGAAAGGTTAGGGGTTTATTTTCAAAGAAACCAAACTATTTGCTGTCTTAAATAATAGTGGGCTATTCATCAACTATTAGAATTTTCATGTGCAAGTTTGATGAGAATGAAAAAACATTTAGTAGTTTTGTGAATGTAGAGGGACCAGTCTCTTGCAAAATGCTGTTCATATGACATGGTTTACCCATTTCAAAAGGAAAATAAATGCCCTGCATTGCACATCTCTCTCTCTCCAATAAGATGTTGTCATGGTTTAACCGCAGCCAGCCACTAAGCACCATGCAGCCACTCACTCATTTCTCCCCACCTGCAGTGGGATGGGGAAGAGAATCAAAACCAAGTATCTTGGGTTATGATAAGAACAGTTTAATAACTGAAATAAAGATTAAAATACTATAATAATAATTGTAATGAAAAGGAAGATAACAAAAAGAGAGTGAAATATAACCCAAGAAAGACAAGTCATGCACAATGCAATTGCTCACCACTCACAGACCAATGCCCAGTTAGTCCCCGTGCAGCAATCCACACCCCCCAGGGCCAACTCCCCCCAGTTTATATACTGGGCATGACGTCACACGGTATGGAATACCCCTTTGGCCACTTTGGGTCAGCTGTCCTGGCTGTGTCCCCTCCCAACTTCTTGTGCCCCTCCAGCCTTCTTGCTGGCTGGGCATGAGAAGCAGCAAAACCCTTCACGTTAGACTAAACATTACTTAGCAATAACTGAAAACATCAGAAACATCAGTGTGTTATCAACATTCTTCTCATACTGAATCCAAGACATAGCACTATACCAGCTACTAGAAAGAAAATTAACTCTATCCCAGCTGAAACCAGAACACATCTCTAGCCAGCAATGTACTGTAGGAATCTGAGTGGCTAGATGTAAGTGGATTGCTGAAGAAGGGGAAGAGAGCAAGAAAGAAAGTATAAAACATCTTAATGATGAGAGTCAAATGAAATCGAATGAGGGTTTGTAAGCTTTATGCCATGGCTTCTTTAACATAAAAGCCAAATAAATGGACTGCTATGTTGGAGAAGGAAATGTTCTGCTCTAAAGGGGAGTCAAATATTTGCAAGAAATGCAAATGGTGTCTGAATTTGCTTGAACTTTTACAGGCCAAAAACCTGAACAGTCAAATCCAAATTGAATTTAGCTATTTATTCTAAAAAGGCCAACATTTTTTTCCTTCTGGTTTGGAGTTTTATTGTAAGTCAAAGACAGTCTAACTTCATCAAAAGGAAACTTGTATCCCTGTTTCAAAGGCACTAAATGCAGTCTGTGTTTTCATGTTAAAATTAAGAATTTTTAGCATGGTTTAGGTAATTCATTTGATGGAATGTATTGATTACAATGGAGTTTTCCTTTGAGGCTTACAGTTGGTTATTCAGTGAAACTCAGGATATATGTATCAAACTGAGCAGAAAGAAGACTAGAGCTGCTGAGCTGAACATTTACATTGCTTTACCCCACACTTAAACCAATAGCAATTTATGTATTTCTCAGTGGGATGTGTTTTCAAAAGAGGGAAAAGGGAAACTGGAGTGGAGTTCCAGAGTGGGATGAGGACTACATTTGTTTCTTTGGTCTGGCAGCTAGTAGCAGCCAGACGGGAATGTATTATTGTTCATAGTGCCTGACTGCAGATGTGCTAGCTCGATCCTCTAGCATGCCACAGTTTGATACCTTATTGTAAAGACAGCAAATAGCCTTGGGCACATGAACTGTGCTGTAAACTGTAAGAATAAAGAAGTTCTTCAAAGGAAACTATGTGATTTTTTTCCCAAATGGCATGAGCCATTCATATGCATCATTAGATAGATTACAGCAGAAAATCAAGTAAACTACATGTGAATAAGCCTGAAATAGCCAAAAGGCATAAAGAGATTAAGTTTCTAGTCTTCCTGGTTTTGGTTGCCACTGGTGTAAATGAAAGAGAGATAAATTATTAGCTACATTGCATAATATCATAGCTATACATAAGCAAAGAGTAACAGGCAATCCATGTAAGGTGGTGCTAAACTGAAGGGAGCATTATCTTTATAGTGGGGAAAAAAATCAAATTAATCAAAAGTCATTCTAAAATAGGGTTTTTTTTAAGGAATAGTGAACTTGAGGCAACTGAAATGGGTAAGTGTAGATCAAAGTTTGATTTTTTTTATTTCATAAACATTTTTCAGAATTCTATATTTGATGATATATCAGTTTTACCTTCTCCCTTGTTTATGAATTGTGGAATAGATGGCCCATTTAACAGGTAAAAATATCTCCCAAAGTAATCTTCTTGCATGGTCTATCCAGTCTAACTTTAGAAATCAGCTCTCTGTCTACATTAGTATATTATAGCAATGCTCAAGGGAAAAATTCAAGCTGTGACTCCCTTTTTATAAATGAAATCTGATGATCAGATAAAGGGATTAGATCTCTGAAATTAGCTTCCCACTTGATTAAGCAAACTCAGGTTTGATTACAATTTTGTTGTTCATTATACAGACTAACTTTTTTTTTATTGTACAACAACCCACATCATGTGTCAAATTGTCCAACTGCATGTTTTTACACGAAGAACTATGTTAAAAAAGGATTGTTTTCAAACAACCATCTTCTGTTTGTTCTATACTTAAGACAAAAGGACTTGGTTCTGCTGCCTTGTCTACCAGTATGACTACCAGAGGAGGCTTCTCTGAAGCTGATGGAATTACTACTATTAAAAACCATGGCAGGATCAGGCCCATCTTCTTTGTTTAAACATTCATTTAAAGAACGCATTCTAGATTGATGAATATATTACATGAACTACAACTGGACCTGTCAAAGGAGTAACTTACTTTAAGTTGGATATGAAACATTTTGCAGCTATCTGAATCATTTTGTCTTATAAGAGAAATACCAGGTCCTTCCATGAATACGACAGAGCATGCTGAGCCTTCACTGTCCAGCAAGACAACACATAAAAGGAATCTTTGCTCTTTTCTTCTAAATGGCTGTCTGCTCATGTCTCTGGTATGTTTTGATATTTTTCTCCTGCAAGTCACTTACTAAATCTTCCGAAAGGCTTGCATTGTTCTTCCCCAGTGGAATGTGCTGAAGGAAGCAATGTGAGCAGTGCACTCTCAACCCCCTCAGTTTCCTGCTGCCCCCAGCTATCCTGCACATTGTCAGGATATGTAAATAATGCAGACAAACCAGGCATTACAAACCTATCTCTTCCCCACTGCCTGATGGATACATTTTGGAAATGATAACTTTTGCATTGCTGAAAAATCTATCACTTGTGTCCTCTTAAATCTCAAGTTGTACAGATGAAAGGACAAATAAGAATAACGTGATAGATCATACCAGGATGCTGCAAGTTCTTTGAATGCACTGTTAGGTTATATTTATGCATGATGAAGCAAAAGGAGCTCACTTCCCTTACGTGCAGGAAAAAGAAGAAATGACGGCCTGTTCCTGATTTATTCTCCTCCCTCCCTCCCAGCTCCATGATCATTTTTACCATTTTGTAAAACAACTACTTTGAAGCTGTAAATGGGCATTCACTTTTCTCCAGTCCAGACAGAATCCTAGTCCATGTGTCACAACCATCACTAGGAGAAGAATAAAGTCTTTTCCTGATAATATTAACTAGTTTTGTGAGTTCTTTATAGCTTTTTTGAAAATAAGAATATAGATTTCTAGGACACCAGATATACATTTGAAAAAGTCAGCCTAGATAGTACGGATTTATAATGGTCCAATCAAGATCAGGATCTAACCTATATTTTCATGAACTGCTGATTCTCACTTAGCCAAAATAAAGATTTTACCACAGGAAAGGCTAAACTGAATGTTACTCACCTGCACTATGGGGTTTACCATTCCCTCCTCAATCCATCACAAAGATGTGATAGCACTCTACACTATGAATTGGCTGTTCATTTTAAAATGTTATCCTGCTTTTTATAAGAGCCATCAAAGAGCCAAGCAAAGTGTTTGTAACAAGGAAAAATGTTTATAATAGACCATAGTGAAACCAGAATACAATGTAAATGGCAAAACAAAGTACAGAATACAGCCAAACAGAAGTTTGGTGCCAGTTCAGATATAGCACAAGAATTTTTAATGGGACTTCACTAAAGTAGAATAATGTGGAAAAATGTCATGACAGGATACCTTTATGAATAGACTTAATTCACTAATTATATAAATGCACAGAATAAATTTAGGCTGTGTCACTTTACCAGCCTGCAAAACCTTCATATAGTCACCTTGGTTTTGTTTTTTTTTTTTTGTTGTTCCCCAAAGAGCCACCAAGCAAAGCAGACAGTAACACAGAACATCCAGAATATTGAGAACATATGTTGTCTGCTTTGGGATGTTTAGACCAGATTTACAAAACAGAGTTTAAATCAGTCTCAAGTTCCCTGAGAGTTTCTGAAGCAGCTGTTAAAATAATAAATAAATAAGCTGGCCTGAAACCAGATGAGTGGACTGGAGAGTGCTTTACACTTTTAGCTTAACAGGGCAGATATGTACGATTCATATGCTTACTACCTCAGAAAAGAAACAGAGCAAAGCCACCATGCTCTCTAACAGATTCCTAATCTAGACCATCCAGGCCCCCAGCATGCAGTTTCCCTCCTGCACCAGGAGATAAACCTAAACATAAGTTTTGCTGAATTTTTTTTTTTTTTTTTGGTAGGATCAGTAAGTGTCTCTCCACCCTGTATTACCATGCAGTTTTTAGCAAACAGGAAGCATTTGCACAAGATTTTACCATTTTCATTTATTTTCAAAAAATAAAATGAAAAATTTTTTATTACAGATACAACTTCATGTTGCATATCATATAACCAAATAGATATGCAATACACACAAATACAATCTCAAAATTACACAAGTCTCACAGTTAATCAGATACTAGCCACTTCTTTATGTACTCTCCCCTCAAAACGTATCCAAAGTGAATACAGAATCATGTTTACTACTGACATGTCTAAATATCAAGCTTTCTGTTAGCATTGTTTCTCAGACTTATGCCAGCTGCCAACAAAATAAATATGGCTTTTATATAGTACTCTGTTACTTGTAAGGAAAAATAATGCATTTTAAAACACATCTGGTCTTGTCCTGTACACAACAAATGTGGCCACACCAAAGGTCCATGTAACCGAGTACTGTGTGGCAGCTTGGGAATATTTAGAGAATAGTATGTACAAGAAAGGATATATCTATGCTTTATATATTTATTCCCCAATAGGCTGTTCTTCTGTCCACTATATGCTGTTCTACTGTCCACTAACTTGCTTTATGGACTTCCTAAAACAGAAGTCATACCACTGTATTTAAAAATGTTTCATGATTTTTTCTTCTATGAATTTGTTAGTCATTTTTTCAAACTTTTGTTATCTTTTAGTTTAGCTTCACATTGGTAAGTGAAGTTATACCATTATCTTTGTTTCAAGCTTGCTTTTTGATGTTTCTTATTTTATATGCTGTAAGACAGCAAACAATCATTCTCTTTTCTCCTCTACCTTCATGCTATATAAACTAAACTTGAAGGATGAAACCACACACTAGGTAACACAGAGCCTTGAAAATTTCATCCATAAAATATTGTTCATGGTCACATTGATGCAATCCAAATGAACAGATTGATTTAACTTGATTCTACAATGTACTTTAACACAGTTTGGCCTCTCATTCAGAGAGCTTCACAGCAACTTTGTATCTTTGTGTCTACTGCCAAAGATCATATTTTCCCATCCATCTTGGCTCAGAACAACTTGGCAGGAAAAAAAATAATTCAGGAATTAGTGAGCTATTACAGTTTTCAGGAAATTTAGGAAGATTTGAACACTTTCTGTTGTGTCAAACTTCATTAAAATAGCAAAAATAAATCCAACCTGCAAGGAAGGAGTTGTGTTAGGGGCGAATGCTTAAACATGGAAATAACTTGATAATTACTGGATCCTGCTCACACACATACACAAACACAGGATCAACTACTTAACTCCCAATTACTTGACATGGTTTAATTCTTGTTTGGCAGGTTTGGTAGTGAATGTAATTGTCTCTGTAACTATGGCATTCTTCAGAGCATTACAAATTTTGAACCAATTAGGCACATCAGCTACTCAACCTAAGAATGCCATAGCAGAGGCAGTTAACAAACACTGAAGGGGATTAATATATAAAATATCATCAAACTGTTTCTCTAAGAAACTAATAATAACAACAATAAAAACAAGGAAATGTCTATTCATTGTGGAAGTACAGGTTCCATTTCAAGGGAAAGCAAATTAAAGTATAATACAACTGCCTCTTCTAAGCAAACATTTAACTCATAGTTGACCTCAGATTTTATAAGTCTTTATAAACTATATACTATATATAACCTATTTAAATCTTTCAGATTTAACATCTCTTAATAATGAATTAGGTTTTCTAACAGTAAGAACCAGAAAGTCAATGCCATTTTAGCAGTTTAATAGAACAAATAAGGTTTAGCTTGAAGAAGAGCGGACCTACATTAGGGGGTTTTATATGGTCCGAAATAGTTGCAGTTAACTTTTTCTTTTTCTATCCATTCTCATAATGGTTATAAAATTACTTCCAGCTCTCTGCATCATTGCCTGTAAAATCTTGTGAAATAATCTTTTCATGCTGATCCTTATCATTCTCGCTTACCTTTTGCAAAAAGGATGAATCACAATATTGAGCTTTAATTCAAAAGCACTCTTAGAGTCTCACCTTAACAAAAGAGAACTTGTTCCCTTGTCAGTTGCTACTTTCACCTACTGGGTGTCTTTTCAGAAGTTGTATCTATTTTCAAAGAAAATATATTAATGTTAACTTCAATATAGGGTCAAAACGCCCCTATTCATTGACAGAAAACTCCTTTGGAACCAGCAGGTAACAAGATCAAAGTACACATTAAATTCAGCTGGAAGGCTGCATCAGGTTAGTTAATGGTCATCTGTGACAACTGTGTGACTTTGGTAGATTGCTCAAGACTTCTAACACAGCTTCTAAAAAGCAGTATGACATGGGAGGTTGTTAAATCACGAACATGGTTGCTTTCTGTAAGGGACTGTATTACAGCAGTGCAATACCCTAAATGATCATGATGTTACTTTCCAAATTTAATGCCTAGTGCTAAACCAGCTTTAATTCAGATGGTGTAAGATTTGTTATCTCCACCAATCTCAGCTCTGACAATATTTCTGTTTCGCATGTCTGGCAGCCTTTTATGAAGGTTATGACACCTCTCAGCCTAATCAGGCAAACCACCTGACAGTATATCTGCAATCAATATGCAGATTGCCTAAAAGGGCCTGTGTAGTTAAGAAGTGAGCAGAGCTGGAAGCAGATCAGTACTTAGCTGCTTCCATGGCCACACTCTTTTAATAATGGCATAAAACCAGCTACTAAGTCTGTTATACCACATGTGATAAAATGAATTATCCATATAGCAGGTGTCGTTGGGACAATATGCATTTAAGACAGCCTGTAATGATATGATTTTCTAAAGGAATGGCTTACGATTTGCTGGAAAAATCCAGCAAGATCTATTCAGGGAGCTCTGGGAAGAGTTATTTTTAGTATATCAATGTCAATGTACTAATGTCTGATTAAGACTTGTAAAGCTGTTGTGACTAATCTATGCCTCAAATCATATTCTACACAGGAGTGCCATGACCCAGCTTTCAAACAAGTTTCCTTTGATTTGAGGATAGGAAAAGGAGTAAGAGATTAATTGAAAAGCTAAGATACCTGATCCTTTTTTCACTGACTATAAAGCATAGATGGCTATGTTCATTTTCTTTTGTCCTAGACAATCTCATTAAATCTGGGGAGCTGAGTTCTGGAAAGTTGGAAAGATTTCATTGAAAAGGTTAAGAGCAATTGGATATGATAGGATTTACACCTCTTTGGAAATGCTTATTGAAAACCTATTAAATCTGTGCAAGGTTGTCTATCCAGGCTGAACTGGGAACTTCTTTTATCATTGTCCTTAATCTTTCAAAGGCTAGCTGGGTGACTATGATTTAAAGAGATACAGCACTAGTTTGAACCCTTCATTTCTTTCTCACTAGATGATGAGAAACATAAATGGACCACAGTGTCAATTATAATAGTGTTTTATTCAATTGCTTTATTACCTGAAATTTTCAAATAATTATAATTTAATGACAGTATTATTGTGGGGGATTTTTTCCTATGTTCCCTTCTGTTACTTTCCCTTTCAGTAACTTGGTGGTTGCTGAGGCATTTTGTTAATCTACCAATCTGAATTCACCTCTCTTTCAAATAGAAATACACTTTCATATTCAGAGACTGATATGGGAGTTTACACACAGCCACTGTGAATTTTGCAGGCCTAGCCACTGCCCTTTATTCAGAAATTATGTAAGTGAAGCAGCAGAAGTAATCATCAAAAGTACATGCAGAAGGCAAGCCTTTGGCAGCAGTTGAACAACTAGGGTTAAGGCACTTTCCCTAGTGGCAGACAGAGCAAATGCAGGGCCCCAGCATTGCCTGGGGGTGCTGGATGGCTGCTGGCAAGCAGGAAAAAGCAGCAGAAAAAGAAGAAAGAACAGAACAGCCTAAACACAGAGGGAGAAGTCTGAGTAACAGGACTAGAGAAAGGGAAAAAAAAGAGCTAGAGTATGAAGCTCAGAGTAAAGCACTGGTATCTAAAGGCTTAGATACTGCTACTATTATTTTTGTGGTTTTATTCCTTTCCATTTCTATGTTTTATCCTGTGAAAGTGACAAGGACTTCAAAGAAAACCTTTGAGAGCACCTATTTCTTACTCCAACATCAATAGCTTTTAAGTCCACAAATTTTAGCTGTAATTTTTACCACTGTCATCATAACTATTTGTTGCATTTGTTCACATTTTACACAAACCCTTCATTTCTGGAATTCTTAAGGGTTTGTTGTTTGTTTGTTTGTTTGTTTGTTAATTCAGTTATTTCCTCTGTTGTTTCACATCTGCCCAGTGAAGAACAGTAAAGGTCTGAAATATGATATTTCTCATCTGTCAGGGTACAGCAAGGGCTGACTTTACTAAAGTAAAGGATTACAGGCATTTCAGCTCATTTATGCTACATAGTATTGTATAGTCATAGTATTATGCTAAAGTAGCTATAATGTTCAAGCAATGTACTAATACTTCTGGATAGCATTACTGGTGCTATGCCTGCCTCGTCAGAGCTACCTCAAAGACATCTGTCCAGTGACACAATCACCCTAACTACATGTAGATTATTAACAGTTAAACATGTTATAATATAACATCATATTTCATTTAAGTAGGCATGCATTGTGAAATTTGCGCTAGAAGTAATTCTGTTCACCTTTGCTGCCTGTCACTAGAGACTGAGCACATCTGTCATGCCATTGCTATTCCCACATCAGCTCACAGCGGTGTTAACGCTGACTCCAGCTCGTGCTGGTAAACTCCTGAATGCCTCATGCAGTACCATCAGGGGGAAATTAAACTAAAGGTTAATGTAATTTTTTATGGTTGACTAGTTCTTTAAAAAGACCAAAGGGAAGGTAGCCTCTGAAGCCTGAAGTATTTATTAGTCTGAGGACCATCAGGGAGTACCAAATACACCTGTCAAAACTGAGCTTATCGTCTTGTGAGGAGGAATTACAAGTTCTTGTTACAGGAGCAGCAAAATCAGCAATACTCCTCTCAAGTTAGCATTGATGAAGCAAAGATAGTAGCAGAAAACTACACACAGGAGGGAGTAAAACATAAAATTGAACTGTAGTATAATTTCTAAGCTCGGGACTAACCTTTACAGGATTTTTTTTTCCTTTAAAAATACATTACAGAGTAAGCAAAACACATATATAGTATCTTCTGTGCACGTGTATGTGTGTGCATGCACATGTGCTAGTATAGGGGGAAAAAAGCTGGTTTGCATCACATATATCACAGAGGCTCTTTACAGATCATAATTTACACAATATTGGCCAGTGATCACCATTCTTCATGAGGAAGGATTATTTTGTTTGCTGGTCATGAATTCATTTTGCATCACATGCTTGATCCTTGGCTTTTCCAAAACTAGTCAAATAAAGTGACAATTAGAGATCACAGGTTACAGTGATTGCATTGTTTGGTTTTGGGTTTGTTTTTTTAGATTGGGAGGGTGCACTCTAATTTTATTAGATAACTAAACTGACTAGTAAGTTGAGCCAGTAACTACACCCTGATGTCAGGGTGCCATTTCCTTATGTCCCAAGCACCTTCTGGCTTAAACAGCCTCCAATATTGAACAAGGAGTGATTGGGAGATGAAAGAGTTACCAATAACAAAATGAGAACAGATTACTAAAGTAACTCACTAAAGTTTAATGAGCTAGAGCAACACATTGAATCTAAGTCTCCTGCATAGGTTGAAAACCAAATTGTCGTGAAAATCAATAGAGATTTTGACCACTTGCTGTATGATGGCATTGGCCAGAGTTGAGCCAGCAGTCGCTAAGCATGAAGGGTGGCCTACTGTATTATCAATGTTCTGCAAACTGCATTAATAAAACCCCCAAAATAATTAGCATAAATCCTGCCAATATTAGATTGCTGTACATGTTATTAAAAAAAAAAAAGAGAAAAAGGAGTCTTGTGCAATAACTTTACTGAGTTGTATGTATGTGTATATGCATTCTATTGACTATTGCATAAAGTTTATTGATTTGTTTGTGGTTTGGATATTTGCTTCTGTAATAAACTGTTGTTTTATGAATTGACCTGATGTATGCAAGGAATATTGCTTTGTGTATAGATCGATACTTGGAGAAATACATTCTCTGTGGACATATGAGCCATACTATTCTGACATTTAATAAATTGGATTGGAGCATATGCAAATTGGGGCAATAATTTCATTTGTAAGCTCTATTTCTACATGCAGGAGTAACTTACTAAACTTGTGTTCCTGATGATCTGTAAAATTCTTTGATGTATATGGCATTATGAATGCTACTCACTGAAAACCATAAATATAACTATATAGTAACCATGCAGGTGGGTTCGCTGTTTTTCTGATAGATTTTCTCTACAACAGCCCATCTCTGTTTTTCTTTACATTCTTCCACTCAGATATGAAGTAGGTTATGTAAGACCTGTATAGTAAGTACCCCTTAAATGTAATTCCTAACTGTTTACAACATCTGTTATTCAGTTTACCTATTTGTCAAGACCTTGAGTATACCAGCAGGCCTTAATTGCCCTGACTAGCCACATCTGGGGTCACCACCCACACGTAATTTGTCCACTTGCCCAAGAGTTGCATTTAAGTTCAGGCTCTATCCCTTATTTGACTTAGGTTGTAGGCGTGTTTTGCTTTGCTGCCCTTGCCTTACTGCCCGGTGAGTGTAGGTGTGCCTAGTGCTGACTAGTTGACTGAACCTGACTGTTATCACTGGACCTGTTCTGCTCATCTTGCTCAGGTATGGTGGGACTGCTACCCTTGTATTCATCCCTCTACTGCCTTGCCGTTATTAGTTCCTGGGCTGCCTTCTCTTGCAGAGCAGTCTGCTCTTGCCACTTTTGATAGCTTTCTGTGCCAGAATTAAACCAGGTTTTTTCCAGGGTAGTAATGCTGTAAAAATAAGGTATGTGCACAAGCTCCTTGGATGTGCAAGCACAAGTTTGTTCTGACTCATCACATCTCAAAGCTTTGTAAGACAGGACAAAGGTGGCTTTCAGTTTTTCTACACAGCTTTTAATTCTATTTCAAAATGGGCCTTTCTGCACTGTAGGTATTAAATTGAACTGTACTGAAGTAACCTGCAAGTGGTGTTTGTTATACTACTTCTACCTTACTATGTGGGAACATTTCTGGTTTGAATAACATTTAAAAAAAAAAAAAAAGCAATACTTCCTCTGTCTTAGGAGGGCTACTTTCCTTTTAAGAGAAAGTGGGAGACTGTAAGGAAATTGATAACTAAGCCTAATGTACAAACTGTACTATTGAGGGAATAGGGAACATACTGCACTGTTGCCCAGCACAGAGGGAGGGGGGAAAAAAAACAAAAAAAACCCAAAACCCAAAAACCTGTGGCTCCCTTAATTTCATTATTATTAATTTATGCTTTCCAAATGAATGTTGAAGTGCAACTACCTTGCTCTAAGGTGTATTTACTGACTGAAACACAAACTGTGAAGCTGATCAGCAGTTGAGTGCCTCAGATAAGAAAGAGGTCAAACTTTTGCTTTAAAAAAAAAAAAAAAGCAGTAGCAAATCTGTCAATGCATTGGCTGTGCCTGTTGTTCTTGAATGATGAATAGAGGTGCATTGACAGTAGTGCAGTACCCCAGACCAAAGTTATCTTGCTAATGGGTCAGTGACAGAAAGATGAGGTGTGAAGCTGGATTTAAAATAAAAATACTGGAGTTTAAGAACAAGGTAGAGATAACAGTTTCTTAGCTAACTTAACACTTCAGAGTCATAAGGGTCAGTTTTTCATCTATGGGAACTAGCAAGATATGGCTAAATCTTCTTTGCACTTCTTTCTTCCTTTTGTTAAACTTTGGTGACTGTGTCTGCCTGTTTTTAGTTTTCAAATCATCTAGGGTAAGGACCTTGGGCAAATAAGGGTGGTCTTGCCTCATACTATCTTGCAAGTTTGTTCAGTGTCTATCACACTGTAAATACAAGATATGGAAAATAGCTATAACTTTTAAATCCCAGTTCTTAGCTAGTTTTTTATGTGCATGTTACCTATTTTACTTCACTTGTGCAGTTCAACAAGGCTTAGATCTCAAGTTTTATGGTTTGCCCAAGATTTCTGCTTTAAAAAAAACCCTCTTAATAAGGCTAGCTCTTGTGCAGATCTAAAAAGAAGGAAAAAAGCAGTAACAGCATCAACAACCTCACCCTGTCAGGTGCTTGCAGGGTCTCACCAAGTGATGTGATTCAGTACACTTGGTTATTTGCCCATTAATGCTATTAAGGAGATGAATTTGCTTATGCTTGTTCCTGTATGATAGACATTAGCGATCCTGTAACTTTTTCCTCAAGTGGTAGATTGTTTCCTTAGGAAATGGTGATCTGAGGCAGTCAAGGAAAAGACAGAAACACTTGCTAATCATAAATGTTAAAGTTAATATAGGACAGTTGGACAATTCTAGTATTAGGGGCAGATAGAGGCCTGATTTGGAAGGAAGGAGAGCTGAGTGACCAGAGAGTGGAGAGGCTGTGACACTCCACAACTGTAAGAAAATTACTTGTATAGCCATATGCAAGCATTAAGATGGGAGTGCACGCCATATAGTGCTATTGGCAGGAACAGTCTGAATCTTTGTCTTCTCTCTTATGACAAATTCCATGCCCCTATAAAAGCATTTCTAGACCTTTATCCCTACCCATATCAACTTAGTTTAGTGCCTAAATTATTCTCTCTGGGTGCTGCTAGATCAGTTCCTCTCATCCCATCTGTAGACTTCAACAAGACTCCACGCTACCTCTGATGTGGTAGCTTTGCCCGAGTTTGTTATCCTAACTGAAGAGGAACATTCTTTACCCATAAATGTGTGCATGTTAGGGTAGATTCATGTTTCTAGCAAATAATTCTCACTCTTCTGTAAAAATGTTACTGCAATTAATGGAAGAAAAACCAGCCTAGGAGTGGTGTGTGTTGAGGGAAGAATGGTAGGCTGAAAGAAACACAGTGAGAAGGGAGGTATAGCTGCCATTCTTCTGCTAATTACCTACTCTGTACACTTTCCAGTTACAGTAAAACTTCTTGTTTATTTTTGGCTTTTTGGTTTATCTAACTGCTAGAGCAATTAGATAAACTATTTGTATAGTGATCCATGGTATATGTCTATATGTGGTCTTCATGAAGCTAGCAGCAGCCAGAAACAATTTCTAATGTATTATGCTATGATGAGAAGACAGTCTGCAATTGACTGCAGTTTTACTATGAAATGGAAGTTACTTCATCCTCTGTAATCGTGCTTATGGGTGAAATGTCTGAGAGTAGAAACTCTTCTTTTAAGGCTTATGAAAAACCACCCACTTTTTTTTTTTTTAGTGGATTCTTGGATCATTATGCATTTCTTTCTCCTAGAGTTTTCCTGCTACAAAGTCTTGATAAGAAATAGGGCCTCGCACTGGCCCACTGCATTGGCATGAGGTTTTCTAGTAACATCTGATGGCTAGTTATGTCCCAGTGCCTTCAGACTTCACTAAACTCCTGCTATGGAAGAGTTAAACATTGCATAAAAAAGCAGGAAACCAGCTGCTGAAATGTATCCTTCAGATCACTTCAGAGCTGTTTCCGCCGCACATGCTCCACAATAGCAACATCAAGTGGATGGAGACAGGCTGCCAGCACTGTACCTGCCCAAGGCCAGAGGAAGTGCTTGTTTTCACCAGCAGTCTGAAGTGGTAAGCTGAGAAACCATGTATTTATTATGTTATAACTTTCGTCCAAGAACATTATAAGGTAGGTCAGGCCTGTCTTCTAAGAACTGCAACACTACAGTACTGCAGAACTGCATTAGTTCAATGCAGAATTTGCGTGAAAATAAGTCAATTTTTCTATACAGTGTACATTCTGTTAGTAGAAGTATAGTCACAAAGACTGTAACAGCTGACAACAGGACTTCTTAAGTCCTATATAGTGCTTACACTTAACTTTTTGATTATGGACAGAAAAGACAATTGTAAAACAATATTTCTACAAGACTAATGCATTCACCTTTGACATACAGCAGAATTTTCTATTGAAATGCTGAAGATCTTTAACATTTACTCTATTTTGTCTTGGACAATTAGCTGGATAATATTTCAAATAATTTTGAATTATTGATGAAATAACTAATGAAGTAGATCAGTACAAAGACTTTCAAAATTCTCAGTTTTTTGAGAAGTTCTGAAACATTTTTGCTAACTTTACAACTAAAGTAAAAATACTAATAAAACATACGAGGAGAAGCCAGTTATGAAACATAGTTCAGTAGATTTTCAAACTAAACATGAATCCACTTCACCATCCTTTCCACCTGTTGAGGAAAGTCCCACAAGATGGTCAAGAACTCATAGGCATGGTTGGACTTCTGGATTTATACCTAAAGAAAATGCCTCGGCATTCAGTTGAGGTAGTGGAAGGAGGTGTCTTTACTCTCTGTAGCAATCTCATTAAATAACTTCAGTTACCAAACTGCCTTTTTCAAACTTATTCTATTTAAGACTGTAATACTTCAAGCTACTGTTTAAGAAACTACCATGTGAAAGAAGATCTTGTTCAGGGCCTACTGCTAGGCAATTCTGGTCTGACTGCCATGGGTGTACATTAAAACATATCAATTGCGTTCAGAAATTATCCTTGTAGCAACAGTAGCTAAACAAATGTCTGAAAGTTGTCTTCATTTGCATATGTTACATGAATGTAGAAATGTCATTAGTGAAGGTACACTGAAAATAAAATTAAGCAGGGACAAAGTGTTTCAATACCACCATAGGATAGTCAGCTGCAAGTGAAAAATATCGGTGTCCTGTTTTCAGCTGGGATAGAGTTAATTTTCTTTCTAGTAGCTGGTATAGTGCTATGTCTTGGATTCAGTATGAGAAGAATGTTGATAACACACTGATGTTTTCAGTTGTTGCTAAGTGGTGTTTAGACTAAGCCAAGGATTTTTCAGCTTCTCATGCCCAGCCAGCAAGAAGGCTGGAGGGGCACAAGAAGTTGGGAGGGGACACAGCCAGGGCAGTGTCCCAAACTGGCCAACAGGGTTTGCCATACCATGTGACGTCATGCCCAGTATATAAACTGGGGGGAGTTGGCCTGGGGGGATGTGGATCAATGCTAAGGGACCGACTGGGTATTGGTCAGCAAGTGGTGAGCAATTGCATTGTACATCACTTGTTTTGTATATTCCAATTATTTTCTAATTATTATTGTAATTTTATTATTATTATTTTCTTCCTTTCTGTCCTGTTAAACTGTTCTTATCTACACCTATGAGTTTTACTTCCCCCACACCCACAATTCTTTCCCCCATCCCACTGGATGGGAGGGAGGGAGTGAGCAGCTGCATGGTGCTTAGTTGCTGGCTGGGGTTAAACCATGACAATCAGTTACTGAACAAAAATATCTGTCACTGTTGTCCTAGAAGACTCTAAAAGGTAACAGTCACTCTTCATGACTGACGCAGATTATGCTTATGCAGCAAGCTCATGTTGTTTGCTGTAATTATTATAGAACATTTGACTGGGTCATGAAACCAGACAATGTCAATTAGTGCTCTGCATGAAATTCAAGTGGATTAAGCCCCAGGGTGGAATGCTGAAGAAATTTAAGGGATGCATTATTGTATTACAGAACTGCAAAGTATATAAGCCAAATAGCAATTTCAGTGTATGAGGTGTCTTACCAGACTGTTATGTCAAGGTCCTATAGTAAACTCCACAAAAATTTAAGTGCAGTAAAAGTGGCCAACAAATGTAAACAGCAAAAATGCAAGTGTGTATGCATAGGGGTGTCTGTCTATAATTATATGCTAATGTACCATACAATTTCAGCAGCAGAAAATACAAATTTCCCTTTTAATTTAGGCAGCTGACAATACTTTTGCATATTTTGACAGGGGTTAATGGACAAAATACATAAGCATTGACAAACTAAGATAGTACTGAAACACTAAACTGGAGCATCCAAGTGTCTGTGTAAGCAGATACCATCTCTTCTCACAGTTAAAGCTGATTGCTTAGCCCAGAATATTTGACTGCTACTAGAACTTGAGAATTTCTTTGTCTTTCTAGAAGAGGCAAGTTGAGCTCCTTCTCCCTTCAAGAAACCCATGAAGGTGTCAGATAAGTACCTTCAAGTGAAATCTAGAGCTTTTGCTTGTTCCTTCTCTCTCCTTTCTCAAACGCTTTTGGCATGGGTGCTGTTTAAGCACTGCTGGAGGAATGGTCCGGCTATGGAAGCAGCCTCTACCATCATTCAAAGTTGTTACACAATAGATCAAGAAACACCTTATAGAAACGTTTTAGCATCTATAAAGTTCTCAAGCACTTTATATGCTAATACTAAGCTTCACAACCCCATTGTTGAATCTGCATATTCTGTTGGATCCTTTTCTGATAGATGCACTAAAGATGATTTTTTTTTAATCAACCTGCACAGTGAGGCATTGACAAAGTCAGCAGTAGAAGCAAGCAGTACTGACTCAGGCATGTGTTCCAGTTCCTAGATACTTTCTATAGAAACCAGCAGGAGTTATGTTCTCACTCTGGCTAATTGGAAGTTGAGCAGAAAATGATGTTTACTGCAGCTGTATGCAACTTACTAAAGAATGGGTGGAGCAAGTTACATATAAATCACTTATGATATTTAATTGCTGTAGCATAGCAGGGAAGATGTACAGGCATTGGGATTTCTTTTAAAGAAAGAAAAGGTTGGACAATATAATATTGTAAACTGAAAATACTGTATTGTTTGGGGTTTTTGCAAGAAATAAAACATGAATGAGCATCTCTGCTTAAGTACCTGCACATAAGCTGCCTCCATTGGATCAGCTTTGCTAGAGAAAGCCAGTGCAACCACCTTACAGCTGTACAGAAATACAAGTAAATATGCTCACATGAAAAGATATACTATATGAAGTGTGAATATTTTTCAGAATGCCTTGGGTTCCCTCCACTCCCACTTACCTCACCTACATACTTCATCACCCACCAACACTACCTCAGAAAAATGTATCCTCCCCACAATGCAGATATTGTATTACTTGGAGTTTTATATAAGAAAAAACATTTCTCCAAATTATAAAAAAACCCCCACCCTGATAAACCTACTATCTAATCATCCACAGCTGTAAATAATTATTGGTAACATATTACAAGTTACATTTCATGTAAAGACCTTGTATGTCCTTGGGCAGATATTTCATGCCAAAACCTAGATCAGAAAGTAATAGCCAAAGTATAGCCTCCATAGGAAGGCACACCATATGTTTCCCTGACTAATTTAAGATGCTGCTTAACAGAAAGGTTGTTGTCTTAGCTTACTCTGGGGGGAAAAAAAAAAAAAATCAGGAAAAAGAGAAGGGTGCCTGTTTAATGGCTATGTACAGGTACAACAGAAGTGTTTATAATGGTTTGTTTCTGTGCTAATTTTTTTATTATTATTTTCAGTGTGAATAAGCAGACAGTCATGATAAGGAGAAACTCTGCTTATACACAAATAGTGTGTAAAAGTGAAAACCGCAATATAATGGAAAGCATGTGAAGCTGTAACTTACTCTTGTATTCAGTTATTTGGTGCCTCTGTTAGTATAACCATACAACTTTAAAAGTTAAAAAAAAAGTCCTTTTTTTATCTTTGGCAAGTTTAAATAAGAGATTTAATTATCTAAAAAACTTAATTACTTCCCACTTTCATTTTAGACATGGAATAACATCTCCTCTGCAGAAGCTTTCACATAAATTCCCATGGTTTTTATTCACATTATTCTTCTGTTTCAAAGTATGACACACCCACATAGCTTCCCTCTTCAGCAAAATGAATTTCTTAGCAAGTCTTCTCAGACCTAAAATAAAAGAAAGACTCCAATTTCTACCCATGATTTTTACCCACAACTATCTATTCTCCACTTTCTATGTGGTAAGGGTAGACCAGGCAGGTTTAAAATAGGCCAAAGTTAGGTTTTGAACCCCCTTAAATGATGGAACTTGCCTTATGACAGTGGAAGAGTTTGCAGTATTGCAGCTACTGCTGCCTGTTTCTGATAGCTGTTTCCCCCTTTCTTTGCACTACTATTCTGTATTTTGAAAGTCATGGAGAACTAATATTTTTATTGTAAAATAATAATTCTCACAATCATTTGAGCAAGTTTGAAGTTTTTGCAACTTTTATATCCTGTGCACATTTCAAACTGGATCACTGGCTCGCTAAATCCTCATGCAAAGTACAGTAACCTAAGAAACAGATCATAGTCATGTATTTTACTGTATTGAATTATGAATGCTGAATGTATAAAAACTTAACCAAGAACAACACTTCTTTTTATAGCTTCTCCCTTTATCCTTTTTCTCAGTATATGTAAATCTATTTCTGGCAGCTCTAATGAGTCCTCATATTCTTTATGAATTCAAGCCAAGGGGTTAGAATTTAATATGTGCTGGACTTAGAGATGTTTCTCCCTTTGGAACAGTAGAAGGCCTTAAATGAGATCGAGTATCTGAAGCTGTTATAAGGAGGAAAAATGGCTAAAGTAAAGAAACTGTTGTGAGAAAACTGCCTACAACAGGGAGCTAAGCTATGTAGTGTGTTTTACCTTGCACTCATGCAGACAAGGTGGGGAGTAAACCCACGTTACATCATAGGAATACATGTTTTCTTAAATTGCTGCATCATTTGGAGTTTCAATAGGAATTAAGGAACAAGGTGAATTGTTTGTAATGAAACCCCCAGCTGGACAGCTGGAGCTTAATTCTGGAGTTTTATCACAATTCTGAATTTCATGGATAACTGTCACAGATATTTTGGCATGCTCGGGACTGAATTTAAATGTTGTCCTAAGTGCAGAAAGCAACCACAGCCTTCTGAGAGCTGTAAAAATTGCCTGGGAGTGAAAGAATTGAAACACTTTATCTTATCTAAAAGTCTGAGATGCAATTGTATTGTGGTCTATAACTACTTTAGTAGTACTTGTTTATTAAAATATCTGATACTAAAGGGACCTTTAATCTGGAAAAGAAAAACATGGAAAGAACGAATGGCTTGAAAATTAGTTAGATGAATACAAGGCCCTGTGTAATTGAAAAGGGAAGTAAGAGAGATTTTAGAAAATTTATTGTATCTATGACTGAATCTCCTTTTAATTTGGCTGCTGGTTTTGATACCTTTTTTAAAAAAAGGGCAAGTAAACAAAATCCAGTATAATACATGTAGCTTACAGAGAATTAGATTCTCATGTCAATAGTGTTGAGTAAGACTGAAAAGATCCATAAGCAGTGCTGTATAAATAAAGTAGTAAATTATGGAAGCTGGCAAATAACTGAGTAGTTACAAAATAAACTCAATAGGAATAGTCTGGGGGACTCTGGATTAGGTCTGCAATTGAAAAACTGTTTAAATGACCAGGAAGTCATATATAAAGATGGATTGCATAACTGAGAACAAGCATTTTGTGTGAGAAATTGGATAATAGGAGTCTGAATTTACAAGGGTGAAGAGAATTGGAAAGACTCCCAGGACAGAAAGGGCCTCTTCTAAATTGTTCCAGAACAACTTCTTTTAATCTGTGTATGAGTTTCTAAACTCTCACACTTCCTGAAAGCTGAAAAAAAGTTGGGTTATATTTTTGGTATGCAAGATGCTTTTTATTTTTTGGTGGCTTGAGGTCATGCAATTCAGTTGGAGTATCTAAACAGAGTTAAGCTTTCATGCTATTATTCATGGATATTTGTATCTTGTGTTTAGATTTTGTCACTGTTTTGGTTTGGGATTTTTTTAAAGTACTTTTCTGGCAGGCACAATTCCATTACTCTATAATCATGTCTGAACTTTTATATTCCTGTTTTATAGATGGGGTAATCAACATTATTGAAGATAGAAGTAGGTTGCCAGTAAAACGGGGGGGGGGGGGGGGATTGATTAATGATTGGGGTTCATAATTTGTGTGATTTAAATTCACAATTTAAATTCTATCACATTACGTGAAAAGCTTTAATAATTTCCCAAGTATTCCTCTATTTTGGGTAGGCTTGTCTATGCAGCATCTTCATATGCATTTACGCATGCTGAAATGGCTATAGATGTGAACACATAGTGTAATTAATCTAATTCAAATAAGTTTTTTGTGTTAAAACTTCCTTTTTATTACAGGAAGATATCGCACATGTATGACAAGCAAACTTCAAATTTCCATATTAGCTAGCACTGGTGCATACATTCAAACCTGTATGTTTTGGAGGTGTTTGAAGTGAAATTATTAGCTAATCTAATGCAATCTGAACTAATCTCCATAGTTTTGCATGCCTTCTCCTTTTCTGATCTTGGTTCTTGATTCCAAACACACCTAATTTCTAATTTGCTATCACTAGTTATAAAGGAAATTTCTTTTTGTTTTAGTAAGCAAACTGAATCTAAACCAAGGTTTTTGGAGTTCATTTGATGCATGGTGAACACCAGCTGCAGGTTTCAGGTTCATACTCTGTCCAGATTCTGAGTACATATTAAATTGAGTACATGTCCTGTGTATCCATATTGCTTGTGAAGAAAATCCTTAGTATAATCTCAAGGGAGATGTAGGATACTCCTGAGGTGTAGACAGCTGAGGAATTAGAATTGCAAGACACGTCAGAATGCATGTATCCCACAGTATGGATTTACCTGTTGTCTAATAATGTGTATTGATCTTTATTGGTTTATAATTCTGTGTATATTCATAAACTGCAGAGATAACAGAAGTATTCACTTCAATTTTAGAATGCACCCAATCAATTTAGATGCTAAAATCCACCTGTAAGTGATTTAGGCACCTAATGCTAAATGCTGTGAAAAAGCTAGAAGCCATCAAATACTGCAAGGTTTATACTGTATGTGATATGGTATATCCTGTAGGTCCAAGCAGAACTCGGACCTAAACAGGATTTAGTTTGTAAGCTGTTGGAAGGGGAGGGATTGAAGAGTTGAGTCTTTTGTTCTGATTTGTGATCCCAGGACTGATTATATGTTTCACAGTAAAGCTCATAGATACAACTGGATCCAGTCTTGGGACCACCATAGTGAAGGACCAAACCTCATGTAAAAAGTATAAACCACCAAGCTAAGGAATTGCAGCTCTTCTGTGGTCTCTTCTAAATTGTGCATTCCTGTCTGCACAATGGCCAAGGGTCTTGGAAAAGATGACTTTGAAAAATCCACTGCAAGTACCAAGTCTTTTCCTCACTGAAAACAAAGTTGTAACTGGAGTCACTGGGGTTACATAAGGGGTGACTTCAGCCTGTTCTCATATAGATAAGCATTTTTGCACCTTGTATGACCTTGATTGTCTGACAGCTGAACAGATATTGCAGTAAGTTTCTGTTCATTTGAAACAATTCTGTACAGATGTTTTCACAGGATAAGAAAGCTGATCAGAAGGCATTTGAAATACAGGAAAAGATAAATATAATATATGAAATAAACAAGTGCAACTGACACTGCTTGGACCTTTAATTGATGTATTGTGCTGACAGCAATGCTGAACATTTAAGTGTTTTGCTCAAGATCGTGAAACTTTAACCCCTGGGAAGCTTAGTCATGGGAATTACTGCACAGGTTTTTTCATAGTAATTTTTGTTTCAAAACAATATTAAAAATGAGTGGAGTAATTCAAAATAAATAGCATACAGCCAAGAGCTTTGCCTAGATTTTGATCTGAACCTTCCTTTAGGTTCAGGCAAGCTGGGGTTTTGTTTATAAAAGCTTTTGTCATTTCTGGTCTGGTCTCTGAAGGAAATGAGATCATGGTTTGTCTCCTTTGTATCTGTCTGTCAACTCCCACCTCTATATGATAATGTTTAAACCTATTGGCTAAATGGGCTACTTTGACAGAGGTAGAGGAGCTTCAAATATTTATTTGACAGAAATTACCGTGAAAATAAAAAAAATGGTAAAGACAGACTGCCTTGATTTGCTTTGTGATTAGCTCAATCTTAATAAAATAGTACAGGACTTAAAACTGGGAGGTATCACCTGGAATGTTCTAAGCATGGAATAAGCTTCAAGTAGAGCTTGTGCTGTATCAGGTACTGATACAATCTAAGTACAAGATACCAGATTTCAACAATTCTACTGTTCATGGTACTATTGATTATATTTCTGGTTACTATGGAGATAGGAAACTCCTTTCTATGACTTCAGATTTATTTTCATTTAACCATCTTGTCCACTAATGGGAAAGTGAGATGAAATATTCTCTCCTACTTCTCTGCAGTCTTACTTCTCTATAAAGTCCTTTTTTCTGTACCAAGTATTGTATCCTATTCCCCAAAGTTTGCCTCACAATTTTCTTGAGCCACCCCTTGCCCTTTCTTTCTCTGAGTGCTAATTAAATATGCTATCCATGAAAAAACTTTAAGACATACACTGCTGTTTTAAATGTCTCCTTCATTTCTCTGTGGTGTCAACAACTAGAATCATAACTTCTGAAACAGTTTGTACTTTCTCAAGCATTCAGTTTCCTTCAATCTCTATTTAAGACTGAAAACTTTCCAGGACATGGCCCATCCTCTTTTTATATATTCACAAGCCCACAAGGCTCTCAGCAAATAACAAATATTAATATTAAACACAAATATACAAGAAGGGCTGTAAACTTAGTGCATGAGAGATTTGTTAAATCTTAATGACATAAATTTGGTTTGTTACAAGATTATTTGTCTTCAAGCTGTAATATATGCAACCATGCACATTATGGCTTCAAGAAAAACAATATTGTGCACATATATATAACAATATAAAAATGTGTTCTCTAGGAAAACGAAATTTATTTGAGTGTACAGAAATCCCATGTATCAAGTAAGTTCCAACATTAACAGTACAAACATAGCTGCATAGATAGATATGTTAACTGAAGGGAAAAGAAAAAAAAATGCACCTTGATCTGAGGGCCAAGTTCTCTGTAAATAAAATGGCATTTTTTTCTAATTTGGCCTAAGGTCTCAATTTTTGTGCTCGACTGCTATCTATTTCTTTTATTGATGTGGATTTGAGGACTGGTGGCTACAAGGAGTGAGGGAGAAAGATTAGAAAAAGGACCACTCATGCCTTTTTTTCCCTTTTTGCAAGGTCTAACACTAGGAGAACTATAACTACTGTAGTGGTGGCATCATGATTTTTCTTTCTAGGGGAGGGGAGAATGGTGTGGGTTGGGTGTTTATACATGCTGATTTCTGCCACTTCCTCCTCCATCAGATCTCCAAAAACTCCAACAGAGAAGAGTCAGTCAGCCAGCAGCAACACTCTGAGTTAGACTGAGCACAGTATTATATGCACGCACACACACACAAACAAAACCCCAGCCTAGTCCGCTCAAAAAAAATACTTCTCACCCCTGTTGTGTGGACAACGCAGCTGTCCAAAAGATATGCCATTTTGCATTTCTACAGAAGTATTCAATAAAAACACTTCAAAGTACTTTTCAAACAACAAGATTAAGCTCTGTGTCACAAAACCTTTTCTTAGGGAAACTGAGGCAAGGGAGCCTAGCCACAGTTTCTCAGTATTCACCCTTTCATTCCATGTAAGGGAAATAGAGTTTATTCATTTTACTGCAAGATTGTTTTGCTGTCTGTTCTCAGTTATAATTTTTTCTTAAAGTCCTGTGGGATTCAGACCTCAGATTTTACCAGTTCTTCCTACATCTTACATTTGCACAGAAGCAGCTCCACTTGCTATTCTAGTCAGCAGAACATTTTCATTGGCTTATGCAAGATTAGGGGATCTTATATGTATTTATGAAGTTTTTCTCCTTCTCTATTTGTCAATGTACACAACTCAGAAGTTTAAATAATAAAGCATATTACATTTAAAGCAAATCCTTATTACTATATTGTGACATGTGTATACAAAACTACTTAGGTTTTTGTAACTTTCTCCCAGGTCTGTTTTCCTCACTTCTGTTAAGAAATGATCTTGTAGCTACTTCTATTGAAGCTTAAGAGATGTGGGCTGGGATTCTGGCCCCATTGCCATCAAACCTCATTCATGTACATGGGAGCTTTCATAAAATTTAAGAAGGATGTTTTTCAACTTTGTTGCCAAGCTGAAGTGAAGGTGGAAAAAAACATGTGACTGCAAGAACAAAAAAAAAAAAAAAAAAAAAAAACAAAACCACAAAACAAAAAAAATCAACCAAACCCCTGTTGCTTGAAAATTTCTAATTGCTTGTGAAAATTGGTTTTGTGGTACACATAGATGTTTATGTATATTATTCTGCATATGATTACAGTGTGGTAAATTTTGTATGCCATTCAAATGTATTAGTGTAATTTGAACAAAAAAAGGGAAGTTTTTGTGTAAGAGGGAATGATGAACAGATAATTGAGACCAGTAATATCAATATCAGAAGAGAAACTTTGAATTAAAAAGGATACTTCAGACATTTAACTGCTTGCCCATCACTAGTTATAGGCACTGTAATCATGAACTGAAAGGTACTTTATTGCATCTATTGTTTTAGGTCAGCTAGTTTTAAGAAAAAAAACTATAAAAATAATTAGAGTTTCCTGGTCACGAGGCTTATTTCCGATTCCATTGTCTATAACTAGCCAGGAAATCACTTGGCATTAGTCACTGAAAAGGCCATAGGTAATTGTGCCAGCTTTATCACTTCCTGAGCTAATGCTTGTAGGAAGCAGACACGAAAACAATAAAATTTTCAGTTAGGATTCATTTACCATTTAAAAATGGAAAACTAACAAGAGTTTAACATTTTACTGCTACCTCAATCTTGAGATGAAACATAAGAAGGGGCAACTGGCAACCAAAGATATTGACCTGTACTGTTTTGTTTAGAGCATTGTATACAATGAACTAGCCCTGAATACCAACTTTGACAGCTTCTCTTTTATTCCTAACTACGTATTCTAATATATTAGTAAAATATTAATCACTAAGCTTTGTGACAAAGGAAACAGACTGTCAGATTACAGCTTCAACTATAATCCAAAGATAATTAAACATCCATACTCATAAATAATATTTTCCCACTGTATGAAAAAAAATTGAAAACCTACTTTGATCTCTTCCAGATTTCAATATAGCTGAACTACAGATTTGGACTTTTTTATTATTATTAGCAGCAGCATTTGAAAGTGAATGTGATGAAGATGTATAACTGAATCTCAAATTTAAAATAACCAATAACCTTTGAGAAGAAAAGCTGTTACTTCTTTTGCCCTTTCCAGCTGACAATTTTGGGTTTCTGACTAAAACTGCATTAGAGCAATGAAAAAATTTCTAAATGAAGGACACTTATTCAATATGAAATCATTCACTGAAAATTGTTCTTTGTTTTGTCTGTCTTTTGTTTTACACTCAAAATACACATTTGTATATGTTTATACTTTGAGAAATTTATGCTACTGATGGGGAGTCTAGAAACTTTCTGAAGCAGTTCCTTGACAGATTCAGAAGAAAGAACGGATCTACTTCATGCATCAGCAAGTATGTACTGACAGTTTATAAAGCAGAACTTATATGCAGTGTAAAGTGTATTGTATTTGCTTTATTTTTATAGGTATAACTTAATACAGAGCTAAGTAACACCCGTGTAGTTTTTGAATTAACATTTGAAGTGTGAAGTTAAGCATTTGAAATTCATTAGAAAGTACAAGAATTAGGCCACCTTGATGATTTGTTTTCTTTTTTTGTGGTCTAACTTCACTTCAGTGAAAAACTTCCAACCATACAGAAAATGTATTTTTATTTACCATTGCCAACAATTTGCTGTTTTACTTCATCAGTTTTGTTTCTGCAGACTTTTGTTTCTCTACTGTACATTATTTTGCAAGATGATCTTTTATCCGAGAGACATGGACAGGTCTCTGACAGCTGAGTTAAAGTTGTATCAGTTCTAGACATTAACAACAGGAATTTACAACACACTTTTGGGCAATGAATAACCAGACACATTAGTCAGCATGTAAGAATTATAAATTTAAAAAAAGGCACAGAAGGTTTAAAATGCTTGTGCTTAGCATTTAATGTGGCATTGAATGTTCCATGTCAGTTATCTTATTGGTTTTTGTGCAAGGGTCTAATATCCCTCATTGATTAAAGACTGATAAATCTGCCTAATTCTATTATTTTCCAATAGAGGAAAAACTGCCCCAGATAGGGCCTGTCTGCTCTTGTCTGTACCTTACAGATTAGCGTAGGCTTCTCACCAACTCTAAGGACCTGCAAATACTGTAGGTGAATTCACACTTTGAACACACTGAACTTTCTGAAAACCAGATCTTATGCTTGGTCCTGAATAAAGAAGTTTTCACTTCCTTCTTGTTCACAAAGATACATAGTATCTTCCTTTGATGCAGATTAACAATTTTAACCTTGATTAGCATAGACTGGGCAGAAGACACATAATATCTTTGGTTCTGTTGTTGAGGGGGGTTTATTTTAATACTTCTGAAAAGACTTTTCAGTTTCTGTAATTCCATTCTAGAGGAACTGTGTACTAATGAAAACTGAAGTTTATAAATCAGTTCTAGGCAAAGGGATTAAAGTGAACTAGGAGTTTTTTCATTTAATTACTGAAAAAGTCATACTTGGAGCAAGACAGACTGTTCATGAGATGCACTGTGGCTGTTGCGATGCAAGTCTGCAAATTTTTTTGAAGACTTTTGCTTTGAGAAACTATCTCTGTTCATACCTGTGACTCAAAAGTTTGGGGATCTACACAAAAATTAGCTTAAAACTGCTGTCTTCTTGTTTGAAAAGTACAGCTGAGGGTTTTTTTTATAGCTCTAATAATTACATTTTAATATGGAGCATATACACAAGTGATGTATACTAGTGTCTAAAATTCTTTGTGCTCTTGTTTTCAGTTTTACATTTGTGATGGCTATATCAATTAATTGATGAAAAAGACACTGGTGTTGCTATGGCTTACTTCTGTTGTTAGTACAGTCTTAGGCTCCAGATAGAGGGGATATGAATTTACAAATAGTAAAGATCTGCGAGTGATTTTTGCCAGTCCTCCCATGTAATTAATAAAATGGGAGAAAATGCTTCTTTTTTCCTTTTTAAAATTATCTAGAAGCAGAAAACCAGATTAAGGATGATGAAGTCACAGTGTGGTCATGAAGGAGCTGCTGATATCGGAAAAAATCACAAAAATGGTCATTCTCCTTCTATTTTAAAAAGGTGGTGGGGAGTGAGGGCACAGGGGAGAGAAGGATACAGTGTCTTTCACTTCTTCCTGGTCACCTTCTTGACCCCAAACTCCTTCTTCTGTTCTCTTATTTCGCGTCAAGATCCCCAATTAGCTCTTAAGTATGCTGTGTTGGCTTTCCAAAGCTGGTTGGAAGGATAAGAGTAAGAGGCTGGGAAATAAACGGAGACCTTTTCAATTTGGTCTAAGGTGAGAGTCAAATGCCGCAAGTCTTTATAATGCAAGCTTCTTCAACTCCAGACTAAAGCATTGTTTATTCAAGTTCAGTATCTCTTTCATCTCTAACTCAAAATGCAACATACACTAGTGTACTTTATACATGATATGCTTTGAGAAGCAAGTCTGATCCCTTGCTTTCAGTCAATAGCAACTTACGCCATGGCAATTCCACAAAATATTGTGCAGGGCTCCCTCTCTGTAGAGGAATAGGGTTTTATAGAGTGAGTAAAGGAGGAAGAAAATATGGTTTGTGATAATTATCACCATTCTCAGGATCTTCTTAAATGCATATTTAAGCATTTGTACAGGAACATAAATTTGGAAAATACAGCAGTATAAAATAGTCTTTCAGATGCATTAAAGAAAATTATAAAGGAAAACAACTGTTTCTTGATAAGCTGACAGAAATAATTTGTTTAACACTGGAGAGCAAAAGCTGAAAGCAAATGTTGCAGCCATAGGGGTTCTGCTAAAGTAAAGCTGTTGCATAGGTTAAAACTAAGTTTCAATATAAGGGAAGGTAATTTTTCATACTTGTGTGAAATTATGTCTCAGTCTTTTTATGTCTCAGTCTTTTTCTCTTCACTTTCTGAGTTGAAGGTGCAGAGAAAAATCCTCTGGGCTCAGAGTACATCTTACTGACCATATTTGTTTAATGTGATTCACTCAAACTAAAACACAGTATGTGGCTGAACTGTAAAATGATAAAACACAAAGAAAAGGTATGACTTTATGTCCATTTTGAATTTTTTCTGCAACGCTTGAAATTGTTGATATGCTTTAAGAGGGGGGCAAAAAATTATTTTTGTAATAGAAATCAAAGCCTATGAAGATATGTTGAAGTGAATGCACTGGTTAGCAAGTTTTCTGAGCATGATCAGCTCATGGACCTGCATGTCTTCCTTGTATTAATCTGCTCCTCCGCCTTGGCTCTTGACCTCAGGCACAAGCTCTAAGAAGGAACTTCAGTATGTGATCATCAGGGTCATCACATTACACTACGAACGGTGATAATATTCTTGTGAAATGTAACCACCAGAACCTTGCAACCATAGTCTTGTGCTTCCTTTGATGTGTTAAGACCACCTAACATTTGTACACTTCAACAGCTGAAAGCACTCAGCACCTCAATCCTCTAGCTTCCTCCTAAGTAAGACTTATAAGCTCTCAATTAACTGTTTTCCATTATCTTCCTTTCCGAACAAATAGTGTTCTTGTTTTTGTGGCTGTCTAACCATCACCAGCCACATTACAGAGCTACTGAAACTGGTGTGTATGTGTACACTTTGCATTGGCCAGAGTTCTGAAAGAATTCGTAACTTGTATGGAACTTAATCATGACATTTGTAGATGGACTTTTTCATAAACTCCAAAGAAATAAAATGAATAATTAAACCACCTGACAATTCTGGATGGTTTTTTCCTTAATAGTTATCTTGGTGATACATACAATGAATAATAGAATAAACTTCTGTAAACTAGTTTGAAAAATCAGTCACCAAGGCTGCAGTCCTTGGAGAAGAACTCAAATATATTTGTTGTTCCATTAAAATTCATTGCTCTTGTTTGAACCCAAGGTATACCTGCTTTTTATTTCATCCATTTGACACATTCCAACTAATCATGTGCTTCTTAATTTCTCACATGGGTTCATCAAGAACCAAATCCTTCCCACCTCTCTTCTCAGTTTTATCAGAAGCTAATTAGGATGATCACAACAGGAAATGGCATGAATTTCCAAAGTGACGTTTTTTCTTTTTCTTTTGAGGAGCTTCAGCTTTCTATCAGATCAATTAGTTAATTGGGCATCACTTCCCTAACACATCTCACTTATAAAAATAAAAAAAAAAAACACACAAAAACCCCAAAACAAACCTCACCTTAAATAAACAGTCACACTCCTTCATTTTAGATTGAAGGCTGGCAGCCCATTATAATTGGGGTCTGATGCTGTTTCTTTGAGCACTCTTATCTGGGGATCAAGCTGCATGTAATGCAATCTTCTTCCACATGAACAAGAATGTTATCAAAATAAACCTTTTCTGCTGTCTCTCTCCTGCCCTGCTTTCCCTGCCATAATGCTAACTGAAATAGTAGACTACTTTAAAAAAAAAAAAAAAAAAGGGGGGGGGGGGGAAGCCCTCAATTAGGCTGAGCAAGGTTGAAAGAGAATTTTATATTCATATGGTATTTTAACTTCAATGTTGTTATTGAATCCTGCATTCAATCACATTGCAGTTGTACTGTTAATGATCCCCTACATAAATATACAATATCATACTAGCAGTGAAGTATAAGGTGGTTATCAAGAGGTCACACTGTTTAAAAAAACAGATTTGATGTAGCTGAGGGCCTTTTAGAGCTGTTCTTCCCTCTACTTTTACAGGCTTTTTCAGATACATTTTGACTTAATCCTCTCCTTTAGTATTCTATTTCTTAGTTAGTCAAGACTCCTAGTGTCGAAGTCATCTAAAAGAAAATAAAGGCTGAATAACTAAATATCCTAATGGTTTTATGTTGGAGTATTAGTGCAGCTGTGACATATATACTTTATTTAGAGAGACAGTACACATCTTCACATACACTGTTATATATATATTTTTTTTTTCTTTTTCTGTGTGCATGCTCTTAGGGAGTAGTCCTGCTTAACAGACCTAAGTTGTGAAAATGGCATTTTTCTAAATGTGGACAAGGCAAATACAAGACACTATCGTGAAGCACTGCACAGGAGAATGACATTCCTTTCCATGACAATGGGGTTGCTACCAAATGTCTCCTAGGACTGGAGTTGACCTTTGAGACTGAAAGATAATAGACACCTTAAGAACAGCTGTTCTGATGGGAGTGTGGGGGAACAGCTCCTGTAAAAAGTATCTTAAATCTACAACAAAGGTTACAAATGAACTCTGTTTATTGTAGTGGTCTGCTTTAAAATTACGAAGTTTTTACATCTTAGAGTAAGAGGCCTACGAAACTCAAAATAAGGAGTTCCCAATGCTTAGGCAGTCATTCCCAAGCTCTTTGTTAGTAGTGATGATTGAAAATACACGTCCAGGAATCTCTTCACTCATCACTGAAACAGAGCTGTGTCCAAAATTGAATGTGGCAGCTGTTTAGCAGTACATGACAACACTAAACAAATGTTTAGACAAGGGGAATGAAAAATATTATATGAAAATTTATACTTCAGTAGGACTTACTTACAGAAAGCAATGCAGGAAGAACTGTTTCTAGATGTCTAACATGTTTTTCAGACATAGGCTTTGGCTCCTGAAATATACCAGCATTCCAGTGCTTATTAATGACAGACTTCAATGTTTTTGTATATTAATGTTAATAAAACTAGATCCTTCTTATCAATATCATACAAAGAAATTTTTCTGAAACAAATATATCCTATGTATAAGGACTGTCTCCAAGGTTTTACAACAGTGATAAATGTTTTCTACTGCATTCAGTATATCAGGTTTGTTATTGCGGTCAGTTGCTGTTTTGCCATTAATTTGAATGGAGGGTAAGCAAATGTTGTTGTAGTGATCTGCAGCCATATCAGCACTCATATTTGTGGGCATCACAGACTATACCTTTGTAATATCAAAAAGCACAGATTTAAGAAGGAATTGGAACATGAAGTTGTTTGCTATCATATTTGTAGTTGTAGCTCCCAAGAAATGAAAAAATGAAAAGCAGGGGGCGGGGGGAGGGAAGTAACTGAATTTTATGTTTTTGAGTGCAAAAAGACCAGTACTATGGATCAGGAAAGAGCATTGATGATGTTTATGAACTGACGAGGTGTTTTGGAAGTAGGCAGTGTTTGTAGGGGAAGGATGTCTGTTGTGGGCTAATGATACTTTTAATTGGATACAGCTAGGTCTAGGTTTCTTCAATAATTCAAGATGTTTACTTAATTGCCAATAAAGTATACAGAGTGTTAAGATATCAATACTGTATTGCACAAGAGACTGCAGGAGAATGAAAATGCATTTAAGTAAAGCCTAAACCAGTGCAGGATGAAGGTTTTAATATAATCAAGAAGTGAGAAGCAGAAACCCTAGGGAAGGAACTTGTATGAGCAAACCTCAACATAGCACTGCCCTCTTTATGTTTAGTCATGTATGTCTCTCACTCACTTTTGACAAAGTGAGAAGGTAAGAACAAAGTCAAGACACAGGTGTCAACATTATTTTTGATATAAGCAAGTGGTACCTGAATATTTATGCCATGGAATCAGACAATAATAAGTTGGAATCAGAAAATAATAAGTCAATTAAGATTTTAAGCATTCTAAATGTGTGATGATATATGATATGATGTTCAAGCAGCCACAGAAAAGCATTAGGGAGGAGTTGGAACAGAAAGCAAAAAGATGGTTCTAGTTACCTGTATGACAAGTAATAGTCTTGGCTAATCTTTTCCTCAAAGGACACCCCCGGTGTGTGTAAGTGGCTTTAGTTTACTAATGTCCCTGAGAGCGGCTTCTTAAAAATGAAAGAAAGAGCTTCTAAATCACTTTTCAAAAGAGATTAAGGAAGGATCAGATTCTGCAAGCATTAGTTCTGCTGATGAGCACTTAACAGCTGTAAATTCTATTGTCACATTGGCTTTAAATAGGATTTCTTGCATGGGTTATGCCTAGTCTATTATACTGTGCCCTAATGGAAGCTTTTCTAAGTAACAAAGAATGATCTCTTAGGTGTAAGAATAGCTGTTTCCTATAGTAAGAAGAAAGACAGAATTGCAGATTGGTTTGAAATCAAGAAAAGCATGGAAGCTTCCTTGGTGACCTGACTAGACTTTTTCTCTAAGGCACTTTAGAAACAGTCTACCTTATTTGAAATAAGGTATGTTTTCCTACAATGCTGAGCTGAATGTTAGCATTGTGGATTTTGAATCTGAACTGCTTCACACCATTTGGATATTTAGGGATGTGCCAGTTTGGCTGAAGTCCAAATCTGTCCTACAAAGAGTTTTATTTTTCCATATCAAACTCCAAAGCTGTTTCTTTTTTGCTGTTGCCTAGTTTGGGGCAGAAGCCAAGGAATGTGTGGGCAGGCTAGGCCTCTAGAGTAAGGAGGGACTGGCCACCCTACCTGCATAGCTTTCTGACAAACTGAGCCCAGGTGGTACCATCTGCAGCCTACAGTAAATGCAGCATGGCTTTCAGAGAGGATGAAAAAGTGTCAGGAAGATCATTTTCACAGAGGTGGAAACAATTTTAAGAACAACTTTAACCACAGGTTCAAGAACTAGCTGTGATTTCAACAGCTGTTCAGTTGAATCAAATTGCCTCAAACTCTAACAAATAGCTTGCAAACAGTAACAACTGAGTAACATTCTCAGTGGGTGCCCACTTCGAATACTTGCTTTTCAGCAACCAAAAGATTATTTTGTCGAGTGCCTGTGCTCTAAATATATTTGCATAGCTAACCTATCACCCTGTTGAGGTGCTGGATGACTACTTTATAGCAGATGTGGACATTTACTTTCCTTTGTGAAAATGGTCAATAACAGCCTTGGTAACGGGCCCTTTAAAAACCAAGTATGGCATAAAACACTATCCCCAATGTACAATAAAAACTGAAATACTTGAAGATGCAAAATGCTGCAAATAGCTTCTCTAAGAACTTGAATTACTTGGTCTAACACTTCTAATTTCCTGTAGGCCTGCCTAAACAAAGGAAGAAAAAAATGCTAAAGCTTGGTTATCTTTACAGAAAAAGATAATGGGATCTCCTTGCACTTATAAATTAAGACACTTTGGTTTTATACTTCTGGAGTCAAAATGCCTTGAGGAAAGAAGTGTGTTGTAGTGGGTTAGTCATTCATTACCCAATAGATAAGAAAATGTTAATACCTCAGGAAAATGCTTTGGTATGAGAAATGTATACAAAACCAACTATGTCTTTTATCTTATTGACCTATCACTTGCTGTCCACTGGGATTGATTTTGAGGCTCATTGGTTTGGTATAAAGGAAAAAGACTGTTTTCCTTGCTTCTAGCTCTAACATTTGTGAAGAAGTTTTCCTGAAAGTCTGAGCAATTATTTCAAGATACTTAAGAAATGTATTTAAATGTTTGAATACTTGATCTTGTTTCCAACAATGATATTTTCTGGTCTTCAGCAGTAAACATAACACAAATATTATAGCACTCAAACAGAAAACTTTCAAAGCTTTTCATAACTAACAAGTGCAGTCTTCTTTTATTGTAACTGGAAACTGAGACAAATTGACAATGCTTTAGCTGTAAGTTTGATTAAACTTGCCTCTCAGTTCTGTGCCTTAACTACAAGACTATTTTTGCCCCAATAGGGCAGTAAAATCCAGTACTGAACATAGAGGGAACACTGCGGGAGAACAGAAATTTTACAAATCACCAAGATAAATGCATAGAATCATATGATGAAAAGAAACCTAACGTTCTCTGTGTCATTTTTATTGCCCAAAAGCATTGATAGGAAAAAAAAAAAAGAACAGAAGTCTTTACTGGGTTTGTGGTGTTCATGCTGAATGGATGACTGCTTTTGGATAACCTTTTTTCTAGAAGGAATGACATCCTGAGAAAGCTGTCTATAAGCTTATCATTCTTGCATTAAAACTGACTCCTAAATCTGATTGCAATTTCCCAAATATATCCAAAAAGGGGTGGAAATTAGAGTATTGTATCATGCAAATATATCAATATTAAATACTGTACACATATATGCACACATAGTATATATATTATGTATTAATAAACTCATTCTTTTCTATGAAAAATGCTGCAATCAATGTTTGGGGAGGAAAGTGCAATCAAATTGCAGAATCACAAAGCCTGTTGGAAAATCTTTTGCCTTGTTGGTGATGTTAGTTACATCTTACGAACACAGTCACTGACTTGTAGCCCCTGTCATGGATTCCTAGTGTTGTCTTGCTGCTCATCCTGTCACATAGGAACGCCTGCCTTTGAACCCTGCTCCTGGGTGGTTGAGCCCCCTCCTGGAACTTATGCTGTTTGGTTTGGGCCTTCAATAGAAGGGAAGGAAGCTGAAATATTTTCTTATTATCCTTGACTGAAGATTTAAGCTGAAAGTAAGTTGATTTCACTTATGCCTTTTTTTCTGCAGTGAGATGGCAAAACCATCACATCTTCTGTCTCATTTCCTATAGCATTGGTACATGTGTACTGTCATACACAAATTTTACAAGCATAGCTCTTTATTGGATTCAATTGATTTTTCCATCTCAAAAGACTACACTGAGCTCCTTTTGACCAGTATCTAAGTAAGAGAGTGAGCAAGTGAAGGGATGTATAAAAAGAACAGCATTGATCAACTAGACAAACACATAGAGAATATTTTTAAGAGTATCAAAACATAAACAGCCATTCCATCAGTGAATGCATAATTTATGAACATTATCCTGTCAGACCAGGCGCTGTTTCCATCTGGTTTTCTGTCAAATTCTCCTGAAATCAGTTTTCTATTATATTTGATTGTGAAAATAGTAGTACTGAATAAAGTTTACCATAGCAGCAAGGATGTGTTTGTAGACTCACACACAGATACAGAGTTACCACTAGACAAGTACAAGATTCGGTTGTACCTATGCCTGAGTGGTTTCTCTGTTGTTTTTTGGGTTTTTTTTGAACCTCCTTCTCAATCTTTGTTGTTGTTGTTTTAGCAAATTCACCAAATGATTTTCACAAGCTTAACATGTTTTAATGCAGTCTTCAACCTTTTTTGTCATGTAACAGTTCAGTAAACAGTCTCCTGAGTTTCTAAAGTCTGATTTCCAAAACTTTTACTCAAAAAAACCAGACCTGAGTATCTACTTTGTTCTAGGGATTGCTATAAATCAAGGCAGTCCCATTCAGCTGGGTTATCTCAGGAAATTTGAATTTCAAAAATCAGTAAAATAGGCCACATTGCAAACATGGAAGATAGTCTGCCCTCTACATTTCCAGAAGGTAGTTTCAAAAACGACAGATATGATAACACATCCTCTGTACTGAGGCACCAATGAGCTCGATTCATACCAGCCACCTCTGGGATGAAAATCTGGTCCAGGATCTGTGCTCTGTTCAGTTCTTACTGTTTCAGAGTAGAGTTGGTAAGTTATGTGGTATGGATTAGTCCTGTAAGAACTGGGACAGTGAAAGAGAACTGTATTGTCAGCTACTGCAGAAGCATCAGAAGATCTGCTTATGGCATAGGGAGTTGGATATAGGTGTACTATATTTTAGTCAGAGAATCCCCTTGAAGATCACAAAAGCTGTGAGCTCAAATGGGGCAATATGCAGGTTAGAGTTTTCCTGGCCTAGAATATAAGGGTCTATATCTCTTGGTTTTATACCTTTCTGCTGGAGCCATTGGCTTTTATCCTCTGACATGAGATGGACCTGTCTCCATCTTTTTCGTAAGTGAGCATGCTAAAAAGATCAAAATAACTTTGAATATCTAAACTAGGTTTTATTGGGATACAAAGAAGATGAACAATTTTTTAAAGAGGATATGCAATAATATTGTGTCCAGTAGATATTAAAAAAAAAAGAAAGAAAACCAATGATGCCATGTGCCCTTTTCTACAGGGGTGTACTACGTTTAGTGCACATCACTGGGTTTCTTTATTGTAATATGATCTACTGTTGTGGGTTGACTCCAGCCAACATCTGAACACTCAGACTCTCTTGCTTACTCCCCTCTCCTGCGGGACAAGCAGAAAATAGAAGGAAGACAGGAAGATTTGTGGATTGAGATAAAGACAATTTAATAGGTGAAGCAAAAGCTGTGCCTGCAAGCAAAGAAAATAAGGAATTTATTCACTATTTCCAATTGGCAGGCAGATGTTTAGCTACTTCCTGGAAAGTGCTTGTGTTAACAGTGGCTTAACACCATGATCACAAAGGCAATTGCTGCAAGGCAATGCCGAAAAAAAAGAAACCAGAAATCCTCCCAGCCAGGGGTCACTCTGGAGATCTGATTTCCAACATAAACATATCTTATCCAATGCAAAAACTGATTAACTTTAGCAAAATCAAGGACTACACCTTATTGTTGTTCCTTCTTACTTCTGGTTTCTTGAGTAAGTGGATGGCTGGTTTGAGAGTTAACTAGCAATGATAACCTGTAGCTAGTCAGTTCTTTATTCAGCCTTGTGAAGGACCTGTAACTTTTGTCTGGTTTGATGTAATAAATGTTCAGCTTGAAAGGAGAAAGCAGTGTTGCACTGTTTACCGCCTTTGGCTCCAAGCAGAGGAAGTCTCTGCCACAAAAGGTTCATTGCTAGACGAGATTCCAAAGTACAGGAGAGACCTTTATTTTTCCTAAAAAATGCTTTTTGCCTTGTATCATCTTTGCTAAAAGTTGATTCATTGCACTCCATTGAACAAGGACTTTACACACTTTAGAAGTACTTTATATGGAACTATAATTATCATTTATGATTAATTCTACCTACACTGGAAATGTGCATGAGCTTCTACCAAAAGTTATGTTTTTACTAACTATAGCACATCTACTTATACTATAATTTGACAAGTGTTAAGACTGAGGATGGCAAAAAGGGATAGGAAGAAGAAATGTAGACTAAGAGCTCTCTGCTATTAGAAGGGTGGCTGAAGAGACTGCATGGGAGTAATAAGAACAATTTCTCTTCAGAGAGATGATCCTGATGAGCACTAAATACTTGCAAATACAGTTATGTGTAAATCTGGGTCTTGGCAAGAGCTAATTTCTGTTATTCTACTAAAAGCAGTAACACAGGTGTATTCAATATACAGCTGGTTCTCCTAACATACATGAGGAAAGGAAGAGGAAATTTTGAAAGATTATACATGTAACTTATCTCCATATTGCTTTTTCTATGCAAGAGATGTAAAACAGGGGAAATGTGCAGTTTCTTAATTTGCAATGGGTACAAGAGTGTCTGAAAAAAAGTAAACTATTCTGGCTGTGACACTTACTAAGATATTGTAATTTGCAGAGTTTGACCTCTGGGGACTCCAGAGCTGAGAGAGCATGAATTGTAATTGATGCTGTTCTGCCACTCCACTGCACTAACTGCTGTGGTGTTTTAAGTGGGGAAGCATAGCTATGCTATTACTGACTTTTGTTTTGCCAATACAACCTCTTGACCACATACAAAAACCTCATTCTAGCATTTGTTAACAAATCCCCTTCAAAATATTGCTGAAACCCTTATAGAGTACACTTAAGTTGTCTTAAAATTTCTCTACCACTTCTAAAAGTTGCAGCCTATCTTCTTATTTTAGTTTCATTTTGCTTTCCGGAAGGATACTGCTTCTGTGAATGCTTTGAACAACAGGGTATGCAATTACTCAAAGCTGCATGTATCTAGTAAATTCATGACAAACTATTCTTTGGCCTGCTTCTAAATAGTGGAAAAGCACTCCTACTGTGGAAGACAATTTAGCTGTAAGGCCAGCTTGCATATGTAAAAATAGCAGTAAGGAAATTCTCACATACTATAAATATTCATTTATTGAAATATCTTTAAATAAATTTGCAGTAGATGCACTATGATTAATTATTCTATATCACAGTGGACTACTTAAATTTTCATAAGGTCATTATCAGTTTAATCAGTTTGCATTGCTAAAGACCTCAAAAATCTTACTTTTCAGAATAATTTTTGAAAATAAAAATGAGACCATATGAGCTATTCTAAACTAAAACAAGTCTATATGGATGCAATAATTTTATTTTGTTTTCCTCTCACTACAAATTACAAATATATCCCATGCTACTGCAATACTTTAATAACAATGTTATTTTGCCTAGATAAGAAAAAAATCAAAGATTTATGCTAATGACAGCAGTTATGTATGAAATAAGCATGTGCCAACAGTAAGTAGTCTTTGGTTTCACTGGGATACATGCGAGGAAAGCAGTGGGTTTGGTATGAACTTAATGATGTACTACTCATTGGAAGTTTGACTCCATTTTTCAAAGCTGTTCAGCATATGTGTTTATATTGCTAGTCTTCTTGAGAAAATTCTGTCCATGGCAAATAATGGTTAACAATAATTCACTAGGCATAATATACTCACTAGGTCTGATACATGATTGTCTCTACTGAGTATTTAAGCATTGTGGTTTCTAATTGGGCCAATGCATGAGGGACCTTCAGAACAGTTGTAACTTCACTTGAGTGCCTAGACAGATAAGGCTGTAACCTTGTCATCACACTAGGACATGCTAGTCAGATCTTCTCCATTAGTATAATTCTTCCAACCATTGCCAGCTCCAAGTGACTTGGTAAGTATGGAGCAAATCACAGGACAGATAAATTAGTCCCTGGCCTGGTTTACTTTTTTTTTTTTCCAGTTTGCATTTTTCTGGAAACCTGAATTCTCTCTCCCACCATACAGATATAATTACATGGCCAAAATACACATAACCACTCTAACATATGAGGAGTTAATTGTAGTAATTTAATAGAAGAAGCTAAGCTTCTTAGATCAAATATTCACTTATCCATACAACTGGAGGTGTAACAAAGAGGGACCAATACAGTTGTAGAAAAGTTCCACGTGTTAGAGATGGTAGGATTTGTTCTGGTCTCAAAAGTTGGGCAATACTGCCTGCAGTTCATGCATAGGGAGAAACTAAAATATACATTTGCCAGTAGCCTACAATCACAGAGATGCACTTCTTAGGCTAGTTAATATGACGGTTGTAGCAAGCAGATATTTCAAGTGAACAATGGCAGGACATGACTTTTACTATCAAAAGAATTATTTACTGTTGTAAGTACCTTGCTTTTCTGAGCAGAACACACAAACTTTGTTAAAGAACGTAACAGTCAGTTTCCAAAGGTTGCTGCCCCATAGGTCATATAGGAAAAGTGTGTCATTCAGCTTCAAAACATGTGTATCACTATTGAATATTAACCTTAAATTCACTCTTTAACAAGTTGTATTTTATTAATTTTTTACCTTGCATAAAAATATATAAAATCTTTCACAACTCAACAGTTGTTTATTTCTCTCCTCATCTCCTCATTTTAGTTTTTAGCCATAGTTAAAATGGCTACAGTGTTAACATATTTCTATCCAGTTTTTTAAAGCAAAATACAAGGCACAAAATTTTTGTGAAAGGAAAATAAACTGTGTCTTGAGAAGCTACAATTGGTTTAATTTTCTGAAGAATAAAATCTCAAGGTAGAGCATGAAAATAATGAATACATTCTCACGTTGCTGCTGCTTAGTGTTCATGAGTCTTCAATGTCTTAAACTGTAAGTATTTTTTAAATGGAGCGCTTAACAGAAGGACAAATCTTTGTTGAGTATCTAAACTGCTTTCAGGTGGGAAGGGGCAATTTTGTGTTGTTTGTTTCATTTTCTTCATGGGAAGGCCTTATCCATTCATTATATCTGTCTTCACTACTTAAATGATTTTTTTTTCCTTATTCTTTTAGGTGACAACATTACTGTCTTAAAGGTATTTATCATCTTTTCCAATCTATAAGACTAAAGTTAACATCTATGTTTTATAGATGCAGAACCAAAGGAGAGATACTAATTGGCTTTCCAAGCTCACAGACTTTGGGCAGAATTGCCCAAGTTCACAACTAATGCTGTATTCGCCAGAGGTATTCTGAGCTTTGTCAAAACATTTAACCTAGGAGAGCTGTCCAGCTATGAGCTGGACAGTAGGTGAAAGGAAAAAGAAAAGCACATCCGAGCTGGAGAATATGAGACTGATAAATTCTGTATTACCAAAATTTGAAACATTTAAGTCAATATTCTTACATTAGCCTTCATCTACACCATGAGTTTGAAATCAATAGGATGGGGAATGTATGTTGTGGTTCCCGTTGGACTAAACTACATTTATAAGCCTCTTGAAACTAGCTGCTAAAATCTGTGTAAAGACCTAGACTGTGTGGAATAATTTGGAAGCCTGCAGTAATCCAACCTTGAAAGTATAAAGGAACAGATAAAGAAGATAAAAGGCTATGATCTATTGATCAGAGTGGCATGACAATGGTTTCAGTTTTTACAACATAGATTTTATGGAAGAAATATGAAAATTTAAAGAATGTGATGCTTCTGGGGTACAGTTCCATTTTATTAAAAAAAAGAAATGATCTTATAAAAAACTTGCTTTTCCTCTGAAAAGAAGGAAGAAGCTCAGTTTAGCTACATAAGGATGTAAACCCCACAATCATGTAAGAAAGGGGCTTAAAGAAAACACAACCACAGTAAATAGCCACTACTTTCATACTGCTCACGCACCAGAGCTCTGACAAGGCTAACAACAGCAGAAGTTTTAAACCTTCAAAGACACTTCCTCCTTAAATATGCTTACAATGCTGTGTCTCAGGGTCAAGCAACTAATCAGGGCAGCAGATAGTTGTTAATTCCATGACTTCCCTTAAAATTGTAGAAAGTAATTTTATTTTGGATGAGGAAAAGTCTCAGCTGGAACTGAGAATAATTAAATCACACTTCTATACCTGGAGTTAGGTCATGACCTGACCACTGGGCTGAAGGAATGACAAAAAGATCACAAGCGATCCCAAAGATGCAAATCATCCATGAGCCACAAGAGTGAAAAGCTTGAAAACAGACATTTTCTGCTACCCATTCCACTGCCTACTCTGTTCCCAGTCTTTGTGCAATACTAAATAAAGAGCTCTGTCTGAACTGGTTACTTCTTTAAACAAGAAATTTGTAAACCCTTTGCACAAACCTGCATATTTCATTTTTCCTTCCTTTACAGTCCACACCTTAATTATGTAAAGAAGCATGCAAGATTGAAAAATATAGCTTGGAATAATTCATGAATGCAAAATATAGCTGGAGAAGAAAATTCCTTGAGCAATTTTTGTGTTTTTCTTATAGACACCTCATCTTCCTTTTTCTCACACACAAGATTATTTTTACTACAGACCCAATAAGACAAGGATAAACTGGAGTCTACTATGGTTCTTTCATCATCAACAAAATAATAATTTGAATTCTAACTGCAAGTACTTTATTGTTCATGACCAATCAGAAAGAATACTGACAATTTTCAAAACTTCAATTAAATTTCAAGGCTCACAATGTGAAGGGGACGGGGGTGTGTTTGTGTGGAACCCCCTTGTTTTGTCCCTAAAAACCATGAGCAAATTTGATAGCAAAGAAAGAACAGAAAGAAACAGAAAGAACCCCCACAGGGCCACTTTATGAGGCATTTTTCCTGATTCTTTTGTGCTGTCAGTCTCTGGACTAGAGAGAGAAATAACCTTACTGCCCTCTACCAGAAATACATAGCAGATCAAAGCTGAATTAAAAGTTAACTTTTAATGGCAACTTCAAGAAATGTAATTGCAAGCTCTATAGTCTTAGTAGGCGTGAATTCTTGTCAGATATTCCTCATGATTTGCAACACACATCACATGTAGATTCAAATATATGCATGTATAAACATTTCTTTGTCTTTGAAGGGAGGAATGTCCAACCCATTTTCTCTCCGGGATTTCCATTGACTGATGTGATACCTTTAGCAGGGGCGAAACTGGTCAGCCTGAAAGATCCCTGCTGAACACAGTCAACAGGCTGAACATGACCTTGGCAGCTGTTTCTGCTTTCAAGGTCACTACAAACCTTATAAACTGTTTTCCTTTCCATACCTCATAGGATTAAACAGCAATATGGTCAAAAATAACTAACTTAAATATAAGTCTCAAGAGAAAGTCAAAAAACAATAAATACATCCAATGGGGAGATATAAGGTGCAGAAAAAGGTCCATTCAGGGTCATATCCAAGGTCTACGGCTCCTATTCTGCTGCAGTTTGGTATACCTCTTGCTGAAGGCAGACTGTTACATTGCACATTCAGAATCTCTACAACACCACACCCTGCCTTTCTTTTTGGCAGAAAATGCTTCTTATAGGATTAAATGAATCAGATAGGAAGAAGCCATTATGTCTTTAATGCTCTGAACTAGAGTTGTTCAGTCTGCAGCCTAGACACTAGGAATTAAGACTGTGAGAAAGAAAGGATTTATTCCTTTCTTCCATTGTAATTTTAGAAACCCTGAGCACAATGGGAACATGAATAGCTATAAAGAAATGTGGGGGTTTTTGCCAGTCACTCAGGGCACACTAGAGGTTGAGAGCAAAACGTAGAAACTGTGACTCAAGTATATATATATTTGTCGCTACCTAGGTTAAGCAAATTGGGAATTATTTTGTTATGTAGCAGTGCTTGCCAAGGAATCTCTGAGAAGAGGTTAAGCAAAATGTGCCATAGTTTCACTTTCCCCATAGCCATTTAGTCTCCTGTACTTGGGGAAAAAGAGTCACAGCATGCGAGTAGGCTGAAACGCAGGACTACCACACAGAAGGGACTCCTGCTTATCTTTCACTATGTGTACACTTCAAGTAGAGTCAAGCTGCTGAGGGAACTTTTTCCAAGGACCTACTTTTACCCTTGGATTTCAAAACAACGTATGTGTTCATGGACATGCTGACTGTTCAGTGTATAGCATGATTTAAATATATCCAAGCATTCCTCTACCAACCCTTCCCTCATATTTTCAGCTGATAGGATACAGAGCATGTTCCAAGGTGCATGGGCATTTGGATATTGTTTGGGTGTTTTCTCTTCTCTTCTGGCCCAGTCTCCTTATGGAGAAATAAACAGAAGTGTCAAAAACTTTACAAAAGACCTGTTCTCTTCAAATCAACCAGATTACGTTTGAAGGCTCAAATTTTCCTTCTTCCTAACAGGATGGAAGTGTTGACTTTACAGTTGCTTTGAACTGCCAGAATGGCCCTAAGCAGTCACAGAAAGGCTAAGAATCTGGACCAGAAAGTTTGGAATGGCTTCAGAAAATCATACCAAATTTCCTATGCTACACCAGCTCATGTTGCCAAAGGAATAACATCCACAGCTTTGGTGCTGTGCAGCTGTGTGACTATTCAAAAGTATATTCGAAAACTGCAAAATCAGCAGGCTTCATTTGCATGCAGTTCTGGATTCTCAAATAGGTCTAATTTAGCAAATACCCCACAGGAATAGGAAACACTATGAACATATTGAGATAATTGAGAAAATTCAGGGAAAAAATGCAGGGAGTTATTATGTACACGAATCATTATTTCTCTCACTTATTCCAATTTGTTTCGCCTGCTTTTGTTTAACTGTTCCTTTTTTCTTCTTTTATTTTTTTCCTCTGCTCTATTAACCTATGAAACAATGGCTTATGAGATACAATTAAGAAAGAATTTGTCAAATTTATTTTAATACAAGAATTATGTATTGCTATTGTATTTTGGTTGCATTTGCAATTACACATTAGGATAAAGCCTATAGGGATTATGAATCTTACTATTTTAAAATGATTGTCATCTGCTGTTAGGAAGAATTTTTTCCCTCTATAGAGGATACTATATAGCACATTGAGGTGTACAAAAAAGATTTCATGCCTCTGAAACATTGGGTTAGGTATTTATTTATTCATTTATTCATCAATTCATTCTATTTCAGTAATACTTCAGGAGCTCAATCAGGGTAACTATTGTGCTAGGCACTAAACAAATGAAATCCAAAAAGTCCTTGATCCAGAATATTTACAATGAATGATGCAACTGTAGAATTAAATATTCTCTTTCTATTCAGTGTCTAAATGGACAATTAACCTTTCCCCAGCATGGTAATTCTCGAGACTTGCCTCAGGTTAGTGAAGTAAGAGTAAAGAAAAAGATGAAGTGCAATAATAAGATCAGCTTGTAAATTGATGGAATTCTTTTCACAGTTGCTTCTAAACTGTCCGCAGTAACAGTGAAAGAAAACTGGTCCCTACAAAGTCACCCAGTACTTGACTGTATGCTCTACTCAGCATTTCATATTAAGCAATGTAGTGAGAGTTCAAAAACGTCAGTACTGGCACCTAATACCTGTGAAGACTGTCCATTAAGTGGTCATGCAATATTGTCAGTCACACATACTCAAGCAACACGCACTCCTGTGTAGAAAAGAGGGCTGTTCTACATACTTGCATATAAAAATGCTGTTTAGATGCTCTTTGCATCCTACTTATATTCAGAACTGATCTGATTAGCTATGTCTTCTCACTCCTTGGGTACAGGCTATTTCCCCCTTCTATTAGTTGGCATTGTGGCCCAAAACAACTCTGCATCTTCCCTGAAGGACAGCCTAAGGATTCACGTCACAAGGAAGTCCACATAACTAACTTCTTCCAGCCTCTATTTGCATATCATGCTTGGAGAGGTTGATGTGGAGACAGAAGGAGGCACTATTGTATGTGAAAGAAATTTCCTAAATTTCCTAAGCCCTTAGGAAACCTTGGAATAATTATAGCAGTCCCATTATTGCAGTAATTTGCATTTTGGACCAAAAACCCACCAAGAAATCTGCTCCTGGACTGAATAAAAAAATGACTTCCTTATTTTTGCATAGCTATACCACAACATAGCTCAACATGCCCATGTGTCTTTTGTCTTCATGTTTCCCCTGTCTTTGCATACTATTTTTCTTTAGATAATACTGTCCTTCATCAGCCCTTCATTTCATGTCTTTCCAAGACATTTTCTCTTTTAAATTAAAAACTGGTTTTCTACATTTTAATAGATGACTCTAAAGCATGCAAAAAAGTGCAATAGGTTAACAACATGGAGATAATCAGTTAAGGGCTGGAGGGGGAGAAGAGATGGGAAGAAAAATGTGTTTCTCCTGGTCAGCAGAAAATCTTTTGGTTTCTTAAGGTCTTTTCTTTTAAAGCCTTATTCTTCAATATTTGTATACAATACAGAAAGCAGAAAAAAAGTAGATAAAAGACACTCATTCATGTATAAAATGCAAACAAAGAAAAAATCATTGCTGAGTACGAGGGGGTTTTTTTGTTGTTGTTTTGGTTTGGTTTGTGGTTTTGTTTTTTTTTTTTTCCCTGGCTGAAAGCTGTTGCCTGGGTCCATTTCCAAAGAACTAAACATATAATTATATAACATGTAATTACTCAGCTTTCCAATTATATACAGCAGGGTCAGAAATTCCCTGCATTTGCATGAAAGGACTAATGAAATGGGTCTTAACACCTGGTCCTTGCTTGAGGAAAATAAATTTATTGAATGAAATCCAAGGGTAAAAAAAATAGCATTAGTGTTTTGTATTCTCATTTTTGCCAACAATTTTGCTTTCTTAATAAAAATGAGAACAATGTGGTAGGATTAGGCTGGAAGTCTCAGAAGTCCTGGGTCCCTTGATCCTCATAAGGACAGGTAAGATATTCAAGGCAGCAAAGAATTAGAATTACTTTCCTAATTCTCCCAAGCCACCAATAGAGCTACAGCCTAGCATATCCCATTATGGAAGCCCATTACAGGGTATACCCAAACCAGAAAAAATAGACGGCCTGTTCTCTAAAGAAGGCTATATTCTAAAAAAGCCTATTTGCCTTATTAGCATCTACAATTTTTTCACCAAATACTAGGTAAGAGTCCATCAGGAATTCTGGAACAAAAGCCAGATCTTTTAGATTCCTTTATCAAAAGGTCCTAGTGTAAATTTCAAGTCCAGTGGCATTAATAGAATTCTTAAGTAGTCTCAGTGTGGTCATGTTTTCACCCAAGATCTTTCCAAACTCTAGTCAACCAGGTTCCATGAATTTTATGAGGTTAAAAAAAATTAAAGTATCCAGTCATTGCTTAGAAAACACTGTGACATTTTCCTATGGAGCAGCCAGTCACCATTCTATTCATGTGGAATGCCATCCACAGCTATTTCATTAATTGCCAACTTGCATCAGAAAAAAAAGCATCACCTAAAGGAAAAAAATCCTTTGCCCTTTTGTTGATCAGTAATATGAGTCAGCAAAGTGTTGAAACAGTGAACATTTGTCATATATCCCCGAAATTCAAAGCCATGTTGGAGACAGGGCAAAAAGCTGGTTCCAGATTTTCTGAAGATTTTAGCCATATTTATGCTGAATCCTTCAGTGTGTAAAGTTAAAGTCTGGCAGCTATAGTGAAATTTGCAACGGTTAGCAAGTCCTTAAGCTCACTATATATTCAAGGTAGAAAGACAGATGCTCAAAATGAAACTCAGAACACTAAGAAAGGAAACATCTAAGTCAGCCAAAAAATTTAGTAGGCATAAGTCTAGCTGATATTTACCCTTTCTTTGAAATTTGGTTGCCTACCTGCACCCTTGAGTTGGGTGATTCCATGTGAAACTAGAGTTTTCAGCAAGATTCTAGGCTTTCTCTTTCATGCTTTACTCTTTAAAAAAAAAGATGAAGCAAGGATTTTTGTAAACTGCCCTGCTACGTTACATGAATTCTACCAAATGGATAGTTTATTTACCCAATTTTTTCATTCAGTCTGGGTCTTTGTCATCACCAGCTCAGAAACAATCATCATAACACAAACAAATCTGGGAAATACGATTCTTCTCATGGGATAAAAATTAAATAACAGTAAGCTTCAAATATGGCATGTGTAGGCAAATATTAGCTACAGTAAGAGACTACTGAGATGGCTAATGGAACTACACTGATTTGTACCAGCTGAGATCTAGTTCAGTACATGCAGTCTAGTGATACCTTGCGTCACATGAGGGTCATTCCTTTGATCCTTAGCACTGTTGAGGTGTATGAACTCTTATTATGAGCAACATATGTTCCTGAAAGTGTGTCACTTAGCCCTAAACCCCTGAGCCCAGTAACTGAGCCCCACAGGTCATTGAGCAATTAAATCTCAGGGCCCTTGTTTATTAAAGATTCTTTCCAATAGTCCTTTGCCGTCTTCATCAGTCTCGCCTACTGTAGGTTTCTTCTATTGACATTTTCTCTACCTTTTCAAAATTAGTTCAGTTCCAGTCTTCCTTCCCTTTAACTTCCCAGTCTGTCTTATGTACTTTCAGCAATTACTATATAGTCCTTTTTTCCCATCACTCCCCATTTCATATCATTAGCACTTAGAACTATTAAACCATGTTTTTCCCCAAAAATGTCTGTTTTCCATAAGACAAAGAGACCATCTCAAGTTTAACTCATTAATATCAATAATATGTCTTCAATTTTCATTTCCATCGTATTGTTCACCTTACTTGAAGTATGGTACTACTTGAAGTATGATTCTGGCTGGAATATGGACATGTTTCAACCTAGTTCATCTGCACCTGGTTTAATATGTGTTTGCATGTTTTCTCCAATTGTCTAACTGATGAAAGGCAGTAACACAGGTAGCTCCTCCCCCCAACATGCTGCTTTGAGCCACTTCTTCCTCTCAGTCACACGAGCACACTTTTTTTTTTTTTTAATGTATTTCATATACTTAAAATGTAGCAATATTCCAGGCTGATATCTGTTTCTTCCTTCTGTAATCATAGTTATATTAGGATTCTTATACTAGTTTAGATTAACCTAGCTTTTCCTCTACTGCAAAGTTGGACATTCAGTCCATATCAAAGTCCGCAGGATTTAAAATCAATCTTAGGTTTTCTATTTTCATGCCTTTTAAAGTTAAATAAACCTTTCCTTATATTGAGCAGAATGCTAGAGCTACTTAGAAACTCCTCATCCGATTCACTCCTCCCACACTACACTCTTGTGCTTTCCCTTATGCATTTTCCATCTTTAACAAAGGTGTTTATCACACCACTACTCACTCTAAACTCTAAGCAGGTTGCCTCAGCTTTTGAAAACAAATTTACAAACATTTTCTAATTGCCACACACCTTACTGTTTCTTCAGAGTGATCCAAAGCCTTTTTATAAGACAGATCAAGTAACCACTGATACTTTGATCATACCTTGAAAAGGTAACAAAAAAGAGATTAAGGATTGAAAAAGATGAATTTTCAGTCCTTTCCATATAATAATGGAATATAATATACAAACTGAAGGAGAATTTGTAAACTGGGTAGGGTTTTAAAAACAGGTGAGAGTATACGAAATGCTCACCACCCAAACCAAAGGAGGAAATATGGAATCATTTAACACTGTTACAGCAACTTCCTCAAGCCAATGTTTTCCTAGTAATAGTCATGTAGAGTCTTGATGCTTTCCTAGCCCAGAAAAGAAATAACCTTAGATGTAATAAGATTTTGGAAAGTTATAAGTTGTTCATATGTTGGATGCTATTGTAGTCAGAACTGGGCATGTCTGGAAATAACCACGTTTATTTCAGCCTTTTGGAAAAATCTGCTAAGCTCACTTACTTCACTGATTTCTCAGAGCTGGTATACACCTAAATAGGTCTGTCAGAAAAAAACAGCCTTTCCAAACTCTTCAGGAGGTCTGTGGGACTTTTAAGCCATTTATTCAAAATTTATCTTAAAAACGTAGTCACACTATATTTTTTCTAGCTCATGTCCCCATTAAAGGTTTTGAGGGAAGCTATATAAAAGAGAAAGAAAAATGGTTTAAAAAAAAAAAAATCATCCCAACCACATTTATATAACAGCACAAAGTTCAATATATTTTATATAGCAGAGACCTGTGAAATTCAGAAACAAATATTATCACTGAAAAATAAAAAAAAAAAAAAAAATCTGCCAAAGAACACATGATGGACCCAATGTCTTCTAACATATTTAAAAATTCTCACATCTCAATGCATAACAAATCTTGCAAAGATCTCTACTGCTGTGAAGTGGCTGCTTTTATGTAAGGATGTATAGAGACCAGATATCACCTTCAATTTTATCATGCTCTGAACTACAGAGAACAAACTGAAGAGAAGTACCCTTAAGTTTATAGGGACTCAGATTTCTGTGGAATGTAGCACTAGAAAAGTAATATAATTTTTAACCAAAAGATCTAATTTCTTCAATGAAAAGAATCAGCTTTACGATGCTTCAGTGGGGATGCACTTATCTCTATGACTTCAATAGTAACTTCTGAATCCAGAGGTAGATGTATCTGCCTTTTCTTTTTCTCTGTATTTTTTTTTTTTTTGCATTGAGCTAAATTGAGAATAGTGGCTCAGGTCCCTGTAGAGCAAATTAAAAAGAAAATATAATAACTTTTTTTAAGAACATTCATATCTTTGACGATTTAATGGAGACTCATCCTCCTCTCTCCTCTTCAGCAAACAATGGTGTGATAATCACCTAATAGCTGTCTTCAGTCACAGAGTTGTAATTACAGAAATAACCTAATAATACCCAGTAGCTTGCTATTTTTTATCATCAGCATAAGATATCTTTCCATATGACTACAGAATAGCTCCAGGTACTAGTCTTTAAGTTTCAAAACTAGATTGTGGAAGGAAACTAACATAAAGAAAAAAGTATGGTTACCTTTTACTTCTGGGTAATAAAGAAACATTTAGAAAAGTGGGAAAAGTTTTCCTTCTCTATTTTACTTGAAAAAAGAAGGTGTTTTATGACCAACTATTACATTTTAAGGACGAGGCAGACAAGAGGGAGGAAAATCAGTTTCTATTTGGAAGATATTTAAATAGCATTGTCATAGTCTGTCCAAAGCTGCCATTTCAAAACATATCTGAACTGACTTATAATTTCATTTTCTTGCCATCTAATATTAATCTACTTCCAAACTCAGTATGAAACTGATTATAATTCTAACAGGGCTCCATCATCCAAAGACACTGGCTAGCATTTAGAAATTCCTAGTCAGTGAGGGTATCTGGCCTCGTACTATCCAGATGCTTCAACCAGAGATTCGATTCTAGTCACTGTTTTCAAAAAGATTCCAGTATAACTTTAGCCTTTTAGCACTGGCTGTTTAAATCATATCATAATCCAGGCTGGTTAGGAGCTATGTTTAAGAACTCTGTTCAGACACTGCTCTCCTGCAAGCACAGGTCAAAGGTTCTACTTGGCATCAAACATTCCCAGCTAGTGTTGTTTAAGAAGGAGAGAAATGGAATATTCACAGTCCCTCTCCTCTTTGTAAAATAATTCTGAAGTTGTTACACATTTAGTGGGAACATCTGGATCCATGGATAAAAGAACACAGCTGTCTTATATGATTTATGATTCCATTTTCCTGTCTTTACCTGGGGCCAACTTCAGTCTTTTTTTACTCTCACCCCCCACCTTTAACTCACATAACTTTGTCATTTTTAAAGTATTTTAAGATGGTTCTCACTTTCTGACTGTCCCAATAAATCCACCTTAAATTCCTCATGCTTGTTACTGCAGTATCTGTTCAGCTAATGGATATATTAGTCTTTGAACAGACACATTCCAAGCAGAGCTACTTTTTAATAAAAATTCAAAAAGAATAATGCTTGAAATTGAATACAAATTTCACTTTTTAATTTTATGATTTTGCACTTTAATATATTTCATGTTTCTGTTAATTCAGCCAAGTAATGCCAAAAAGAAAAATCAATGCTATTTTTATCCTATCAAAAACTATGTTTCCTATAGATTCATAATTATGGTTGGACTCGATGATCTTAAAGGTCTTTTCCAACCTAAATGATTCTATGAAATGATTCTATAATAATATTTAGGTAAATAATATGAAAAATTTTTTCTGTTATGATTTTTCCTTTTTTCTTTATAAAAGCATAAACTAATTACATTCAGATTGGAAATTATTTACCATGGGTTCTTCAGCATGTTACTAGCAGATGTGGGAAAAGCAATTCAGAGTGCAATTTTCTGACATTTTTTGTCTGAGCTCAGGTACATTAGAATTTGTCTATTTTAATACTATTTTAATTCTGCCTGAGCAGTTTTAACAATACAACATCCCTGTTGTGGTGAAACACAGGCTGGAATACAGCTTCTTTGTATGAGGACATTACAAAGCACTTTAAAATCAACAGAATGCTGTTTACATTAGAAGTTACATCAGTGTAACTATACAGTACCTGTATATAATACCAGGACAAAAAAGATTGTCTGATCTTAAGATCAGACATTGATAATAGGGTAAAGATGGCTTAGATAGCTCTAAGTCTTTGAGCCCTGGCCTTAAATCTAGGCTGTTCTTGTAAGGTATTATAACAGCCGCCTCTGAGCTGTTCAGCATCAAGAGACTTGCACAGAATCACTCCCTGTGAGGACAACAGTGCTTTTAAATTCACCAAGACATTTCCATTATTTGCAACATGCATAAGGAGGAATGTGTTATGCCCAGAATTAATTTGTGCTCACGTTATTTTGTAGGAATAGAATAAATTATTTAAGTAAATTAGACTAATCTTGATCTGTAACTCAGGAAAAAATTGAATCCAGAAGTGTTTATTCCAAAATCTGGAAAACCATGGTTAACTTTTAAAGGCACGTAGTTATGAATATATCTATAGGTATTTCTTCATTTTTACTATGAGTATTTATTTGTAAATCATTATGCCAGTACACCAAAATACCACAGATCCTGTGCATTCATGATTTACAGAAAAAAAAAAATCCAATCAAACAGAAATTGCAAAATATTCTAAAAATACTCCAGTAAATTATTACATATTTTAATGATACAAAATCTTGTGCTAAACTTTTTGAAAGACTGGTTCAAATTTCATTAATTTCATTTAATAGTGACCTATTAACATTAAGTGACCAAATCTCAACCATGCCAGTAAAAATTCCATGCTCAGGTTAATTTAAGCTAAAACCCTTGATTTAAAACTTTGAAAAGTTCAGGCCTGGGAAATAGGACAGCTGGATCTAAACTTCTCATCTTGTAGGACTGGCCAAACCTCTGCAGAAAAAAAAAGAAGTAAGCTTTAAGAATTTGCTTCATTCTTCCTCTCCACTTTTTTGAGTGAAAATTCAAAATGTTTTTTAATTATTACATATTTTTTTTAATAGAACAAGCAACTCTAGTATTTTTATCAAATGACTGAAAAAAAAAAATCATGTGGCCAAAGTGGAGATAGATAAAGGAAGGCAGTAACATGAAGGTAGATTAAATCTTACTTCACTTAAGAAATGAGATTCCTAAGAAAGGTCACTGTCTATCCAACATCTTTGGAGATACAAACATGCCATGATTTCCTTGGGTAGTTTGTACAAGACAGTGGTAAGCTTGTTTGTAAACCTTGGTTCATTTTTTTCTGCATCTGCAAGATAGTTTTAAATGAAGTTCATTTCACTGCACAACAAATTGCTTTGATCTAGAAAAGTCCAGAAACAGTATACACTTATATCTATATGCACACAGACGACTATTATAAAACTCACAATCGCTAAAAAGCCTGCTTTTTGGTAAAAAAATTAACAAAATTACTGGCTGTAAACTGAAGTCAAGTGTCTCCAGTAAGTCAATAATTCTGAACTACTTTGTACAAACTGCAGATATGACCTATGCTTGTGGTACTTTATTTTTTTTCTTCTTAAAGGGATATATGCTACATTAGAACATCTTCAAATTACAGCTCTATGGTTCAAAACACAGTGAACAGGTTTCCAAGCAATTAGGGATAAGAAAAGAACTAGCACTAATGAAACTTGATATGCTTTTAAAAGGTGATATTTGCCTTCACTGACCTTCTGCACAAATCAGCGGGAATAGCACTTTAAGGAACTGATTGCAGCTCAGGATATTACCCAGAGGAAATAGTACAAATACTCCAAAGCAGTTACTGGAAAAGCTGAAATAGCATGTCACTCCTTTCAAATCATATAAAACATTTAGCCTCTAATGTTGTAGCGGTATTTTTTTAGGCAAACACCTTTTCAATCTATTTCACATTCCTCCTTCCCCTTTTAAAAATGTAGAAAGGCCTTACTTAATCTCTTTTTAAAGGGTGCTTCACACATACTTTCAGTCAGATACTTTACTGATGTAAAGAGCAACAGCCACAGCATTAGAGGTTCTGTTAAAAGAAATTGCCTATGTATATGGAGTTTCTTTAACAGGAATGATCATTACATAAATAAAATGTGACAGATCTACACTAGCTGACTTTAAAATAATATTTAATATAGTGACATATATTATATTATAAATACAACTCAAAAAGATCTGCAAGGTAGGTAAGATTGAGCATTACCTGAGATGGCACTACTGACACAGAATTCTAGGCAATCTCTTCACAATGAAATGCTTTTTTTAAGTCCAACCTTAGTCCTGCTTAGTTCACTAGTAGAGAAATTATGTAAGAGTTCATAAGAAACTGGTTGCCTCTTGAGTAGTTTAGTTTGAACAGATTAGTCAACAACCAGTAGATGCTGTGAATTTCTTGATTTAAATTTACACAGTAAACTGCATTAAAATCCATTTTATCTGAATAGTTCCAATTTATTAGACAATGGCTCCAGATGGTTCCATATGACTACTATAGTGTACATAATTATTTACTGCTTCCTCAATCTTTCTTTAATTTTATCAGCTGTTATTTTAACTTTAACTTCCAGGTCACTGACAAAAATACTGAATAGTGTCAACCCTACTATTACTGCTTCTCTTACAGCCCTGTAAATACACCCCTCCCTCAATTCTGATTCTTCTATAACATCTGTGTTTTAAGATCCCTCAGCTGGACAGCACAAATTCTATGGAATACATGCTTTATCCTTGCAGATAAAGCAGTTCACATGATATGATGTCAAATGCATGTCTAAGCATGTCTAAGTATATTTTTTCCATCAAAATATGAAACAAATTCATACTTTTATAACGGAATAATTTATGCTTATTTAGCAAGACGTATCTGTGGTGGGTTGACCCTGGCTGGATGCCAGGTGCCCACGAAAGCCACCCAATCACTCCCCGCCTCAGCTGGATGGGGGAGAGAAAATATAACGAAAAGCTCGTGGGTCGAGATAAGGACAGGGAGAGATCATCCACCAATTACTGTCATGGGCAAAAGAGACTTAACTTGGGTAAATTAATTTAATTTATTACTAATCAAATCAAAGTAGGATAATGAGAAATATAACCAAATCTTAAAAAACATCTTCCTCCCACCCTTCCCTTCTTCTTGGGCTTAACTTTACTCCTGATTTTCTCTACCTCCTCCCGCCAGCGGCACAGGGGGATGGGGAATGGGGGTTGTGGTCAGTTCGTCACATGTTGTTTCTACCGCTCCTTCCTCCTCAGTGGGAGGACTCCTCACACTCCTCCCCTGCTCCAGCATGGGGTCCCTCCCACAGGAGACAGTCCTCCAAGAACTTCTTCAATGTGGGTCCTTCCCACAGGCTGCAGTTCTTCACAAACTGCTCCAATGTGGGTCCTTTCCGCAGGCTGCAGTTCCTCAGGCACAGACTGCTCCAGCGTGGGTCCCCCGCAGGGTCACAAGTCCTGCCAGAAAACCTGCTCCAGCGTGGGCTCCTCTCTCCACGGGTCCACAGGCTGGAGTCCAGGAGTCTGCCCCAGCATGGGCTTCCTACAGGGTCACAGCCTCCTTCAGGCATGCACCTGCTCCGGCGTGGGGTCCTCCCCGGGCTGCAGGTGGAGATCTGCTCCACCGTGGACCTCCCTGGGCTGCAGGGGGACAGCCTGCCTCACCAGGGTCTTCACCACGGGCTGCAGGGGAATCTTCGCTCCGGCACCTGGAGCACCTCCTCCCCTTCCTTCTTCACTGACCTGGGGGTCTGCAGAGTTAGTCCTCTCACACATTCTCACTCCTCTGTCCAGCTGCTGTTCTGCAGCAGCGTCATGGTTTAACCCCAGCCAGCAACTAAGCACCACACAGCCACTCACTCACTTCCCCCCCACCCAGCGGGATGGGGGAGACATTTGGAAAAAAAAGTAAAACTCATGGATTGAGATAAGAACAGTTTAATAGAACAGAAAGGAAGAAAATGATAATGATAATAATAACAATAATAAAATTACAATAATACTAAGAAAATAACTGGAATATACAAAACAAGTGATGCACAGTGCAATTGCTGACCACTTGCCAACCAATGCCCAGTCAGCTCCCGAGCACCGATCTGCCCCGCCCCCCAGGCCAATTCCCCCCAGTTTATATACTGGACATGACGTCACATGGTATAGAAGAATCCATTGGCCAGTTTGGGTCAGCTGCCCTGGCTGTGTCCCCTCCCAACTTCTTGTGCCCCTCCAGCCTTCTCGCTGGCTGGGCATGAGAAGCTGAAAAATCCTTGACTTAGTCTAAACACCACTTAGCAACTACTGAAAACATCAGTGTGTTATCAACATTCTTCTCATACTGAATCCAAAACATAACACTATACCAGCTACTAGAAAGAACATTAACGCTATCCCAGCTGAAAACAGGAGAAGCAGTTTTTTCCCCAGTCTTAAATATGTTATCCCAGAGGCACTACCACTGTCACTGACAGGCTCGGCCTTGGCCAGCGGCAGGTCTGTCTTGGAGCCGGCTGGCATTGGCTCTGTCGGACATGGGGGAATGTTCTAACAGCTTCTCACAGAAGCCACCCCTGTAGCCCCCTGTGAACAAAATCTTGCCACACAAACCCAGTACAATGCTCTACATTGACTGCTGATAATTATTTCTCTCATTTCCTAATTATTTATTGGTAGAAACCTGTGCCAGCTTGATGTGTGTCTAATCAGCCTACAGTTGCTTAGGTCACCTTGACTGCCCATTGGGGAAATTATGATAACAAGTATTTGTTTAAATTTCTAGAATGTTCTTGGTATTTTAAAACACACTGATAATTATCATCAATGGACTAGACATTTAGTTAGCTATCTGTTCATGAAGATCAACAGTCTACTCAGCTGCTATTGCACTGTTCATCACTCATAAGCATATCATTTTTATTCTTCCAAAATAAAGATGAGAGAGATTTATGAAAAGCTAGCATTTTCATTTTTACAAAGAATGTTTTATCTTTTCCATCTGCTACTTGCCAACACTGTTATTAGGGGTTTTTTCATCTAATACATTTTAAAATGTCCTTTTTCTTGGGCCTTGAGCAATGTATTTTAACCTAATAGCCTTGTTTACTTTTAGGAAGTTTATTGGCATCATAGTATGTGAAGTGCTTCTGATTATCTATTTTATCAATTTATTAACTATTGCTTTTTTAATAGCTGCTTGTTTTGCCTTTGAAATTTCATGCAAATTTAGTCAAAACTGCCCAACTCCATGACAAAGAGCCTACTAAGCAGAAAGATATCAGAAGATCATTTTATGTTGCACAAAGCACAGAACAGAAAACAAGGAAACTTTTGTAAATGTTGTGTTTATGACAAAAGAAAAAGCTTCTAATCTTGCAAAACCCAAAACCTAAGGACAACATCAAATATTTAGGAAGAGGTAAAAATACTCCTACATTTTGTCAATGTTATGTCTTTAATAAACATGAAATTTGCAAAAATCACGACTACTTTTTGTAAGTGCTACTATAGGAAAATGACTTTTTCTTACTAGAGGTGAAGCCTGTTTCTAAGAAGTCAGTGATGAAACTTCTAGGATTCCACCTAAACCATGAGGTTAATTTCTTATGGGAATTTTCTACTTCATAAGAACTGAAAAAAATCAGCTTGATTATTTTTATAGTAGATGAGAGGAAACTGTATTTGTCATCTTTCATGTCCAAAGAAGAAAGATTTTTGCCTTTACTGTTGTCTCTATATGGAACAATACTTCCCTTCTGAACTTTCCAAAATGGTAGGTACTCAGTTCAGAAAAACATGGTTAATTTTTAATGCATTGCTTACATCTTTTGTCTGACTGCTATGATCTTCCTTTTCTCCACTTAAAAACTCGTAGCCTCTTGAAAGGCTGAAGTTGTTTTAATGATCCTAAAGTCAGCAAACAGTAAACTGTATTTTTTTTCCAACAAAGTGATTGGGTTGGATTTATTTACAAAGACCTAGAAGTGTACCTTGCAATGAGAACCTGCAAAGAGTTCTTCCAGATTTCAAATGGGAAAGGTCATTCCCAACAGTCTACTTAATTTTTCATTTCTTTAATGAGATTACCAAAAAATATTTAGCAAACATTTTCATCTGTGTAACAGAAAGAGATTAGAAAACTACTAACAGATTTTAGTTATTTGTAACTAGTCTTCACCAGAAATAAAGCATCCAATCTGGAGATGCTCAAGATATAATACCACCTCACTTTCCCATTGTGCATCCTTTTTCCTTACTTCTTGCACTGTCAAGTGGAATTGTGTCTTTGCTTGTTGGCTTTAAATGAGAGGCTTGGAGTCAGCATGATAATTCAAAAACTTTATTGAAAATCAAAGATCCTCTTTTAAAAAGTAGTAATTCTGCTTAAAAAAGATTCTGCACTTTAAAATTGGGTAAAAAAAAAAAACTTGTCCCAGGCAACTTGTCAATTTACCAGCTTGTGTTTTGAGTATGTGCAGCCCAAGAGTACAGTATAATTAATTGCTAAAACAGATCACAAGGGTTTAGGTTCCTGTACTGGTTAACATTATCAATGGCCTGCTATTTTTTATAATGTCAATCTATTTTTTTCCTTGAATTGATTGGCAGAAAGACCCAACTGTTATAAACAGTGTTGAATTTGATGCCTTTACCATTCATTGCTTAAAGGGAAGAAGTCAAAACAGATGGAAAAATCAAGTGGTGTAATGGTGTTTCTGTCATAATTAAGTTTTATGCAGACAAGACTGTTTGTCCATAATAAACAACAGCCTGTTTAGACATTTAGCAAATAGCCAAATATGCTCTGTAAAGTGTGATTTAAAAAAGAAATTTTTTTGCTCACAACACTTGTGGAAACTAGATTTGAATTTAGCAGGAAGAAGAGAAAACACAGTTTTCTTCCCTACAAAAGCAAATAAGTCGTAGACTACCTAGAATGAGATACATTAAAGAGAGGGGCATATATGGGAAGCAACATGGGAATGGAAGAATTCCCTCTGCTTATGAAGATACAGAGAAGTAATGTGCAAACTGGTTCAGAGAAGTCTAAAATCTACTTCCCTCTTTATACTACCAAGTCTTTCGCTATTCACTACTCAAAAAGCTTCAGCAAAAGATAAATCAACATTTTATGAGGTTATGATACACTTACTAAATAATTAATTAAATTATTTTTAATGCTTTCTACTTGACAACTTCTCTACTTAGCTGTGGCGGGAATGGGAAGTAAAAACGTAAGCAGAAATATTACAAATACTGTGGAGGCTCTGTCGGGGGGGGGCAGTAATCCCAATAACAAGTATAGATCATCAGGATACTTGCCATATTCTAAAAGGCTCTGTTTATACACAAGAGTTGTACTGTTATGACTATATCAAAAGACTTATGTAGTGCAATCCCTTAAGTGTGGCTATGACTGCTGGCATAATGTTATGAAATTGCTTTCACTACTACAGTTTATTTATTCTTCTCCAGGAACTAGAACTGATATAACTAAGCACATAATTGCACATATCTCAGTTTAAAGGGGGGAAAAAAACAAACAACAAAAAAAACCCCCAAAAACTTAGCCAACTGCATTTTACCAGTTAGAAAACTATGTTTAGATCAGCCTTTAGCTTCCAACTGCAACAATTTTCACGTGGAATTTCCTTTAAGAAAGCAGTATTTTATTTCTGCTCAAATCAGGAACTCTAGTACACAGTAGACAGTGCGATTATTTTTATTTTTTTTAAACTGCTCAGATTGCTGTTTGTGTAGTTTAGCTGTGCATGAGAGGGAGTGTTGCTACTTTCCCCAGGCTACCAATACAGGGTATGATTCTTACTCTCTTTCCTACTGTTTCTATAGCAGGGAAGCCCTGTAACAGGGAGCTCCTGGGAAGAACAGACTACTCAAAACATTGTAGAAGAGCTATGAAGTTGACCCACCCCTCTTGTTTATACCACAGAGGACAAACATTCTGCTTAGATGGACAAATAAGAAAGTGAAGTCTTTGCAGAGAACTTGTATGAATGTTGTTTCATAAAGACATGATCTGGATATAGGTGAGTAACAAGGAAATGGCTTCCTTCAGTCTATCACTTATTCAAGTAACAGACCTTGGCATATATCTTTTATATGATTCTGACTTGTGATGTTGACCAGATTAAGTACTCAAGAAACATTGGGGCATATTTTGCTGCTCATTACAGCAGGATTTGACTGACCTCCATATTGCTATCGTACTTCTGCCTTACATCCTTTAGGTGATTCCTATTACCAGTCAGAAAATGTGCAAAGAATCTGTCTGTCAGGAAAAAGGAAGTCAGATGATGAATTTTTACACGTGTTATGTGTGTGTTGAATTTGTACGTATACCGAAGTGTAAATGACTGTCCTGTGCTCACAAATATATTTATGTTTCTGTGAATAGTTTAATGTGTTTATACTGAAACAGATACATGTGTTATGTCTGTTGTGGGGGAAAGGTATGAGGGTGTGTTATGAAGTGTTTATAGACATACCTAATAGGAACATTGAGATAATATATTTTGATTGAACTATTCATTCTCAAAACTAGGATATTTTACTAGAAGTGTTATACTTCTAGTGTTCTTTTATGCAGGCAATCTTTCAGGTACATATTTCTCTGATTACTTTTGCTGACACAGATGGAAAGAGAAAAGCTAAAAACGTTGGGTTTTCCCCCCTCTTAAAACATCTGTTTTGACGCTTTTTGTTTCTTTTTGTTAAGTTTCAGGATTGTTTTGGTTTAGTTCCCATGCAGAATAAAAACAAATGTCATACACTGAGAGTTTTCATGCACTGAATCATTATTCTCCAGACACTTACAGCTATGGTGTGAGTGTGTGTCATGTGTGTAAATAAAGCACAAAGGGAATGAGATATTACTTTAAATGCTTTCACCTATGCAAAGGCTAAATAAAAAACGAACAAACACATATTGTAAAAAAAATAAGAAACTGGATGATGACACCCACATTTGACATGAAAAGGAGAAAGATACAAACAGCCCCAAGCTTCCAGATGCAGGGAATCAAACCAATGTTGTCTTGTATTCCAGCCACATCTTTTATTGTATATGAAGTATAAAAGACATATCTCTCTAACACTTTGCAGCAAATGGCTGGTCATTACTAATTCTTCCGGTATTCACTGTAGGGTGATAACAGTCATGATGACCTAACTTGGTTTTACATGTGAGATTATTTACTATTCTGAAAAGGCCTGGACATTGGATTCAGGACTATGCAGTAGTATCAGCAGTATTATATTCTGTGCTAAAGGGGTTTTGTGGTAACTCAATCACAGAACTGTGCTCTGGCTGTTACTTTGCATGGTAAAAGAGCCTTCAGTGGGGTACAAATGGGGTTTGGGGTTCAGGGTTTTATTTCAGTCTGTGAGAATAGCAGAGGCACTGAGCCAGGAACCATGGCCACTGACATTTCTGGCAACTGTCTCTGTTGCCTGAGAGAAAGCCAGTCCTTGTACTATTTGTGCAAAGAACATAGAGCAGTTAGAGAAACTCTGTGGAGTTTATGTCAAGTGTCATCTGAATTGCCCAGAGGTGTCCTGGGTACTTCAAATGTCATTATCCACTTGAGCTTGGCTACCGCTTAAGAAGCGTGTGGGCCTTCCCTAGGTCATGAGTCATATATACCAGGTCACAGGGACAACTCAAGTATCTTAGCACCTCTAAAAAGCCAGGGAATACCTGTGCTCATGTAAACTGAACAGGGCTTCCAATGTTCATGTCATTCAGCAATAATTTTAAGGCTGAAGCTTCTGGTCATTAACCATTCAGACTGTATTGCTCTGTAATATTAAGAGAATCAGTACCTATAGCTGGATATTTGCAAGCCATGATGCAAAAGAGTCTCTTTATAATAGCAAATATTAAAATGTTTGAAAAGTCAACTGAAAGTCATGGCCCCTTTGATTGTTTTCTAAAGCTGCTATCAAAGTAGGTTTAGAAGTTGGAGAAAAGAAGCATTGGGAGTTGGACTTGACAATCCTTATGGGTCCCTTCCAACTTGAGATATTCTAAGAAGTATCTATATGTGATAGGCTTAACGTAACAAGATGCTCATTTGTAAAGGAAGGACAAGAATTTTGTTTTTTAAGCTGAAGTTGATGAAGTTTAGATGCAACTTGGGTGCGTGTGATCACACAAACGTTGAAGTGTAGAACCTCAGATCAAAGGACTTGGTATGAATTAACTTTGGTGAAGCAGGTTTCTGTCTGAGGCTTTTTGTTAATAAAAGACACCAAATCACTTCTGTGCTCTTACTACTTTATGCCCCCCCCCCCCCGCCCCTTCAAGGCTCAAAAAGAACAGAATATCACAAAACAGCTATAAACTCTGCTATGAAGTAGCACAATGTTGGTGTGGTCACATAACCCTGAACTATTTTCTCTAGTTTAGACCCTGTATAGACTACTACAACATGCACTTTCTTATGCTGTGACTGTTAAAATAAGAATGACAAGTTGAAAGAATATACAAAGAAAGAAACAAAGTTTTGGGTGGAGAAGAGGAATGAATGCTATTTATGTCTCACTTCACTGCTGTGGCAAGAGTAAATGAGTTTTAACAGGCATAATTATAACTTATATATTTTTCTAGGATCTTTGGGGTATGGTTTCTGAAGGACCAATACAGATAATTCGAAAAACTTGTGGTCTGATCCTAACCAACAGCCTGGAAGCTGGCATGCAAAATGCTTGAAGTCATCAGCAGAAATCAGTGCTCAATCAGCATGGGTTTCTCAGTGAAGCCTCTCTGTTTTACTGTTGTGAAAAGGATCATGTTTTCTTTTCCATAAACAATACAATTCTTTTGGCATATACAATTAAACTGAGAACTTAACATCCACATGATGGCCTCAGTAAACATAGCTGGATCCTGCTGCATTGTGAATGGAAAACCATAGAACCACATTTTAATACAGGTTATTTATTTATGAAAGCGTTCTGTGACCCATGATATATTCAAAGCTCTAGTTAGTGCTAAAGAAGCCCAGCAGAGATAAAGAAGTACAAATTCCATAGTCACAATCCAATGTACTTTATAGAATGATTATACAAGTAATACCTTGTTTTACAGTATTCCCAAGAGAATTGTATCACACAATAATTTGCATGACTGAAATGAAAAAACTTTTGAGGAAATGTAAGTTTTTTACCATTGAAATTCTACAGCCTATCTGTTTCAAATAAGACATGGCAAAACCTTTTTTACTTATTAAATCCTTTTATAAAAGTCTTAATAGGTATAAAGACTTCGGAGGGCAACCAATGCTAATTATTGATTATAAGTGGCACATTGTTAGATAAGGAAACATTTTCAATGCAAACTGGCAGAAGCACTGTTTGTTTTAGCACTGTAACAAATGCAGTTCAGAAGTCCTTGTGGGCTTGTGAAGAGTTTTATTTTTTCTTTTCCAGAGTGCAAGCATAGTGGCAGTAGTTCATTAATTCAAGCAAAAAATAAAGTTTGCCTTTTAGACTTACATAGATTATGATCTGCCTTTGGCCTACCAAGAACTCATACCCAGGCATACTTTCTTCTCTCTGGTAACAGTAAGCATACGGAGCAAGTAAAGATTGTTAAGAAGTACAATAATTCCCTCTAAACCACATATTTCTGTACTAACATTGGCAGGTGTATATTTGAGAGGACTGGGTAATGAAGAAATGGGAGTATTATGGCAGTTCCACAGAACATCTACAAGAAGTTTTGTGACAGAACATTCAAAAAATACAAATTGAATATTATGGAGACAATTTCTGAAAATGAATTCTAGTTTAGGTCTTCACTCTGGTGAAGTCAAAGAACTTTCATAACTGGTGAAAGCAGATAAAGCAAAACTGGAAAACATCACTGGGGGAATGTAGTTGGGCTGATGGCAATCAATGGACTCAGTTGCAGTAGCATCTGCTTTTAGTTTTAAGCTCTATCATAACAGATAGGTGATGTCTGTCTAGTATCTTCTACGCAGCAAACTTTCAAGAGCAAAAACTGTAAGGAGAGGTTAAGTGGTTTCTGTAACATGAAAACAAACAAAGGTATTGTATCAAATATGAACCAAACTGTGGATTTCTAAATAAACTGTTTGTTATCAACACCAAAACCAATCCCTTCCTTATAAATAAAGCAGACTTTAGACTATATGTTACCCACTGAATTTATATACCAGATGGACTTACTTTCATTACCTTATCATCTGTTTCCCTTTCTATCCTACCTTTTAGCACAGTTGCCCGTGTTTTATAAGTTTGCAATTAGGTTTAGATCCTACAGGTGGATATATATTAAAGAACCTGGGCACAGCAATTTGCTTTAGGCAAAAATTTTCAGGGTTCATAACTGTAATTTGTTCAAGGCAAATGTCCATTATTATTATTATTATTTGATTCCAGTAATCCAGAGTACCCATATTAATGCTTTTAGTGCTGGGTTGCAGAAAGACCAGGGAGGAAAGCGATGCTCTCCTGGACTGGCAGAGGACAGAAGGCTGGAACATTCTGGTATCACTGGGTTCTTGCCCATTCCAAGCCTGACAGCACTGACATCTAGCCACCACTTCCTATGTGGTTCCCATGTGTTGAAGATGAACAAATATTGGTAACAAAATCTTTTTTCTAGGGTTCAGTGCTAAGGACAAAAGCTGAAGCAAGTATGTTATAATATTAAAATATAACTTTATAACTATGCATTATAGATATATAGAAATGTGTATATGTAGATTCCTAACTATATTTTCTGCGTTCATCCAGAAATAGAAATTGTACAGCAGAAATACCCCTACTATGAGTGGAAATTTTAGAACATGCTGGAAATATTTTAATGTATTATTGAATTATCTTTATACCAGAAAGGTCAGAATAATGGTCTGAAATTCTGGAAAACTTGTGTGAATTTTTAAGGTTTGTTCACACTAACTCTGTACTTACATATATGTTGTATAAAATCACAGAATATGTCTGAAGAATGTGCTTCCACATTATGAAATAAGTCTAAGAACATGGGACTCCTGAAAACCTTTGTTTATTTATACAATTAGAAAATACACAAACTTATATTATGAAGGATTTTTTTCTTAAAAGAATAAACAAAGAGTCTTATAACTGCCTAAATGGGGCATAGATCAACATGTTGATAAGATTAGTTAGAAACTTATTAATAGTCTCAAAATATTAATAATATATTGTGAGAGTATATTCCGACTTACCAACACAAAGTTCTTACTGCCATTCTTATCTATTTATTATTAACTACTGACACAAACATAACACTAGATGAATCACTGGCAACATACCTGTGTGGTGCGTCAATTGGTTTAACTCCATGGGCATCAGCCAAGTCAGACTGATTTACCTCAACTGCAAATTTGCCTTATGGTTCATATTTCAGTCACTGTTTTGCTTAACAAATATGAAAAGAAACACTTAACCTTTTAAGAAAAAGGGACACGGAAACAACAGCTAGCTTCATGGGTGCAATAAAAGAGTATTTAGGTAATCAGCAAAAAAGAAATTCTTTTCAAAGAGTAAGTTAAAAATGCAGTCTATTTTCTGGAATACTGCTTAATTCCTGTCCCTTATCTTAGCATTAGCTGCATAATCCTCACTACATGATACTCTTAAATAGTCTATTCCTTCACTTGTTTTGAGACATCTGTAGTTGCCTTTGCATGGGTGAAAACAGTCACAAAGAAAACAGCATATACTTGTAATTCACAAAGAAAAGCCCACAGTATTTAGCTGTGTATGTCAATCTCTTTTCAGTCTAATGAGATATTTTATGCAAGTATCTGTTCTTTTTATTTCCCAGTATGATATATAAACCAACCACAAAATCACCACCTATCAAGCATAACCAGCAAGTACAACTTTCCTTACAACAGACTTTGAGTACTTTCACAATGCCAGCCATGAATTTGGAATAATGCCAGCAAAATACCACTGGGTGCCTTAAACCTCTTAAGTGAAAAATATGTTATCCATTAAAAATGCCTCATGAATATCCATACCATATCTTTAAAAATACTCTGTTATGTTCCTAGGGATGAAGTTTACTGAACTCCATATAACACATTATCCAAGGTTCAAGCAACCAAGGGGATACTAAGCAGACATTTGATCAAGGATGCTGAATACTGTACTTCTGTACATTTCTAAACTCATATTATAAATGGTCCCTGCTAATAAAATGAGCATGAGGAAGATACTGTTTGCTTACCCTCTGCAGTCTGAAAACGTACTTAGGCTGAAGTTAAAGGCTAAGGGATTTAAAATTTTTATCTCTCCTGGGCTGCATTGGCTCTCCTTGGATTAGAATCTTGACTGCAGGAAATGTAAAATATCTACCAAAACTAAGAAAGTTATCTCAGTAGATGACGTCCTTATTATTAAACTGCTTCTACTTTCAAGTCACTATTCAGGTTCAAATGAAGCAACTAATGAGGCCACTAGACAATGCATATAGTCTTGGGTCGTCAGTAGCCAGGTTTTATTTAATAGCTTCTTTCCAGTTGGCTAACTGGGGGACAGATGGTGGCTGATATGTAATTTCTGCAGAGTATTATAAGAGTTAGTCACTTAACATAGATTTCAAAAATCTCTTATTTTTGGAAAACATAACAGTTGCATATTGTCCAATAGAACTGGTGCCATTGTATAGAAGTTAGCAGTACCTTCTCTTTTCCTCCAGGGCATTGCTTTACTCTTCACTAATCCAAATAGAAGTTGTGTGGCAAAAGCCATAAACATAATCTCTTAGGTGTGACCTTGAAGAAGTAACCCAATTAAATCAATTTGATATTTATTCAGCCTTGGTGCTCTTGTAGCATCATTTGTTATGTGAGCCCTTCAGACTTCTCAGCCAACTTAATCCATTTCATTCTAATGCTTTTCTCCTGTCTTTATTTCCATACATCTTCATTACCAGCACTCCAGTTCAAGCTGCTGTTGAAGGGTTAAGCAGGAGATATTTATTAAATATAAACTCAAACAAATGTTAGCACAGAGCAGCTACTGGAAGTACAGAGATAAAAGGCCATTTGCTGGCTTAATTAAAATTAATCAGAAATAATGGACTGTCTTGAGGAGGAATAATATAAACACATAGCACTAATCTCACAAGCCAAAATTATACAATAATTTGAGACTCCAAGTCTCGTTGATTTAATACAGTATTTAGTGATAGAGGAAGATTTAAAAGAGATCAGAGTGAGTTCTCTTACACGATAAAATTCATAACTCTGATTCAAAGTCCTACTGTAATGTTTTAAAACAATTCATAATTAGAGTTTCCTTCTGACATTGACACCAGTTAGGAAGGCTTTCGTAATGTGATCTTAATAGGCTATTAATACCAGGACAAGATTAAGGGATTTGTTCTATGCTTCAGGAGTGCATGTAGCTGCTTCTAAGATGAATAGAAAATATCTATTCGTATTGATCACTATAGGACACGTTCTTTGAGGTTCACGCCCATCTTCCCATACACTGTTTGGAAAAAACTAACTGCCTAAGAAGGACTGGCAATTCTTAACTGGTCAAATCCTTTTTCTAATCTTTCTCATAACTTTTTCCTCTATTTTTTACCTCATTTTTTACCACCTATATTAAAAGAAGTAACTGTTTTGGCTTTTTTCTTTTTCTTTTTTTTTTTTTTTTTTTTTAAGAAAAAAAACAAAGCAAAACTTGCCTTTGCTAAAATGTTGCTGTCCCAGTTTATCTTGTCTTTGTTGAGATATTGGGTCCTGTGTGCTGAGTACAGTATAGGTGCTTAAAGATATTGTTAGCAAGAAAAGTTTAGTTGTACATATCTTGCAAAACACACTCAGTTCTTAAGACTTTTTACACCAGTGTACTTCAGAAAATTAATCCCAGTTAACTAGATTACTTTTACCTTATTATATGGCTGTGTAAACACCTTGGTTCAGAATTAAAATAATCTTAATTCAGTTTATCTTAATTTACCTTGCAATTAGATTATGTTAAATCAGATTTAGGCCACTTTAATTTTAAGGGAGAGTATTCACATAATTTTTTATGTGGTTTAACTAACGCAATTTAAATTTACACTTTTAGACCATTTAATTCCCCCCCCTCCCCCCCGTGTCCTCATGTAGACAGACCTTTCCTCTTCTTCCAGGGCTGTTCTTTTAAAAGCTCCTGGTGTCTCTTATACACCTATAGGATTGGGCAGAGTTCATTACATTTCTGCCAGCCTATTTTATAAGCCTATCTGCTTCTGTTTGCTCCCTCCTATCATGCAACAAATAATTGATAAAAGTACAGGATCTCTCTTCCTTCTGGATTATTTCTGTTCCTTTATGAAGACTCCCTGTTACTAGGGCATTTGTAAGGAACAGTTACAACCCTTAGAATATCACAGGCTGGCCGTCATGTTCTTGTCATTTAAGAGTTTGAGCCTATTTAAGATTGTCCAGAAGAAAAGCCACTGCTGATACTGTAACTTTATCCTTGATGCTCTTAATGAAATTGTAACAAAAACATTTGTACTTTCTTCTTAAACGCTGGTCAGCTCATTGGTGTACTGGCCAAACCATGCCCTCTTTAACACAAAACATTGGCAGGGACCTCCCAGTTCATCAAGTTCACACATGGTATCACCAGCATTAAAGTTGGACGAGTTGTTTGTCCCCACTATTCTTAGCAGGAGTCTGTTACAGAAATTCAGTGCTCCGATAGATAGATATCTTCTAATAACCTGTCTAAAAATATTGATGGACAGATAATGTGCCTTTTGTATTGTTTTTTGTGGACTATACATCTCTGTATGCCAAGATAATTCATGGAGAATCATCTCCGATTAACCTACATTTTACTGCACTAAGCAGTAAAGTAAGTAAGTGAGATTACGATGGCAATAGCCATTCTAGGCATATGTTCTAGTTTTAGTTAATCTTTCTTTTTCCATTCATTCAAAAAAAAAAAAGGAAGATTTTTGATTGGCTATTTCAAAAACATTGTTACTACCTTATCTTTACTGATACACAGCGTTTGGCTACCTCTAGGATCAGGGTGTCCCCTTTTTTTAGGCTTCTATGGGCACAAACCTCTTCATAAAAGAAGCTAAAACTAATTTTATCTTGCATTCACACTAAGCCTGTGATGGCTTGATCCAGACAAAAACACAAAAGAAATTAGATACTTCTTTATATTGCCAACTGCATAGTTATTGATTACAGTCTGACCCTGAATATTTCTTAAATTCAGGTCAGGCATGAAACAATCTCCAAATATTTGTATTGTTTTGAGGTGCAAGATGTAATACAGAAGGTTAGTCTAGCAAGGAAGCAAAGAAAGAGGATTAGTTAGATCCCTTTTTTCTCATGCAATTTTGGCACTGATATGTGAATGTAAAAGTCTGGATAAATCACTGTATTGTTTTTCCAAAGAAGAGTTACGAAAAGAATGCACATTAGCTACTTTTGAAATAAGTATTTATCGTATTAAAAACTTTCTATATAATGAAACAGCACTCAGTTGACATTACTAGCCCATACTGAAAAGTCACCTGCAATGTCTTCTAATCATTATTTTAAAGAAACATTGCAAAAGCTGGGAGGTCTAAAATTTTATGTAAATGTACTTGCAAACTCCATTTAAACCTTCTTTACATACATACAAACAAAATATTTGCTGAAGAATAATTCTGATGCTCTTTCTTGGGAGAAAAATAAAACAAATAAAATAAATACATAAAATAAATTACAAAAGTCACAACCATACACTGTTGTTCAACCCCACATTAACAAAGAAGCTTAGCTTAACCTCCACGACAAACACAGTATATAAAAACTGAGTAGTGCACTTCTTGAGAATGAAAAAAAAGTTTTGTAAGTGACATAAGCTCAGGCCAACACTGGAAAGTCAAATTATGCCATTGGAAAAGGAAATCCTTTCTCTGGTTAACATTCCCATCGTACCAGTTCAGGCCCCTGTAACAATAGGATTCTACAGCAGAAGATATTTTGTTGCACAAGTGTCAAATCCTTAAGTATAGCATGAAACTATGGTTACTTTGGTTTAAACTAGAAATGGGCTTCAGATCAGAAAAAAAAAAAAATAATGTGCTTTATTCACTTACCTCCATTCAAATTTAGACACTCTGGTTTTATTCTGAGTTAGATATGATGAAAAAGTGTCCATTTTTAGATTCCCATTTGTAATTAACAAAGGGAATCTCGGAAATTATCTGGTTTTAAGTTATTTCTGTTGATTGGTATCTACATTGAACTGAATAGCTGATAAGATTTCCTCTCTTAGGTTCATAGCTAAAACCAGAAGAGTTGATCATCTTTAGGTAAAGGATCTCAGTTTTTCTGGATAGGACTTCTAATACTGAAGTCCTCATCTATAGTGGAAGTACCCCATGCTACCACCATCCTAAGACTAATAATAGCCTATATTTTTTTTCCCCTCTTTTTTTTTTTTTTTTTTTTTTTTTCCTTCAGTTAGTGAATCTACATATTCGCTTACAGGCTGTGTTCTCGTTTGAAGCAGAAAAGCCTATCTCCCAAGACATTCAATCCCCTGAAAAAGGGCAAAAATATCACTTTTAGTTGGATGTTTCCATAGCTCATGGAGACATGGTCATATGGTAGACTATCCAAGCTCTTAATCAAAATATGGAACATCTCACGTTTCCGTCCAGAATACAAAGCAGACAGTCAGGCTCAGATTCTCTGCTATGTTAAGAACGGGAGGTACCAGTAAAATCTAAGAGTTCTTCAATTAAAGTGTAAAAAAGATTCTATTCTTCCAAATCCCCTCTTTTTTCCTTACTAAATCATTTCAGACATAATGTATACTCTTACCTTTTCTCCCTCTTCTAAAAACTGAAAACAGTAACTTCATCTACCCAGATCTGGTTTTGTATGTTACCACTATCCAGTTTTATCCACTGATCAGATAAGTGGTATGACACAATTATGAGAGTTCAGGTAATTGTTTACCACAAATAATAAACAGATTCCCCTTATCCTTTCCTTTCTTTTTCTAAACTTTACTAAGCAGATGACAAAAGTCTGCTACTTAAGTTGATTTTTTTATTTCTTACAAAATTATTTGTGGCCGGTAGAACTGTTCAGTAGTGACTACTGCAAGCCAGTAGTTTATGTAATGAAATGAATTCCAGATTTGTATAGAGCTTATAAATAGTTAAAGTGTGAATTGATACACAAAGTAGTTTGTGAGACATTCAAATTATGAATTCTTATTAGACCTTAATATTTCTGATTCACAACACACCAGCTAGTAAAATTCATTTTACAAATTCCTATGACTTTTTAAGGGTATGTATTATCATTTTTGCTAAAGATACAGTTGATTAAGTGAATGTAAAAGAAAATTAATTGTTTCTTATTTTAGCTGTATCATGAAAAAATGTCAAATAACTCTACTTTCACAAAAATATAAGTTCATATGTATTGTAGTGTGTTATTTCTAAAGACTTGAGTGGTAAAGGTTAGAACAGGAAATGTTCATGAAAACTTAGAAATTAAAATTCTCTCTAAAATCAGAACAGATAATTTTCAGGGTTTTCCCGAATATTTCTTCTTTTTTTCCTTCTTCTTATATTCTCTCTCCACTTCATACTTGTTCAGTTTCAGCATCAGAACAGCACTGCCACAAAAGATACCTTATTGTTCTTACTAATAACCTGCCTGAGTGTTCATACTGGGACTTTTACAGTGAACTGTAGGAGTGAATTTAGAGAAGCATATGGAGGGGGAGTGGGTAAGAGAGATGTAGCCCTCCCGTTGCCCATGGAGCACGCAATGAGACATGCACTCCATGCCATATGACAGAGGAAAGTTGCTGTGCAGCCTCTGCTCTATGAGCACTGTGGATGCACCTTACCTTGTGTCTACAACGAAATTCCCACTGATGTTAATTACAATATGGTAAAGGCTACTGGGAAAGGACGAGACATGTCATTATGTCCCTGAAGACTGGTAATGTGTGATTCTGAGTTTTGTTTCTGAAGTACACAGATGAAGTTAGTGCTGAGAATGTCCAGCCCACCCTTACAGCTTTTTCATCCTTATGTTTCCTTTCACAGATATGATGAGTATGCTGTCTTTTCACAATCTGTACAAGATGAAGAGGGTGAGAGGATGACACCATAATGCCACAAATCAATAGACTCCTTGAGCACATGCCAAACTTAAAAAATGTGAAGAACCTCAGTACTATTGATTCAGCATATGTATTTCTTTATTGTGATAACACTTATTTTTCCCCTCATGAACAGAGGTTCATGGTCTCACATTTATAACAGCAGAGAGCTTCTAGAGCTCTTTCAGTTGAAATAGTCAGTGCCTTGAAGTCTGGCACAGCTTTATAAAAGTTGCTTGCCCAAAAATCAGAAGTATATATCTGGATATTAGCAGGAGGCAAGCCTAGTTTTTGTCAGCCTAATATCTAATATCAGTCTCTACTGACTACAAGGTGCCTGAAGAATGAAAGTAACAAAATCTGCTACCTTGGTCCAGCAGCTCTTTATCCAAAATCCTTTTGTGTATTTCAGTTAAGGCAAAGGAATTTTGGACACAGAAAAATTTTCTTAGGGAGGATGAGAACAGATTTATGCTCTATCTGGGCTTGTATAGCAAGGTCTTTGAGAAGATTGAAAAAGTCAGTTTATGCACCAAAACCGGACTGAGTTTTCTAGATGCTTATCACTGAGTTCCAGAATCACACCTTGCTGATCCAAATTAGCTGCATGAGATGTGCTTACACTTCTTCTGCCTATTATAAAGATATATCCTAGTTTCCTTCTCTCACAGACTTTTTTCTTTTTTTTTTTGTGACTTAGAGACAGAACACCTGTGTATAACACTGCTCTCAGGGTGATAAATACCAAAAGACAATAATGTTTTCAGCAGATTGAGAAATATATGGAAAGTAATACAGTGGGAGCTGAAGATTCAGAATATTTTTTCATGTTTTGACAAAAAGGAGGAGGAAAAGAAAAGTATTCAAAAGCCAGCATCTGAAAACTCTTATGAGATTATTCACAGTTAAGTGAAATGCAATTAAAAGAACAATATGACATCTGTTGACAGGCGAAGGGAATTTAGTTTTAAAGGAAGATAAAAATAAATATGAAGCTCATGTTGGGTAAAGAGTCTTGGCAGGTAACTAATAAAGAAACAGTGCTGATGGGACATTAACCTAGGGGAAAAGTGTTCACAAATCCGTGAAAAGAGTGCAATTGGCTCCTAAAACCGCAATTCATTGTCTGCGACTGAGAATACAGATGTTTGCCTGGAGATTACTATCAAAGACATGGGCATTACACTATTAAAAAAAAAAAATGTGCAAGGGGAGATTTCTCTAGGTTTTATTAGGTGTCAACCAAAGTAGGCTGATGGGGTGTGAGGAGAGGCAAGTGTATCTGCAGCAGACATGTGAGGTACAGTAGGATCCTGTTCACCGCTCTACTGAAGAGTCACTTGCACTAGTTTCTGTGGCAAGGGAAAGGTTTCACAAAGTACCTCCCTTAAACGCGTGGAGTACATTTACTAGAAGTAGACAGAGCAAAAAGCATACTGTTTTGGACTCCAGTCCCCAGATTCACTCCTTCGAGAGCAAAAGCAACCTGGTGATGAACCAATTTGCTAGCATAAAACAGCATCAAATGCCTTTTTTTTTTCCATAGTCCAGGAAGGAATATGACCTAGGGAAGAAGATACTTCTTGACTCCCAACCTCCTACTGCTGTTACACTGCGGATTTACTCTTCTCAGGCCCAGTCCTGAAGTCACAGTGCAACAATGTATTTCCAGCTAATGCTGTACTGAGGCCTCAGTCCTAGTAGAGAGTACACATTTCTGATACTCCATTAATGCACTTACAGCAAAACAAGAAAGGACTGCAGCTTTTAAAACTATTAAAACATGCACTCCTTGACATTGGCCAACATTCAGGCTTGATATAATTCCTTGCAGTACCAAGCAGTGGATTGGTGCATGCTGACAAGATCTGGAATGACTTTGAAGAGCCTAAGAGCTCTTGATGTGGGTGACAGAAAATAATAAAAAAAATTCTTAAGCTACAGACAAAAAGAAAAAAAAAGCATCAAAGTAAATTAGGTTTCAGTAAAGAGACTGTGCAGAAAGAACCAGTATGGCTAAATTTACACCTACAAGTGCATTTAGACAGGATTGCTGAAGTGACCCAATGCGTAGCTGCTGCCCACCTGCAGAGCCCACCCCAGCTCCCGGACACCCATTCTCACCAGCTCAAGCCCTTCTCTGGCTTCTCACTGAGCAGACACAACTCACTAATTTGGCAGAGAATTAAACCAGCATGAAAAGTTAATATTTTCTGAGAACTGAATCAGCCTGCCAGAGGTTGGCTGAGTGCCAGGTCCGGGACTGCTCATCCAAGGTTGAGAAAGGTCAGTGGACAAAGCATAGTGAGGGAAAATGAATGAGGCTGCCTCTCTCAGTGGGAATCAAACAACTATATCAGCTTAGCTGTATCATCTTCATACAGTTTTATAGCCAAACCCCAGTTCTCTATTGAATTTCCAGGAAGATATGCTTACATCAAAGTACTCCTGTTTTGAAATCAGAGATCTAATTATTGGTAGATTTTGTTGTGGTTTGGTTCATAGGTTTTCCATCACAGTAGCAAGGTTATTTGATACAGACAGATTCCTTCCTTCTTAGTATCACTAGGAACACTGGCATTAAGGCTCCAATCGGTTCATTCAGAAATATTGGTAACATGCACAAAATCAGTGGTTACCTAATATTTTATGCTCAGTTACAGTGTTCTCTTATGCTCCAGCTTCTCACCCTACTACACTTACCTTTCAACTTTTGCTGTCATATCATGCCCCAATATCTACAGTTGTCGATGGTTTAAAAAAACAAAACAAAAAACCCCTACAACCAAAACAAAACCAACTTCGCAAATATTTTTAAATCTTGCTTCTCTATTCCCTGCAATAATTTAAATAAGGAATTAGACAGAAAAAGAGACATGTGGACTTCCAAGTCACCCAGGTTCCCACAGACCAGCACCAATCTGTGATAGAGCTATCCTTTCTATACTTACCATACACAGTATTTGTAGGTTTGGCTGTATTTTATCAGTTCAGCTTTTCTTACCAGCCTATGCCTATGGTAGACAGAATCTGTATTTTTTTTCCTTATTGTTATTATCTGCTGCTTTACATTCAAACCTAGAGACAAAGTCTGAAACAGTAGCTACAGCTGTAATAATTCTCACTCAACAGCAGAGAAAAGGACTAGTGGGATTGTAAGAATTAAGGGTTATCTTCCTGCAAGACCTCCATCTGAAGGCACGTGTATATATGTCATATGCAATGGGAAGAGTCTCAAAAGCTACCATCACTCTTGGTTCCTCAGGTGGTGTTCTCTCGGTTTGGGTAGCCTTGCACTGAGCCTCATAGATCCACGTGCTGTTTGCACAGCCATTGACTGCAATGTACTTGACTAACGAATCACGCGGGGAAAAAAAATTTAAGCTGCTTGCAGTGATACAAGTCCCAGAACTTTCTAGTCCTTTCAGTAGATTCTTTCTGTTGACAAGCCTCAATCCTCTGAGCCTTTTCAGCTTAGATTGTTGTTGATAGACAGCAATACATTTTATAGTGCTCTTGGAAATAACTTCCAGAAGTAGTTCCTCAAAGTATTGGTTATTGTCTTAAATTAAGGGGTCTTGGTTGAATTTACTGCTTTAGAAGTTTTAACATTGCCAGTTGCATAAAAACTATTGTAGGTTCTTTCACTTAAGACTTCAATATAAAAAACAGATGCACCTTTTTCTGATCTAGATGTCAGAGAAAAGAATTCTTCACTATGTGCATAACCTTGACACTGTTCAAAAATAAAGTTGTTAATTAAAGTTGGTATTCAGAACTTCCTGCCAGCAGCTGTTGAGGGGTGATTTCACTTGTGACACTGGCAGTTTGAGGGCCTGAATCTGAGAGACAGGAAATCACTTCACATCCTGCTGTATGCAGACTTGTAGGGTAGGGTTTGTTAGAAACGTATACACATCCTAATTAATTTAAAAAAAAAAAGACTTCAAGTTCTACATTGAGAATAAAATTACTCATGGGCTTGCAGATTAAGAACTACAATCCCCAATGCAATCCCAGATGAATTCGGCAAAATTCTTTCCATGGCTTTAGATGTGCTTTGGATAGGAACCAAAATCAGCTGAAATAGGTGACAGTGCAAAGATCCTTCTACAAATATTTCAGCGTATAAATTATTCATTTAAGAATTTGCCCATTTTTGTTTCAATTTTCCACAGGTATTTGTGCAGCTAAGTTCTATTTGCATGAATTATCAAATACCAAAAAGAAATTACTTTCAAATTACCTTGCTTAACTATCCAACCTGAAAATCCAAAGATGTAGTATCCTTTAGTATTTACTGTAGAGAAACAATGAGGTAGCATACATGGCAAAGAGCATATCTGATACTAAGATTCTGATTTAAAACACAAACCTTCTTCAAACTACCATTATCCCCTGCCTGTCCCTTCCTACGATTTCCTCATCCTTCAAAATGCCACAAATTCTTTTATAAATATTTATACACAGTTACTATTTCCTATGAATCTGACACCATCTCCTTGTGGTCAACATAAGACAAACTGTCAGCAGGCCTGAACTTTACGTGTGCATACACATCCTGTGCCAAGTAAAGGGAGGACTAAACAGTCTGCTATCCTGTGAGATGGGGCCAGCACTTCAGAAACCAAGCCCGCTCCTTGACCTAATGCAGAGAAATAAATGTTAATCATTTAGGTGTAGATGAAAAAATGGTACCTTTGACTGTTCATTTCTGTCCCTCAGGAAGGCTGCACAAGCCACAGTACCTGTGTATTTATTCTGCCTGAGGAATGCAAGCCCAGCAGCAAAATAAAGTACTCATTTCCTCTTACAATCCACACATACACATGCCAGGATGTGAATTGCTTTCAGTGCAATACTGTGAATTCACACATTTCAAAAGTCACCTGAGTTTTAGAAAGATACAATTAATTCCTGCCCTCAGGGGGCATGTGAAGCCAGTGTTCTTCCTGAAAAGGCTGCAGCAACATCTTGTCTATCTGAATTTCCCCGCATCCTTGCAAGGTCAAGACAAGACGGTGGATTGGGCCACTCCACGCGGCTCACACACTGTAGGATCTTTCCTATTTGTGCTAAAACATTGCTACTACATGTCCAAATGCTGAAGTGTGCTCAAGTGCACAGTCAAAATACAGTGGTGGCCCCTATAGCCTGAATTCTAGGGAATAAAGCTACAATATCACTTTAAGACAGAACATTTTATAGAAATGGAAACTGAGGCACAAAAGCACCAATGATTTTCTTAGGTGTGCTATTATTTTGCATAGGGAGCTTCACACAGAGTCCCTCCAGTGCTCTGGAGTTTGGCATCAGCATTGTAGTGTCAGAATAGCACTTTAAAAAGAAAAAAAAAAAAAGCCAAACCCCCACCCCCATCTCTTTACAGAATTAGTTTCTCTTTCAATTGCAAACAAAAGCAAATCAGTTGCCTAAATATTTAGATTGTAGATAAATATTCAGTTGTGGCTGAAACCTGAAAACTCTCATTATTCTGTAACTTAGGCCTCAGACTTTTAAAATACTTCACCTGCCAGTGAACTCATCCTCCACAGTTAAAACTTTGCTGCAATTTAGTACACCTTCGCATCTTTGACAGGTTATCTGTCTATAAACCTCACCTGAGGCTAATACATACATGAACTTTAGGCTTGTATTGCTCATGAAAGCCTATAGAGACTTGTTCTTCAGACCTTGCTCCCTGACCTACAGCTGACAACAGCTTTAGTTCCCATTACTCTTTCATGAAAGTTCATATTTAACATTATGTGGATTGAATGAAATGTTTCCATTAAAAGTATTTGAAAATATATATTTAACAGGACCTGCTGCTCCTGTCTTATTGCATTATATCAATCAAGAGAAGAGCAAAGGTCTCCCAGAATATTTCCTGTGTACTTTTGAAGTAGTTTGGGGGGTGTTATTTTATTTTGTTGCCACACTACATCTCCTTTGATTGAAGGCGCTCTGTCTCTGCCTCCAATTATGTCTTGTTTGTGTTCTGAGATAAGACTTTGAAAGAATAGAACTGTGTAACTGGAAAGTAAGATCCAGGGAACAACAGGTTCTCTAATTGCTGATACTCTGGTGATAAAAGTCTAGCCTTCTCTCTCTGATCAAGGGAAAAATGCTCTAATTAACAAATACATTAATTAAGAAGTGCCTGGTCTTTTCAGGACTGATTGTGGGTTTTCCTGTGCATTAGAGCAACCAAGTGAGATTTCATGCAGTTTATAGCTGGGAGGTAGTATTAGATCACCTAACTCTGACAAGCTGTATTTGTTAGGTAAATTTTACAATAAATGTAGGCCAAAGTTGGATTAAAGTATATTTTCCCTCAGAATTTGAAATAGCTTCAGGCCAAAATCAGAAACCAGGAGAGACTGGGTAACTGAGGACCTTTCAATGTCAAGGAACTGATTAAGTAAGATAGGCTTACATAGCTTAAGCAACTGAGCCATGACATATTTTGAAGGTGGTGGATGAAAAGGCACTTGTCAACAAGACTGGGAGAAAAGGGAAGCAGGTACTAGGGGAAAATGAAGGGAACTGCTCCTGGATGATCCCAAATCTGCCAGTTGGAATAATCTTGACCAAAGAGCTCTCTCAGAACACTACTGGCTGCTGGTCTTTTTCCAGCATCTGCTACTGGACAAACCATGCAGCCCCCAGCAGACCTAGGTAAGTGACAGCCCGGCATCCTTTCATTTTGATCTGGGGAACACTCCCAGAGAGTCCAAAAGCAACCTTATAACTTAATACAGATTAATACCAAGAAGTGAAAACATTTAAGAACTACACCAGTCTCCAAGCAGACCTTGACAAATACTAGAGTGAACAGTTGATTGCATTAGAAGTGGGGAAGCTTTTACAGGAGACAATACTGAAACAAAGAACCTGCTCCAGAATTAAAATAATTAGAAAATCATTCTAGTACTGTTGTACATCAGGACAATTTATATAACAAGTCAAGTACAAGAATAGCCATCTGAGTCACAGTTATTAATTATTGTCATTTCAACAGACATATTTTTGTACATAGCTATTTACAAATTTAAAATATAAACAAAAAATATTATAGTTTCCTTAAAGGGTATTTTTTAATCCACTTCTCAAGAGGAAATCTTTTCTAAGGAGCTAGAAAACTGGTACTTAAGAAACAATGGGGAAAGAATAAACACATGCAGGATGGGGATGGGGTGGAGCAACCTTTTACATATTAACTGATCTCTCCTTTTTGGTTTTTTTTTGTTGGTTTAGGCAGGTTTTTTGGGTTCGGGGTTTTTTTGCAATGGCATCTGCTAGGCAGGGAGAACTCCTGTTATCTCCATTAACATCAGATTAAGTAACTAAAAATAAGACTTTTGAATTGAGAACTTGATGTCATATTTGGAAGTGCTGTTTTTGTTGACAGTTGCTGGGAGAAGCAGTATTCAGGGTGAGTGGTAGATAGTGGTTTGGAACTAGATCAAACGGGCAAGCTTTCCATTAGAGCCTGTGAACACTTTTGTTCTGCTTTATCTTTTATTCTAATCTCAGCATGCAAGTAGCTCCATCAAAACCACTAAAGGGCTACCCTCTGTGTTCAGATCATCTCTACAAGGTAACTGTCCTTTCCAGGTCTGGATTCTGTCTCACTGCTCTCAGCATAGCTCTAACTATTCCATTATTATGCTTGAAGGTGCAACACAGGCAACTTTCATGAGTAATTTCTAGAGTTTAAACTTCAGCATCTGGGTGCTATTTCAGCAACATATTTTTAAACAAATGGAAGTCAAGATTCCACAAGGAATCCTCAGACACTTGATTATTTCTTCACTTATTTTTACCAGAACATGCATAATAAGAAACCCTAAGCAAAATAAAACAAGATCCAATGACAGTAAGTCAAAGTGTCATTAAAACTGCTAACTCCATTTGTTTAAAGTCAGAAATGCAAGGGACCAAATTCCCTCAGAAGTTTGTCAGTCTTTTCAGCTTATGATAAGCTTCCTTTCAGCTTGTCTCTGTCAGTCTTTCATCCCCACTGTCCCCTTTAGGTAATGTAGGGAACACAGAGCCACGGCTAGATTCCAGCATCAGGAGCTGGTATCACATCTGTTCAACAAGACCAAGGTTTTTCAAGTCTAGGAAGTGTCTGAAGCATTTGAAATGGACTTACACTTTTTAAAAATAATGATTTTACATAGTGCTGCTTACTACAGGAAGACAGTCCTATCATACTAATGCAACACTAGAAAAATTTGCCAGGGGAGCCCTCTTTGCACTAATGATTTTTTATTTATATATATACACACCCACCCAGCTATATATTTTTGTGTGTGTGTGTATTCTACTTGAATATCATTCTTTTAAAGGCACCATTTTTACACTGTGAAGCTACCTAAAGCTGCAAGCATTCCTTTTAAGGAATTCCTTATTGCCAGAGGACCAGCATCTCATTAGCGGCCATACTGCCCCTGAGAGAACCTAATCCAGGTACCCCTGCTGCCCGCCGCTGTATTGAGCAACACATTCTAGGAACCAGGAGCACTCCAAGAGTCTGGTTTCTTTGGGGAAGTGCCAATGCCCTTAATACTAACAACCCACCTGTCTTGGGTGGGAGTCCAGCATTTTTCTAGACTAATTAACGATTCTTTTGAGACAGACCAGTGACTTTCTTCACAGATGATGAAAAGGTTTTCAGGTAATGTCGGGGGGGGGGGGGGGGGAGGGTGGTGGTGGGGTGTCATTTGGCAGAGAAGTTGATTTTTGGCCCATTATTTTGCAGTACTTTAAAGAGTTGAAGCACCTGGTCATAATTAAATACATAGATTTTTCCACTTCACTGACAGTATAGATTACACCAATGATTCTTGATAGCTCAAGTGATCCAAATGAAATCATCATATGCAGTCATGAGTAGCAATATGAAGTTTTACCACAGACACAACAAAAATAAAGAATAGTATTTTTCTAGTAGTAAAAAAATTGCCAGGAGGCCGGAGGCAGTATTTGGACTTCATAGTCTCCACGTGGCTTCCAAAAACAAATAAATATAAATTTATGAGTAAAATGAAGCTGTTTTTTCCACTATAAAGCCCTCCATTTTTAACAGAAACAAAAGAACAAAATTATGAAACAGTTCAGCAGAGTTATTCAGCTGAATTATCTTTGTTCCCTCTCCACTTTTAAAATTTTATGACTATTAAAAAAGTAAAGTGAGTTTTAGAAAACCAGTATCACTATAACCCATTCTAAGAGTGACAGCTGCATTGTTCTTGCACCTCTAGGTGAAAGAGATAGACAAGCTAATTGCCTTTGAAGTTGCCAGCTTTTTTCGGTATTGGATCTCATTACTATTTACTTCCATGACTGAGTTTTTCTCAAGTTTTGAGGCTGTATACCTCATAATATAAATAAATTTATTCAAAATACAGCTGTCTGACAAGACTTTTTTCTTCAGGCTCTCAACAGATAACCATAGTGACCCTGACTTTTATTCATTACTCATACCATCAAGCTGTCCACTGTGACATAGTTTAAAATAAAGTTTATTTTCCAGTTTGATCTAGTATTTAAAAGCAACAAGACTGATGAGACCTAACCTCTATTACTATCTTTGCTTCATGCTAGTTTGTAACTTTAGACTCATACACTTTTTTTCATGTGCAGTGGGAAACTGCAGAAATTAAGGGGAATAGTCACACTATGCAAAGATAAGATAGAAGCTGATCTCCCCAAGACTATAGTCTCTGCTTCCTTCTGCCTCAGTTTTGCAATCCGTAAAATGTGCAGATGGTATTTATCTAACAGCAGGGTTTGAATGATTAGTGACTTAAGAGTTATGGGACTTGGGGAAAAGCACTACAAAAGTACAATATATCACATTTTTGCTCAATTCTGAGTAAGACAAGCAACATGACTTAAGATAACTACTTCCATGAAACATGTTAAAGGTTAACAAATAATGACTTATACCATTGGCCTCTTAATGGGTTTTACAGTCTGGTTAATGAATACTGGGGACCAAACAACCAACTCATTTTGTGCTGAACTGAAATAATCAGGGGTTTATGCAAAGTGAAAAAAAACCAAAAAAACTAACAAATGAGGATTTCAGCTCTATCACAGAAACTTTACGTTATTCCAAATGAAAAAAAGTTTCAGGTGGAATGAAGCATTTTGCTCAACTGAAAAGGAAGTGTTTTGTTTAATGCCAGGTTAGTTAATGCTTTCTTTAGCCTCCTTTTTAATTTTGGTCACACTTGAAATAGAAGGTACAGCTGTGTAAAAAAAGTTGAAATGCTTAATTTAAAAACTGTCAAAACAACATTTCTAAATCTCCTTTTTTTTTTTTGCTTTTTTTCCTAACTGAAAATATTCACAAAATGCCACTTAAATAATGTTTTTCCCTATCATTATTTTTAGCAAAGGTACTATATACTAATAAAGATTATTTAGCTCAGTCCAGAAGGATAGACAAAAGTGTAAATCTAAACAGAAGCAATATTGGTTCAGACCATCCTACTGTTACCATCTTAATTCTTGAGAAGACAGTCAAGTCTTAACCTGCACTCTATATTCCATATTTCTGAATGCATGCAGAATGTTTTCCACGACCTGTTGGCAAATATGTAAATCACCTTAAGCTCACAGCCACTGTTTAGCACTTCTTCTTGCCAACTTATCATATTGACTAGGTCAAGACTGATCTGACAGCATGAGCAGCGGTCCTCCCTCAATCAGAAGGATGATCATGAGTTTGCTCAAAGCAGCTTCAGTCCTTCAGAAGGGCTGCAATTACTTGGTGGATTAGAAAAAAACAGGAATAGCAGATTTGCAATTTTTCTACACATGCCATAGTCTGCCTATCAACCCAGAGTCATTACCTTTCTCAGTGTATTTAACCAAGTTGCAAAGCTTTCTGCATCTCAGATGCTCTCTCAAAGCAATCGGTGTAGTACTTGCCTATGAATAGTGTATCTTGCAGAAATACTTTCAGCGCTTCAAAGCTATATGAAGCTACGCAGTATAACTGTAAAGTATAAGTATTAAGGTATCACAGATGAGGCAGGGAGTAAGCATTATAAAGAGTGAAAGAATGGCTGCCTCTAGAATGAGGTATTTCTCCCCCAAGTCCCTGGCAGCACTTTTATATTTAAATTCCTCAGGATGAAAAGATCAAATGATTGCTAGGCTAACAGTTTATACTCTTTCAGGAATACAGTAATTACACTCTAAGATACATCTTTTTCACAAATCATTTTAGTGGGAAGGAAGGGAAAAATAAGTGGAGATAACCATTTTCCCTCTTAAGAGAGAGGATCATGCTAATCATAATCTCATAATAGACTTAAGAGAGCATCACAAACACTATCATGAGCCTAATCAGCCATAGTGCACTCAGAAATTGGGGAGAAGCCTATGAATTCAAAGCACATCTAGGAGAGAGTTCTTCTATATATGCCTTTTTTCTTGATAGCTAATTTTTAGAACAGGATATTGACCACTGGCTACATCTAACATTTTCAGTCTGTTCCTGGTGGGTCACACTAGAGTAAAACAACCAGTGCTGAGGACCCAATATCTGCATGATACATATTCCCAAGATTTTACTGTGTACCAGCTTTAGTCTAGCCTCAAAGGAGTGAACGCACATTAGTGGTTGGCACACATTAGATGCCCTTCCTGAATCCACCTTCTAGTTTAGATTCACTTTAAGGAATCCTGTGGGAGTTCTTTGAGATCATGGTGTGGTGTGAACCAAAGGACAGTCAGTAGATCGATTTAAAAATGCTCTCCTGTTCAGAATTAAAATCTTAACACAGACATGCTCAATTAGAGGCAAGATGCTACACTAGATTGTTTATCAGTCTGGTCCAGTAAGGTGTTTTTTATGGCAGTCCTCGTAAGAAGTAACAGGAACTGTTTTACTATTTCATTTTCAGAACAAACACTTGCTTTACAGTGAGATAGGTTTATTTTATTTTTATTGAGATATGGAAAAGGGTAGCTTATGCTACCCTGCAAGATAACATTTCAGTTTGTAGATTTAAAAGACATAATGCAAAATATTCTCATTTGGAGAATTATTTTTTAAGTGTGTGAGCTAGAAATATAGTTTATGGAATATTTTTGTTACTTTTGGGTTTGTTTTTTTCTTTAAATGATGGTGGTGAAGAAAGAGTTTGTTTGAACATTCCCAAGCAAGCTATCAGACAACAACAACCATTTATAAATTACACATTTAGAAACCCACATTTGTATACCCTTACTTTTTTATGAAGGCTTATTTTATATTAAAAAAAAAAGGTAGAAACTACAGCAAATTGCAAGACCCATAGCATGCACACTGACTACAAACTCTAGCCTAGGGACAGAGGAAATTCTGTCCAGTCATTTTATCTTTAATTTTTACAGTCAAAATTCCTATTCTATCTTGCCATTGTATACTCCTGGAGAAGGCAATATATGCTCCAGAATTGTCTCCTTTTTTAAAGAAAAAAAACCAAATCCATGTCTGCAATGCTTGACACGCTAAACTGCTACTCTTTTCTCCTCCTTTTTGTTGGCCCCACAGTAGTACTACTACTTTTTATTTGGGCATAATTACTGGAATCTTGAACCACTGATACATCTTAAAAACCTAAGAGGAAGAGACTGAAGACTGTATGCGTATTAATATTTTAACATTTTTCAGGGTCTCTGAACTGCTTGAAAATATCGATACATTGAATTTTACAGAAAGAACTTTTTTTTTTCCAGATAAGTACACCAGGCAACAAAGGAGTAAATATATTTGTTTTAAGTAGACATGTTCTCTGAACATTTTAGGTGAGATCCTGTTCAGCCAAGTTGGATCTAAGTTATGGTTTAGGCAGCTGCTACCCATCTTAGTGAGAGATAACTACCTAACTTATCTACTAGTCCATAGTTGTAACTCCATAGGCATTTAAATTCATGGAATGCCTCTTTATTTACCATGACATTTCCTCAGGCATTTAACCATATCTGTCCTTGTGTACTAAAAAGTTTGAAAGATGCAAAAATCCTAGAGACAAGGATCTAGATGACCGGTTCTTGCCCCTCACCAGTAGGTATACAAGCGAGCAGGACAGAAACAGATTCCTATTTGCCACCTCTCTTTCCTGTCCCACGACTCCTACATTTCTAGTAGGAGGGATTCTATTTCAACAAAATGGTACAGAAAATACCCTTACCTAAGACACTGTATGTTTTGGTAATTGGCTTTTCTTTGTTTTGGGGATATGAAAAATAATTCTTAAATTGAGAAAAATACATTGCCCTACACTTTTTAGGTGAGTGCTCTAACCACCAGATTGCTGTGTAAACAATCTCTGACTAATTTCACCTAGGGATGACTATTAGCCAGAATTTTGGGTGACTTGGGTAAATAAGGGAGGGATAGGCAGAATTCAAGTATCTGGTTTCTCTAGTCAGAGTGCATTATCATTTTAGGTAGACATAGATGCTTCTTCACCTCTAGATCGGACAATTCAAAGTGTGGACTTAGCCTGAAAAGATTCAGAAGTGAATATTTCTTTGTCCTTTTGGTTCAGAATGCATTATGCAGAATATTTGAAACTTATCTTGCACTTCACTACACTGAAGAAATACCAGCTAATGCTAGTGTTAATAATACTTTTCTAGCAGCACAGTCAGCACCTGCGATCGGTATAGCATCATTTCATTTATTTCCTATAAAAGCATCTAAATACTCATCATGTGAGCAATTTCAAATTGCATTGGCAATACAAAATACATTATAAGGAACAATCATACTCTGATGGGGATGGATTACATAGCTTATTGGGTCTATTCCATTTATAATTTCCATGATGGCTTCTTGAGTGACTTATGCTGCACTAATCTGCTACTCCACAGTAGAAATGGATTTAGAGCAAATCTTTCTCCACAGGTGGCATTTCCCAGTAATGAATTCTGCCATTCAATTATATAATCAGAGTAATTTCTTCATGTTAAAAAAAGACCCCTTCTTGAGTGGCACATAAATTACTGCTGGATTAAATTAGTGCTACTGCCAAGGCTTTGAGATTTCTCCAGTTGACAGACAGCACAGTACTGGTAGCGATGATGAGAAAACATGTCATCTCAGAGATTTTTCAACTTTATTTTTCCATCTCTTCACACTGGCTTCTTTCTGCTTGCTTTTACAATAATATGTGCCTGAGGTATCTTTCAAATTATTAAACCCAAAGCCACCACAGCAGACTTTCAATGCCATTAACTTCTGGGTAGAAATGTTCATCTTTGCTGAGGAATGACCAGTTGAGTCAAATAGAAGGAAAGAATAAAGGAAAGAGAAAGAAGACACTAATAAAATACTTGGTTTACAAATGGTACTAAACTTTTGCTGAGTATAACTGTCAGTTTGATTTACCCTTCTTCAAAGCTAGCACAGCATTAAAGAATTTACAAAATCAGAGCTCTCTGCTGAGTGCAATGGGATATCATATTTTGCATACACAGGCAGCAGTGAGAATACTAACAAGTATTAGTTTATTAGCATTAGACTTAGTCCCACGATAAGACCCCAAATAGAACAAACACAAGATGTGTATGGATTGCAGAGTCATTAATTAACTCGTAAATACTTTCTGCCTGATATGCTAAACTTTCAATGAAACAAATAATCCAGTTTAAAAAAAAAAAAAAATCAATGAAAAACAGAGTCTTTTATTTCCTTAAGTACAGGTGAAGAGAGGGAACACAAAATAACACAAGTAAGAATAGCTAGTTGCAAAGGAGACAAAGGGGCAAGTATTAATGGTCCCAGAAACCCATTTCACTGCTTTCTAAAGCAAGTGCAAAGCATGTCTGCTTTCAGATGTTACAGATTACCACAGATTTAACCACAGCAGACTGAAAGTATATAGGTAATCTGTATGAAGTTAAGAAACTTTGTTGCTGTTCCCCCAGCAACCATCCTAAACTGTACTAGTACTCTTGGTAACAGAGTTGCACTATTGTGCTCCAGTTCATTATATATTATATAGTGCTGAGCTTACTGTAGGCTGACGCAGCCACAGCAGGGTGCACCCGTAACATACATGTTCTCTTACCATCAGAATAATACCACCACACTGTGCGGGCTGTTTGAGTCCTCCTCAGTTACCTACTCCACATTACACACTCCTAAGTTTCAACTTGAAGAAGAAAAATGCAGCAAGAAAGTCTTTCCTTGTAACATTTCCATCAGGGCTTTCACTTTTAGTTTTTAGAGGGAGTGGAGTCTTGTGCACATCTGTCCATTACACAAAAAATGTCGTAAGAGAGTCTGCCCCACTGATCTTCATTACAGCTACTTAAAACCATTATCTATGCATTTAATTACACAGTGGAGAAAACGTCTGAAATATTGCTCTTCTGTTCTTGGCCCCATAACATTTTACAAGTTAATTTAGTAAGTCAGTATCTCTTAGGACCCCCTTGGAAACTTATGAGTGAAACAAAGGACTATTCTTTGAGCACAACTGTTTCCTTTAAGAACATTTTGCACTTGACAGCCTTTTTCAGAATCTAAGCCATGTTCCTTGTCCCTAGAGTCAACTCATCAGGCAAGTTGTTTGAGGCACCTTTGACCCTAATTCTAGGACATATTCAATGGGGAACTGCCTAGGGACTGGGACATAATGCTTCACAGATCCTCTGTGATCCAAACTTTTACCCTTCAGCACACAGTATAAGAATTGCAGTGCCATTGTAGAAAAGCAGTCAGCTTTGATTCATACCTTTCCTTTAGTAACACCAGATACTGCACAGAAAGAAGCTTCACAGGAGACAGTTAAGAAACACTTTAGTCATACAGAAAATTGCTTCCTGGATTTACGCAGACTGTCCAAGATCATGAAGGAGGAGGATAGTAAATATAAACTATGGAGAGTTAGTATTCAACTCTTTCTCTATTTAAAAGTTAGAAGAAGTTTCCAAAGAAAACGGTAATGCACTAAGTAGAAGAGAGAGATTATCACCGTGATGTTCCAGTAAGTACTGGACAAATAACAGGTCACCAAGGGTTAACACATTTCTGAGAGTAAGAGCAACCAAGAGCGCACACACACAGAAAAACACACTGTGGAAGGGATCAAACCCACAGGTTATCAATTATTTGCAGCCTTAATCTTTTCTTTACATCATTTTCAATAGTTATGTACTACCTTTAACAGACATAAGGTAAAAGGGAAACTTTAGTGTAGATTTTTGTTGTTAACATTGTTAATCAAATTACTTTTTAAAACCAATTTACTGTTTACTCAAAACTGCTTAGTAAAAATGTTTATGCGCCTTTATACGTATTTCGGTTTGACATGTAAAAATTTAAAATTTAGTTAGATAGTCTGTTAGTAGTTATTACCCATGTATTATTGAGTACATAAAACATATGACATTTTTTATATTCCTTCAGTATCTAAACAGTGAATAACATTATCATTTATACATGAATACCCTTGTTTGTAAAGCTGAGTATTGGTAGGAGAATAAGGCGGTACTCAAACATCTTAATAAGCAACATAAATTTTGTAGAAAGCCAATGAACATAGTGGAACGAAACAGCCATTGAGAGTAGGATTTACTGCTCACAAACTCTTGCTCCCATTGAGTTTATTAAACTATTCTAAATACCTTCACAAATCCAGAGTCTTTCCTTGTGTTGAAAAAAAGAGAGTGTTCATATGTGTGAAATCTTTATTTCCTCTCAGGTTTTTGGTCTTACATGGCAGCCAGCACCAGTCATTTAAGGATAAGCACACACTCAGCATATTTCTCAAACAATTCTGTAAGACTTTATTATTTTACAGTTTGGATAAGAGTTTTCATTAGAATCCAAGAAGTCTGACACATTCACCCAGACCTTCAAAATATCTCCTGCCATTTGTGAAATGCACAATGGACAACAACCTTAAAGCAGTGCTTCACCTTAATTTCTTTTTCTTAACTAATTGCACCCAATAAAAAAAATATATAAACAACATCAAATCACTACTTATCTCCTCTGACTATCCACTAGTAATTGAAGTTCACATCACATGTGATGTGTCTGGGTCTTTGGACTGCGTGACTCAAAGAAGGAAAATAAAATTGTCAGTTTGGTGCAGAAATATCTTCATTTAAATAGGAATCAAAAAGTTTGGGAGGAGGGTTGTTTGTTGCTGGGGCTTGGGTTTTTTTCCTTGGTTTTTGTTTTGTTTTTTTAAATCTTGAGTTTTTTTGACACAATGTGTCAGGGAAGGCAGCACATACAGCACTACAGGCCAGCTTTTCTTACAACAAAAATGTTTCTAGTTAGTTTTGAAGTATGCCACCACCATTAATTCAGGATCCTGCATGACATATAATGCCAAGAAGTCTTGCACTAAGTAAATTCTCAAACTGTTGTCAGTCTTCTGATACCTGAATAAGATAAAGGTGAAGACTGAATAAACCTGTATAAAAATGAGAATGAAATGTATACATCAGAACTAAACTAATGATAAAACTACCAGGAGGAATTATTTTTTGCTCTTTCCCTCTCAAAACTGGCATAGAATGTGGCCTTTATAGACTTGGAGCTTCCTACAGTATGAAATAGCAGTTATTCAGTAGGGAAAATAAGTATGTAGATAAAACACAGTAAATTTGAAGAAAAAAAAAAGAGAACAGCAATAAAAATACAGCATTAGCAGTTGAGAAAATGACAAAGTTAAGTAAGCAAGAAAGAACACTACCTTTTTTTTTTTTTTTTTTTTTTTTTAATACTCCCAAGACCAGTGGTTTATGAAACCCCATTCTAGCCATAAGTCTGCCCCTTTTCTAATGGAAATATAATTCTAAACCTAGGCCAGGGTTTTGTTATACCACTGGCTTGGTTCGCAGTTTATACTTTGTTAAGTTTTATCTGGAACCAGCAGAAATTATTTGGGTAGATTTAGGGTTGCAATCAGAGTTCAGGATAGCTGGTGATTTAATGCCGAGGCTAGGTCATGCAAAGTGGCCTGTACTAAGGTTTTGTATTCAATGTAGCCACTTGGTAAGGAATAGAGGTAGGACTAGGAAGAAACATTATGTAAGACGAAATGTGAAGCTGGAGTGGAAATATGATTCAAATTTGACTCAGGAAAGGACAGTAAGAAATGACCAAGTTATAGATAATGCTTCTGCTCAGAAGATTTTCCTTGTTTGGAAGACAACACTGGGCTAATTTCACTGACATAGCCAGGGCTTTGCCAGTGTCAGGATTCTTTTCAGAATAAGCTGATGAGATAGCTGCATGGGGGGTCTGAAGATTGGACCTGGCTGAGCTTGTTACAGAACAGTGTTTTACATCCTCATTAAAAGATGCCATTGGGCTAAGGCTGTGGAGAGAACTGGTAGGGAGATCTGACAGGCTTTGCTAAGGTCCAGATGGGCCCATTGGGCTGGCATACCTGGACTAGCTCTGGGTTTTGCAGATGCTATCTAACCAGTCATCTGATTTAGGAGGGTTCACTTGGCTTAACAAGAACTACCAAATTAAGTTCAGGGAAGATTTAAAATATACCTCTTAAATTGGGGTAAATTCTTATTGCATCTTGCTTGATTCATACTGCATATTTGGGGGGAAAATAAGTATGATGTTCACATACTTATTGGCGTCCAGTTCCAACTTCTTTTCAAACAGTATTATTTTAAACTGACATTTTACTAAATGCCACGAATTACTGATAGGATACTTTTCCAGGAAAACTATTTTATTTTTTAGTTTAACACTAAAAAATTCTAAGAATAAAATAACAGTGGCAAAAAGAAAGTCCAGCACCCTGGACCACAACTCCCCATTCAAGTTTCAGCTACTGCATTTCCTTCATATCTGTCTTCTGAATACTGTTACAACAGCTCGGATGCCATGGTCCTGTTTTTCTCTCAGCTGAGTTCATTTCCCACCAATGTAAACTAATTAACATAAATTATTAGTTTTCTCATTTTTACACATTAACAGAATGGTTTCTTACTCTCCATCACATGAATTAAATACGTTGTTCTCCAACATTAAACACTTTGTGAGAGTCATCTTCCTTGAACTTCACTGAATGCATATGCTGTAGCCATTCTGGTTACACTTGAGAAGCCCTTACTTGTTTTCAACAACACTTACTCATGCCTGTAGTGCCAAAGATGTCATCTACCTTAAAAAGATTAGCAGTCACATGTGTGCACGTATATTGCATCTTCCTGATACAGTAGACTCAGGAATGTTTTATGTTATGTTTTCAGATTTTTACAGCTTTGCAGCCAGGACTGTATATATTTTCCATAAGTATTGGGGAAAGAAAGCAATAACCTTGATATTTGAAAGAAGCAGTGCATAAAACAATGAACAGATGGAAGATTTTTGCTTGTGTTTTTTTTTTTTTTCCTTAAACTGAAGTAGGTGACATTTCAAATATTCTTGACACTGAATCTAATCCCTTTCTCTGATAACTGGCATTACTCTTAGCCTTTCATTTTGCTCCTTTAATAAAAATACCATTACACTGGGAATGTTTCTTGCTTTATATTTTCATTGTTCTTTTTGTGGGTTTGTGCATGTAAATTACTGACTGAAAGAAAACTGTTCACTTGGGTCTTACACACACACACCCCTTTCCCTCCATTTAAAAACTTGATTTTGCTTCTACTGAAATCAAGGACTTTATATTCATCATTTTTCACAAAACAGCATCACAACTGCAGTGAACCATCCTATCTGAAGTTGTTTCTTTCTCTCTATTGACCATGAAGTTACTGGCCACAAATATCTCCATAGAAATAAATACAAATTCCACCTTCCGTAATAGGGCCAAAATGAAAGAATGGCTTATGCCTGCCTTCATTCTATTTCTAGGTTTTGACCTGAAGAGTCAACCTTAGGAACTACATGAACACACTGTCCTATTAACTCTTTCTCTTAAAGTTCATCTCTTGTAACTGGGAACCAGGTCATCCCAGACACTGTCTGCAATAGAGAGAGGTAGTGGAAATTAAGATTTGAACTTCAGTTGCCTATTTCCCCTCTTTGGTTTTTGGTTTTTACTCTTTCTGTAGAAACTAAGCATTGAACAGGCAATAAATAAGTGTCCCCGTAGGTAGGCACGAACCCAGCCATCTTAATTTCATTGCTCTGAAGACGGGAAACCTCATATGAATTTGGCAGCACTCAACACAGAAGCAAGTGTTGAAGGGGGAAGACAATTTGAAAGTAAAGTTAGAACTGTCCATAGAACAGATCACCTGTTCTGTTCCTTTCAGGATATTGCATGCCAAAGGATAACTAATCAGCTCAGCAATACCACAAAACAAAGTAATAATAAAAAGTTATTCTGTGAAAGCATGTCTTCCTGCTTTGCCAAGGTCTTTTCTCTCGATCTTGGCAATGACCTTTATCTTAAGGAGAAAGGAGAGTATCCAGTTCTCTGTGAAGACCTCTTTCCTTTAATTCCTTCCCATTAATTCCACCACTTGTCGAGTCATGTTCTGTCATCCTTTAGGAGAACTGCATCATCCCCCTTTGAATCATCCAGGGAGGATCTTCAAGCCTTTTTCCACAGAAAGGCATGGATGATCCTACCCAAAGTAGTAATAAATGTAAGCATTATGCTTGCAAACAGTTCCTCAGTCTTTGATTCCAGCTCAGGCACAATACTTCTTCTCACAGGTCCCTCTGAATAGTTCAGATCCCCAGGGCAACCTGTGTTTTTACAGTCTCTCTTTGCTTCCAGTTATTACACAAGTACTTTAAGCCATTCTTCCTTCTGGATTCCATACAGAATACTTAAAACCTTGCAACAGCAAGTAATTAAAAATAGTCTTAAGATCTTACTCATCATCAGCTTCCAAACTAATAGGCAGGAAACTGAATCTGAAATTCTTGCATCTTTTGATCCAGAGAGAGAAGAGCCCATTATTATATGCCTCTCTCCAGTAGAAACAGTTGTCCACACTGAACTCCCCAATTAATGTCTTTAACTGCATTGGAACAAAGTTTCTGTTACAAGGATGTGCAAACAGCTGCACTTGTTTCATTTTTGTGTGACCCTCTGTGGCTTAAATTTTAGCCATACATATGGTCCTTCTTTAATGTTTATGCTACTGGTCTAGCTTGACAGAAAAAGAAGGAGCCTCAGGCTAAAAGATGTATCACAACAAGTTAATTTAATTCACTACAAAAAAAAAAAAAAAGATAATTTTCCACCTCTTATTTCTCAAACTGCATCATTTAGATTCATAGTCTTTTAAATCTGTTATTTGGGAAAAGGTGAGGGGTTTTTGGGGGTGGTGTTGCTGGTTTTTGGGGGGGGGATTGTTGGGAGGTTTTGTTTGTTTGTTTGTTTTATGGAAAAGAGCTATATTGTAAGCATATAAAGACAGATATTCATAGAAATAACTAGATATCCACATTATGTAAATACAGCCAACTCCCTTGCCTTCAGTGGATCTCTGTTAAACCACACACTGGGATCTGGCTAAAATCTGTTTGATGTATAAACAATACTAATACACATATAAATTGCAGTCTATTTGAATAAGTATTACACAAGTTATTCTCACTGATATCTGTAATTTATATACTGACTCCCTTTCAGTGGCATTTCTGTATATTATGGACTAGACTCAAATATGTGTTTCAAAATAATACTGCTCTTAAGGAAGGTGTTATTTAAGAATTAAAGCAAGAACTGGGATGAGAAAAACACTTTTTTTTTTTTTTTTTTTCCTTTTTTTAAGGGGCAATAAGGCAATGATACAGCTATGCTAAACATGATAAATGTGAGATTTTGGGAATAGTTGTATCATGACTTCTCAGTTTCATGTGGAAATGCAAGGCTTCCTCTCCTCAATCAATAGCAAAATTCCCCATTACCTCAGTGGCATAGTATCAAATCTGTCAAAACCCACAATCCTCCTGCATTATATGACTGTTCAGAGAATATTTCATGGGCCGTAAAACATCCTCAGCATTTCTCTGAGAAACAGCTATGTTAGCAAGTCTCCTCCATTATCTAAACAGGAGGAGGCCCCTGCAAACTCTCAAGAGCCCAGGAGTACACCCACACTGTGGAAGCGGAGAGAGCATCTGAAAGAGAAGCTAAGGTGTGGATCACTTTAACACAACTGGTAAGGAGGAATGAAAAATAATAATAATAAAAAGATAAATAAAAATTAAGTACTTGCTTAGGACTAGAATAGCATTGTCATTATTCCATAGCCTCGCTGACACACCAGAACTGTAGGTAACCACAGCATTTAAAGAGAAGAAATACAGCACCACACAAATTGAGATATTTTTTTCCCCCAGAGGACTTTACTGACTTAGATAGGAAAAGAAATGCTCTACCACAATTTAAATATATTTCAACCTTTGTACAGACACCCGCAGGACTTCGCTTCAGGAATTACTTCAGATCAGCGTGGGCACGAACAGTCAGCCAGCCAGAAAACTAGCTTGCAAGTAAGTAAAATGAAGTATACCAAGTGAAACACAGCACAACCTTGCACATTACACAGACGTGAAAAAACTTGGCCCTTGTATCTATCACCGCATTAAATCACATCCAGAAGGTAAAGCGAGTGCCTGTGTCAGTAGGCATTAGAGGTGAATAGTAATCACATAAACAAGCCTTGTAAATACACTACGAAGATCATTAGAAGTTGGCATGTTTTTCCTTGCCCCCGTGACTCCCGGCACGCACGGGACCGTCCCCGAGCGGCACCAGGCCGCCGCTCCACGAGGAGCCAGGCCAGGCCCAGGCCCCGGCCCTGCCCGGCAGGCCCCACGGCGGGAGGGAGGCCCGGCAGGCCCCACGGCGGGAGGGAGGCCCGGCAGGCCCCACGGCGGGAGGGAGGCCCGGCAGGCCCCACGGCGGGGCCTGCCAGGCGCGGCAGCTCTGCGCCGCTTTTCTCGGCTGCTGGAGACGGCACCACCCCACCTCCCCCCTGTCCCCTGCCGGCTGTAACACCTACCTGTTCTCCCGGAGACACGTACTTTACAGCCTCGCTCCTTTCCCGAGACCAACCTGGGTGCCTGCTCCTAGTTTTCTTCACAGGACGGGGCAACCTGCTGTGCCGGGCCCTTAAAGGCCTGCTACCCCCTCTGCGGGGTGTTCCCTTCCCGCCGAGCACAGTGGCCTGGGGTATGGTGTAACGAATTAAATCATTAAAAAAGGAGGAGCCCTCTAAAAGGGATTATAATGAGCAGTAATCACTATGGAAAACTTTAGGCTCAATGATTGTTTGCTCAAGTAATGGTATCCTAAAAGCTGAATAATCTCTTCCAGCCGCACTCATAGGGGACCCTGGATACCCAAGCCATCATGGCTTTTTCTAAAACATGAGGAAATAGAGGGGAAAACCCCAACAGATTGCTTGCCATTCGGGGGGGGGGGGGGTGATCCCTGAGGTAAATTATTAAAAAAAATAAAAATCAGAACCTTTATTAAACAAATCATTTCCGGGAGAAATCCTTCTGGAGACAGTCAAACTAAATAAAGAGCTTTTTCTTCTTTGAATCCTGATGAAGATAATAGAGCCTGTATTACTATTATTGTTATTGTTCCTGTTGAAGCAAATAGAGGCTCAAAGTGAAAATTAAGTGTCTTTTCATAAAGTGGGTAAGCGTCTCTGTTCAAAATATTTTGTACTTTGAAAGGAAAAATAAGGGAGACAATGGCTAGAGGAAAGGAAATTTTATTATGCTCATTTGCAGAGAGAGAAGTGATGCACAAAGAAATCAAACTCCTTTCTTAAAGTCACGAAGGAAGTTTATATTAAGGAACAAATGAATAGAAATCACGTGAGTTACACTGGAAGGTCTTTTTCTCTTTACAGTAAAGGATATGACCAGGAAAAAAAAGTAACCCTGTCACATGCACCCACTTGAATTTCACTGCCCATATAGCTTTCCCTAGCTGTTGTAAAAAGGTAAAATTTTCAGAAAATTCACATTGGAAGTTTTCTAATGTTTCTTTACTTGTATTTATTTTATTTAGCTAAATTATGAGCAAAAAAAACCCCCTCCTGTAAGTATTTCCAGAGAACACACACTACTCCAAAAATAGAGGCATGCTTAGCTAGCTGCATAGTTTACTCCTGAAGAAAGGAAAAATTTTCCTTTCCATTTCTCAGTATTTTAATGGTTTTGCTTCAAAAAGATTCAGCAAAGGTTTGCAGGAATAGCTTAACCTGCAGACAACTGTCTGTGTTTCAGAGTCTTGTCAGTTTATCAGAAGCCCTTGAAAGGCAGATTAGAAGATTAGTAATGCCCATTTCGGCTATTTGAACAAGCAAATTTACAACAGCGTGTTCTCCATCTCACTGAGTTTCATAGCTAGAGGTGTATGATGGATGTGCATCCAGTAACAGAAGCTCTGTATAGATAAGCACCCCAGGTTTGGACATATCCCTAACTTTCTCAAGTTTGTTTACAAAACAGCCTGGACCCTCAAAGAAGGTTTCACAACATCTCTCAGTTTTTATTAGTGAGAAATGCAAAAGGAGATCGTATTCTATTTTTGGTAATATTAATCACTGTTCCAGACACAAGCAAAGTGAGAAAATTAAAATAAATCAAACAAAACAATGTATTGACATTTTTGTGAACAGCAGTCATCCTCACTTTCACTACATTTGAAGGATTAAGCTTATCTTTATTAACTGCAGATTAATAAAGCATCCTTTCATTTTTTTGATGTTGTACAACACGATAGTTGGGACTATTCATACTGCAAGAAAAAGTACTTGCCATAACTGACTACAAGCAATATATGAGGGGGTTTTGTAACTGGGAATTATCCATAAATAAAAAGATGTGGTCAAATTAGCCATCTGCCTTATTCACATTATTCAAAATTACCTGTTTCATAACTTTTTTGTAACTTTTTAGCAATACAGAAAAGTATAAATCACATAAATAAAATAAAAATGGTAATACTATTTCCTGAAAGAAATACCTCTGATTTCAGAAATCATTTTATTTCCTGAGCTTTCACTATAATCAAGGTATTTACTAGCATGATTTGTTTTGTCCTTCACCAGCTAAAAGGGCAAAGCTGACAGGCTAGTGACAAGACCATTAGTTTATTGTTTCTTCAGCTATGATAAACTGTAAGTGGAGAAATTACACTAATCTGAGAACTTAGTTTTCCTCAGCCAAAAGTTATAATTCCAAAAGGTTTAGATATTGACATACCTGGAGTTTGATAGTCATTCAGGGTGAAAAAAGTTATTTATCAGATGCAGCAAAATGATTGTTTGACTATCAATATTCAAAAATGACCAAAAGAAGTAGTAGTCCTTTGTTTTTGCAGCAAGTTGTTCACTGGTTTGTTATTTGTCACTGTTACATAGTTATAACTTCAAATCTTTTCATTAATTGCTGATAACATGGATAGCTAAAAATGAAAAAACCCACAATATGATACTATTCATTCATTCATTCTGTGGTACTCAGGTGGTATGGACTAAACAAAGATATCAAATAAAGATTATTTAGTGCTCTCAGCACCAGAAAGTTTAAGCTGCTGAGCACAAGTGTGAGCCAACTCTTAAGGAATTTCTTCCTTGGACTGAGTGGGTGAATATGTTGGCTGGTCCAGCTACAGGATGAAGAAGAGAGCTATAGATAATCAGGATAGAGACAGATGGTTCATAAGTCGGGATGAGTCAGGTTTCTTAGTATCATTAATTTTGCCCTTGAATAACAATATGTAGCTACCATATTTACTCATCCATCTGCCTGCAATACAATCGAGTAATCATCAAGAAAAATAACATGCTACAGAACATTGTTTATTTTTATTAAAGTGTCAAAGATCAGTGCTCTGAGTGCATTCTGGGAGTTTGGCTGCTTAGGCTTAGGACTGAGTTAGGCAATGGCACAAGTGTCCAACTTTGGAGAGACCTGTTTGAGAAAGCTCAGCTAGGAAGTCATAGCAGGGTCACCCCAATGAGCAGATATAGGAAATTCCTCATGTCTGTGTACTGAACAGAGGATGTGCTTGGTTTTACATATGGGCTATACAAAAAAGCACAATGTCCTGTCATATCAGTTGCTTGTGAAATGTCTGTATCATCCTTTGCCTGCTTAACCTGTGCCACAGTATCTAGAGTTTAGCTTTGGTGCTGCAAGGCAGTGTGGCGTAAATGTAATTTTAAGTGCACAAAGGTTTTCATGGACTTCAACAACACCTTTCATATTCTTGAAATCATACACATGCACAATCAACTTATTAAAAGATGGCATTAGAAATTAAATTATTACATTCAAAGGTAATCCCAGGAATGTTAAATTTAAAATCTGTAGGAAGAAATTTAAACCCTTCCTAATTACCAAGTTCACCATGCCAGCTCAGCAACCTTTGAGGAAATCCAGCAACCTTCATAAACACTGTGTTCCAGCAACCTGAGGTCTTGTTTTTTCTGGAAGAAATTTGCCAAGCTCACGGAAAATTGCCTGAATAGTCATCTTTTTAAAACAGAAGGATAAAATGTAATAATAACAAGGGCTGCCTGTCCCCTCTTCTATATATTTGAGTTTTATGGCATTAAAGCTATTTAGAAACAACAACAAAACATTTGGGCAATATATGCTTAACTATTCATATATTCGACTGAAAACATGTGTAATATATGGATGGGATTATAGAGTTCTAAAAATGCTGGAAGTAGCAATCTAGTAGTAGAAAATGTAATTTTCCTAGACCAGTATCATTGAACTGTGGCAAAACATGGATGTAGACAAATCCTAACATTGCAGGCCTGATTCAGGGTTCTGCTAAACTGAGCTGCTGGTCTGAAGGAAATCAGATAGATACAATCAGGTGAATTCCAGCTTTACATGGGCTTTCTTTCTCCTGGGGGATATAAGCAATGCTTTTGCTCATATTCTGTAGCTGAATCCTAAAGGACTGAAGCAATCTCACTGTGAGGAAGCAGGCAACTCAGATGAATTTAATAAATTGAATTGGCTTATAGCAGGATAGTAACACCTTTTCTAGAGGGTCTTTCCAAGGACAAACAAAGCAATTCACATTTGGCTCAATAACATTCACTTACATAGCAGGAAAGAATAATTACCCTATTGCGGGAATGAGAGGTGAAGTTCAATAGCTTAAGTTATTTTGTGGGTCAGATAAGATGATCATGGTAGTTCTTTTTGACCTTAAAATCTATGGATCTGTGTTTTAAGCTGTAGAGGCCCCTCTAGATTTTTTATATGTGGACTAAAAGTTGAACACTGTTTGGAAAGATTAGAAACATTGTTTTTTTTCCTCTCACGGAGAGACATGGTAGGATGCAGATGCTGATTTTACCCACCCTTTTAAAAATCTCTGATTTCATTTCAGACACAGTGTCAACAATTTCTTTATCCCCTCAGACTAATTATGATTTTAAAAAGCTTCTACCATGTTTGACTGAATTGTTTTTCAGTAGATTTAAAAGTTACATCTAATGAATACAATTATAACTCATTCATTGATCTTTGCAGCACATACTGTATGGCAAAAAGTAATGAATACAAGACACTAAACAGTATTTCATAGGTTCACATCAGATTAGTATGATAACAAAGAAATGCTGAATTATGCAGTTTGATTGCCTACAAAATTGGGTGGAAGGAATGATTTTCATTTCCATGACAATACTTCAAGAGCTAAGTGTAAGTGGTAAAGGGCTGACTTGTATTCTTTCACTCCTGTGAAAATACTTAGCATCTCCCAATTTCTGTGAATAGCAAAAGAAAAAGCAGAGACAATGGGCAGATTCTGTGTATTTTTATGGATTAGTTTTCCAACTCAAACTGTCTGCTGTCTTCCAAAAGACTGTAATTTGCTAGAAATATTTCCATAGAATAAAAGTATGAAATGCAAAAGTAGTATCACCCAGTGGTCAGGACATATCTAATTTTTATGCTCAAAACAACAAATTCTTTTCCTGGAAAATGCCATACTTCTTTTGGCTGGAGTGTAGTATATCCTGTTTCAATGAAAAGACTCATCTTTACTTCACCAGCATTATTCTTCATGATAGCTTTTGTTTTTTTCATGCTCAGTAATTTTGCCATTGATTTTGGGACAATTTCTTTCTGTGAGCAAAGTGGTTTTGAGCAAGCAATACAAGTTCTTGATTGTTTGTACGGTAATTAATTCCTTAGAGGACACATCTAAAGAAAAGGTTGCATATAAAGTAAAAAACAAGTGTTCCTCTATTCAAATTTCATGTTTTCTTATCCTTAGCTAAAATAGGATTTTTGGAAATCAAATGATACAATGGTTTACAATGCTGATGTCACTTCACTTCAGTTTAGCTCAGTTTCCTACATAGCTGTTGTCCCAAACTTCCTCTACCTTACCAATGCATATTAATCTATACATATTAAATCCTCACCAAAATCTTGTGATTCTTGTGATGAAAATTGCTGACACAGCTTACAGCATAGTTAGAAACCAGTGGATCCTTTGCCTTAAGTGGCTTTTCAGCTCTGGATGAAGATAGAAACTGACAGTTCTCCAGTGTCTTCCAAATTAACTTTGTATCACCAGGTGTGTTCTTTCACCATTCACTGCAAAAGAATTACGGAGCAACTGAACACAGAGACCCATCCTCCAACAGTAGCTGGTGAAAACAGCTCACCTGTAGGTGAAATACAAGAGTCAAACCTGGTGAGTTTATCAGAAGGATGGGATCAAACAACAATTAAAAAAAAAAGAAAATAGCTTCTTTTTTTTCTTTTTTTTTCTTTTATTTGACCTGTGCTAAATATGATAACAACTGTTACCTCCCACATTATCATAATAACCGATATTATGTATAAAAGCCAGCAATCAAAATATTTGGGGGAATGCCTGACTCCACAACAAGGTGATGTCATGGGAAGTTTTATACTTCTTTTTAAACACAACTAGGATTTATCCCAAACAGTAGTAGCTGTACATGATAGTTCTTTAAGTGAAAACACTATAGCAGCTATAGGTGTTGCCTTCTTCACTACAATGAAACGGTGATGTATTTTTGCCACATCTTGCCTTTAGGTCAAAACCCTTCCTATTTCATCAGCATGACAACTAATGTTACAGGCCAAAACTAACAGTATTAAGAAGGCCTTTACAAAACCTCATAAGAGTTATACTGAATCAGAAGAAAACTGAACTAAAAATAATTATTTCCATGAAAAATTTAGAAGTATTTACCTAAAGTCTGCACATGTCCTCAAATTTCATGCATGCTTTGGAATATTTAACTTTTTCATTGTAGATTGTACAAATAGTGAAACAAAAGTCTAGGAAAGAAGCAGTCTATTGGATTGTTTGAATTAAAATTATAATGAATTCCATTTATTTGAAAAAAAAAAAAAAGGATACTACCAATATTAAGCAGCTAATTATTTTGGATTACACTCTACTGTTGATCAGTTTGGTAATCAGTATGCTTAGCAGTTCCTATTAGTCAAATACGTCAGATAAATAAAATAAAATAAAATAAAAAAATAAAATAAAATAAAATAAATAAAAAACCACAGAACTCCAAATTCAATTGAAATTACAGTGAAAAATATATGAAAGCTGAAGATATTTTATATCCAGTTATTTTCAAGTATAATTAAGAGACATGCAAATAAGGTAGAAGGGAAGAGAATTATTTAAAGCTGTGTTCAGATTTGGCTTACAAAGCCATTAAAAAAATGTATTACAACAACTGCATTCTCAACTTCATCAGAAGAGCTCAGCACCATTACAACTGGCTCATGAAGGCCAATTCAGTATTTGTAGGATAGAAACAAAGTGTCTGCTTAGTGCTTTTCTGCTAAAACCTTCTGTCCTGCAAGGGCGAAAAACTAACTTCTTACCCTGTTAAATATGATAAGCAGCATAATTTTTCAACAATTATAAATGACTGCAAATGCTTGTTAAATCCTTATTCAGCTCTACTTTAGGAGATAGACTATACCCTTACAGCAGAGCTGTCTGCCTTTGAGACTAATACTCTGCAGCCAGCTCTAGATTAGCTTCTTTCCCCTTCCCTTCCCTTCCCTTCCCTTCCCGCACAATCCAGTGCACCAATCAAAGTAACAAGGACATTTTTTCAAATATCTTCCTCTGTGGATTAAGCTCTTCAGATTGTGCTATTTGATTGTCCACTAACATAATTTATAACCATTTGAGAGAACCTAGACTGTATTTGGTTTTGAACTTTGTATCTCCTTCGTACAGAAAATGGGAAGCAATTTTCTTTCATAAATGATCATCAAAAGTCATGACCAAGTATTCTGGTCTTTTTGCCCTATGTATGTTTCTGAGATGAACCTGGATGCCATTTGACTACATTATTTTGTGTGTTTGAGGAGAAACTTATTCTGGAGACCATTTCACTGAAATTAACACCAAAACTAAACACAGCAAGTATTTGAAAATACTGTACAACTCAAGCAGATGAGGAACTGAAGAAAGAAATGACATGCAATTAAAGCTGCAAAACGTATTTAGCCTGATTTCAGTAAGCTAAAGTACTTATAATTCTTGGAAGAAGGTCATGGGATTTTAACATGCTTAAGAAGTTTGTTGTGTTCATCACAGCCTACTAGAACATGAGCTTACCAGTTAATTCCAGCATAAGGCTGTTAGTTATCAGAACAATTTAGCTTCCATTTTTTCTCATTTCTGCAGAACTGAAAACAAGTTTTCTGGAAAACTAGATCTTAAGAAATATATCCTATTTTTTTAAATGAAGAAGATACATTCAAATGTAATACATTTGCTAATGTCATGAATCTTGCTATTGAAATGACATTTCAAACATGTATTATTGATCTTAATATAGAATTTCCATTTCAGAGGTCTTTGCCATCTTGGTGTTCAGAGTTTGTAGAAAAAAATGTTAGAAGGTGGAACAGTATTTTGTGAGATAGCTTTTCCTGGAACATGTCTTAATAGAGTTCAGATTCCTGACCAAACAGCAGAGCCAGTCAGTCTTTCTTGCTTAGCTGGATAGTAAGTGATAATAAACTTTGTAAAATTAAAATGAAAAGAAATAGAAATTAAATATGAACAGGATGGATTGCATCAAATATGTACTGCACTGTTCTGAGAATCTGAGTTCAAGCAAAGTTCAGTGGCTTACTGCTTCGGTGAAGAAAAACATGGGCATGGAATCAAGCTTGCATTAGCAGAAACCTATCAGAGGTATCTTCTGGCTTCTAAACTAACATGATTTAATATATGTACAATACTAAAAACATGGGCAGTGGATATGAGTTCTACATCTTGCTGAGTGTATTCAACTCCTCCACAGTAATTTAAGACACATGAAGATAATTCTGAGAAGAAAGCTTTTCAGACCAGAATGTGTTCAAGAATGAAGACAAAAAATCTTTTGTGCATAGTATAAATAGTAGATTCAGGTTCATATAATTAGAATCCACATTGTAAGCTAAGCTCAACTGACTATGTCTATATATTAAGTATGTTTAAAGAAATGTTTAGAGAAAACTCAAAGTAGTTTAGTAGATCCATTTATTTGGAGATTATCATCTTCATCATAGATCCAAACAGAGAATAAGTACTATTTAACAAAGAATAAATAAATAAATTTTATAAACTGGTTTTACCTTGCTTTGGAGAAGTAGCTTTCAATGTCTCAAATTTCTAACAGTGCAAAGACCTATTCTGGGCCTCAGAAAGATCTGAGAACCACCTTCAAGTCTGTGACTGAGATATTGTTGCAAATGTTTCAGTGATAAGCTGCCATGTATTTGGTACTTAAAATTTTAATTAGTTACTCTCTCCCCTTGTGTCCCAGAAAATAATAATAAAAAAAAAGACATTCAGCAGATTTTGAAAGTACCACAAAGCTTGTTCTAATTTACACTTCTGTAACAATTAAAACAGGCTCTGCTTCATTTCATCACCAGTTATGACTGATGAATCCAAATTCCCTGCTGTAGCTTTAGGGGGAGGAATCAAAACCTTATCTGAATGTTGTAGAATTGCCCTTCACCAAAGCAAGCAATCATCTTCTATGCTAATTAATGAACATTCCTCTCATCCAGGGCTGCCAGAGGGATTTTGTTTAGGAAAAAAACCCCAACAATTTATTACAGTCTCTTCATCCTCCCTTCTGGCTGCCAATTCCTCTTCTCAGACATGCTCAGCAGTCCCTGATTCACTTTCTTTTCATTGTTCTGTAAATATATTGATGATGGCTTTAAGTGAAGCCTTTGAGATGAGAGTTAGTCACAGTTTCTATCCCTCTTCAGTGTGTTAGAAAGCCTCCTCACAAGATGAAGTCAAGCAGATAAGAAGTAGTAGGAAGAAACTGAATGGAATCTGTTGGTGAAAAAAAATCAGTAAGTAACGGAATGGCAGTTGACTGAGGGGAGAAAGAGGTCAGGAACGCAAGAAACCTGGAAGGAAAAAGACATTGTGGTCTGATACAGTAAAGAAAGTGGGAGAAATCTGTTGAACTTTTATCATGACTCCTGGCAAAACCCCCAATGACAAATATATACCAGACAATATAAGAAAGGTTCAAATTTCCACATAATGTAGATGTAGTTATATAGACATGAAAAATTATTCAGTGCATTTTTCTTAAACCATTTATCTGTCTGTTGTATGCATGCTTATAGCATATGAACATATGCATGTATTTAACACTTGAGACCTATTGTTACTCTTTTTAGTACAATTTGTCTTTAAAGGTGACACTTTGCAGTGTTTTATATGTGTAATGTTCTGGTGTTCTAATCATCTAAGGTCAGATTGTTTTCTGTCCAAATGACTAGAATGAGTTTATTCCAGAAAGGAATTTTGACAAAAAAGAAGAAGGTGAGAGGGAAATATAAAGTCAACTTTTTCACCTGAAAGCTTATTTCAAATTTTTGTTTCAAAATTTTTATTTTGTTTCAGAAAGCTGAAAAAAGGAAAATAGATTGTAAAAAAATGTGTGTTCACATACTTCACATTTGCTTTGCCTTCAACTATTCTACAGTAATTTCTCTGATTCTTTCCATCACGGCTCCATTAACCCTTCCAACAACACCCAAAGTTACTTCTGGCATCATCAAACACTGTTGTTGCTTTTGATGATCCAGCATTCCAAACAGAACTTCTAAACTCAGACTACATTTTTTCTCAAATAATAGAGTTCACCTTATCTACCCATCTAAAAATTTTCATATATACTGAAACAGAACAGAATATCCCTGCAACTGGAACCCTTCCTATACCTTTTGTTAAGGGCTGAATAAATTTTTCAGAAGTTATTAAGCTGGAACTGATAGATGGAAAAACAGACTCTGGAATGAGCAAAAACATTTCTTTAAGAAATCAACTTTAAATGATCTCTTCCCTACAAATGGAATATTTCACTAAAAAATAGGAATCTCTATATTTCTAATTAAAAACCTTTTTCTCCGAACTGATTATATTCCTGAGAGAAGAAAGCACAAGTACTTCAAAACTGCATTTTGAACAAAACTGTTTCAAGAGGAGATAGAGGTTTGAACATTGCTTGATATGAAACTTTTGCATTTAAGAAAAAATATATAAAGTATAAATGAATATTTATTAATACATCTATGAAAAAAAATGTTTGCAAAAGCACTTATATGACTCATTTTTATTCACATTCTCTTTCCTCAGTGGAGAGAATCACTGAGAGTATATTAAAAAAAAAAAAATTGTGAGTACTTTCAATTTAAACTGGCTTATTCTCCATTTTCTGTTGCAGGCTGGGTCGATATGTTTATGCTTGAGAACTGTGTTCTACTGTTTGGGGACAGGTTATTCTTTTTGTGGTAGAACCATCTGGCCATCCATCATTATGTCAGCCCTTGGCTTTACTCAGCTGGTGACTATTTTCTTGCCTTATTCAGGAGAGTGAGTTGACCCGTTTTAATATGGTTTCAAGGGAATCCATCAGCTGTTTTCTCTGTTGTATTATTAATGGGGTCTATAAGAGTTTTTTACTGAAGAGCTGAGTCTTTACCTACTAAATAGCTAGACTTTCATTGGTTTTGCTGGATACAAGAGTGACTTCTGCTTACTTTTCTGTGCTTAGCTGTATTTTTATTATCCATTCATAATCTTCTTTGTTGTGACACTGACTTAACAAAATGTGCTCATAATGGAGCAATCTGCTTATAAAGAGGAAGATTTTTTATTATTTTCATCTATTGAGATCAGCATGAGTTTTACTTGTGACTTCAACTAAAGTAGACCATCTCTGTCTGCTAATTTACTATTTTTACTTGCTTTAAATTAAAACAAAAAGATTTACAGAAGTGGTAAATTTGTTACAATTACAGAATTGCCTCATTACATGGTACTGCTATGGGGAAATGTTATCAAAAATGCTTTCCACAAATACCCTGGGCTGATTCAGTATTTAGCACTTTTAAGCAGTCACCCTTCTGTATCTTTCTATCTACTCTCAGTTCATAGTATGAATGAAAAAAGATTGAGGCCTTGTAATTATAGCTCATCAAAAAGCCAACATTTTCAGTCTGGAGGAATGCAAATTCCCTTTTGTTTTGATTCATATGGTATTTCCTATCTTGGAGTTTGGCTTCAAGCTCTCAACTTTAAACAAACTCAAAATTTACATGTGAAATTCCATGCACATCATCAAGTTTTGCCTCTATAAAAATAAAAATATTAAGCTCTCTGTTTTTCTTTGGGGGAGAGGATTTATATTATTATAGCATAAACTGGTCATGTTAACTTCATTGTTGATGCTGAAATGGAAATTTCTACCTAACTCATCTCAAGCAAGGAAAGTAGACACAGGGTGGGAAATTAACTTTAGACAAAAACTTGTGTCTGAATTTCACTAATGCTTTACACAATGCCTCACACCACATGACTAAATTTAAATACCCCAAACTTGGAAGGAATGTCATTTCAGCCCAGCCCAACATTTTGTAATTCTAACCTATTTTAAAACTAGATTGTGAATCAGGTACTAAGGAAAATGGATACTGAAACATAGTATATATTGCATGTTTTGGCATTTCTTTTCCAAACACTTTCACACAGTTTTACTGGAAGTAAAATTGAAATTTTGCATATGAAGAACAGAGTAAATGAATTTTCCAGCAATGAAGAACCTGGGAATGATGGAAGAGAAAGTATTCTGTCACTGAAAGTGGAGGAAAGCATAGTGACCTGCATTATGTAATTATGTTGCATGTGCATGGTATGTAAAACCTCATTGCATATCAAACTACTTTTTAATAAGAAAGCATGACCCTCTACTAGTTGCCCCTTATCACTGTCATTCCACAGTTGAATCTTTGGTTGTATGTGTCTACTGATATAATTGATGATTATTTCATCCAAAGGCTGCTGCAAAGACAATTATCCTTGCTTCTTGTTTTAACTGTATCATACCTTGTTTTCTCTCACTATCTTGGCTGCTATTTTGCTACCAGACCAAACACAGACTGTTTGTCTTTACTTTTCAAAACCCTTAATGATCAATTCTCAGCCTCTGTATCATCTCCCATTCAGTATTAGGTTTTTTGCTTCTGTGCGTTTCTATTAGGATTCCAGCATCGTTATGGAATAAAGATTTTCATCCTACATTTTTTTACTTTTACTCCTGATGTTCCTTTATAGATGAGATGATCTTGTAAAAAGGCATCAAACTACCTTATTATCTATTGAGTCCCTACAGAAAACTGCCCCAGGAGTTGTTGTGCTAAGACATTGATCTGTCAGGATGACTAGCATTATTCATTTGTGCCATCTCTCAGTAATCACTTTAGCGAAACAATTTGGCAAGCAAACTTCATGGATGAAATTTTTTTTTTTTTTTTTTAATGTTGTACTTTGTGCAACAGCTAATTCAATGGAACCTCTAAGCCCATATAGGACCTACCATGATACAGATATACAAATGATAATAGTCACTTTAAAATCAATTAGTCAGTGATTATCCAGTCAATATTAAAGTTGCTAAATCTCTGATCATTAATTTGCAACCTTTAAGATGCTGGAGTGGCAGTAGTTTATCTTAGTAAATTTCAGCTTTAAGGTCTGTGGCAGTAACTCCCCCCAGCAGGAAACGAAACTTCTCCAGGCAGGGAGGAAAGAAAAAAAAACCCAAACCCTGGAGGCCACAGTTTGAAAGTTGGATTGGCCAGTTGAGATGTGCCAGGTACACTGAGGTGACCTTCTTGGCCAATAGGGATTAAATGACCACAGGTCAGATTCGACAGGGGTATAAACAGGGTCCCGCCGGAGGACACGTTGGAATCAGCCCTCCTCCTCGGAGCAGCGGGTCTGCAGTCGGGGACTCCCCCTCGGGTCGGGGCACCGCCCGAGGGAACTCCTGGAGGGAGAGAGCCCTCAGCTTTTAGGGGAGTGATATGTGCGTTTTGGAGCCATCACTTTACATCTTGGGGATTCTTGCATCGGCTGTGTAGAACTAAGTGCCCTTATATCATTGAGCCTGTAGTTCACTAATGTTATCGGAGTTCTAACTAACTTTTTACCGAAGAATAAATCTGACTTTTAACACCTGTTGGATTTGATTGTGCATGCCTCCGTAACAAGGTCTAACAGCCACCAATTTTTGTTCTGAGCCAGTATGATTTATTTTTTTTTTAATGGTTGCAGGACATAATGGCAAACATCAAATGTATTTAAAGCATGACTCAAACATTTTGTCCTTTGTAATGTCAATAGCATCTTCAAAAACTATCTCATAAAGGAAAAATTATCATTTGTTTTGTATTTTTCTCTAATGAGTGCCCTTGGGTGAATGTGCATGAGACTTTTATTTAATATTTCTCTTAAGTCATTTTGCAGTGCTTGTAACTACAGTTTGAAGTTTCTACACTGTGACAGGAAATGTAACTCCAAGTTTAGCTTCAAAAACAAAATGAAGAATTTTTACAGTCTGATTACATTCTGGATTCTGGTGTAAATTTCATTTACATGAACTGAGATATTTGAAAAATACTGAAAACCTCTCTGTTACTGTCCATCATCTCATAAAGAATAATTCTAGTAAACTAGAAACTCTTAAAAATCTGTGGGTTCATCAATTGGTGTGAATAATATTTCTTTTCATAGCCATCAGCTTTGAGTAGCAATATGTTTACCTTTCCTACTCAATTGGAATATAAAAGTTAGCCACTGCAACTGAGTCAAACCATGGACTATTACTTAATGCATAGGAATGAGACTGATGATTGTTTCTGTGTTTGAGTTTATCACTAGCTTTGTATCTGCCTGCACAATTCACTTAACTTTTTGATTTCCCTACCTGCCATTATGAAAAAAAAAAAAATTAGAAGGTATCTCAAAAAATAATTGTAATTTAACAAATTTAACAGAAAGTAAATTTAAATCAAGGCAAAATCTCAGCTATTAGGCCATGAAACTGTTCTCTCTTTCTCTCTCTCTTCCTTCAAAAGATATCATGCATTCCGAGAAAATAAAATATTAATACCAGAAGATGTTGTCAACTCTCGGCACTGGAATACTTAATCACAAATTAAGGATAAGGATAATCTGGGGAACTGACCCTCTGAAGAAAAGGGGAGATCTGAGCTTGCCTCTCTCATGTCCTGAATGCAGTTTTGGACAGAAAAAGGGCTCGTTCCTCTGGCTGGTACATGAACCTTGCTTTTGCTTGTCCTGGTTTGTCTTTCCAAGACTTTAAAAACATAATGTCTCAAAAATACCAATACACTTTGTTAAGTAAATGTCAAAATGAACTGTTTTGACATTTCTGTAGCATAAATATTTTGATTCAGCGAAAAGTAATTGCAAATTCAATCCAAACTTATGACTAGCCTTACTAAAACTGCTGATTTGCCAGAAGTAGGTTGCTCAGTTCCACTTGTGCCTCTCAAGTTTTTAACAGCTTTTGTAAAATTTCTTTTAGAAACCTGGATGAAGCCCCTAGTTATATGGAAACTTTCATTATTATTGTTAGTCTCACCATTAGTTAATGAAGTTTTCATTTTAGTCCTTGACATCTAGATGTAAAGATGTCCCTTTGTTAAATGCCTCAAGAATTTACAATCTCTGGAGTGTGTAAGTCTTGTGGAGATACATTCATCACTTAAGAGTTTATACTATTTATTTTTTTTCCTAAAATAATTTTGTAAGTGCATCTGGATAAGATTTTTTTAAAAAATCTCTGTTTCCAGTTTTATTGTCTTTCATTTGAATCAGACTAGTATGTATCTATACAAATAGGTATGTCTTTATGTATTATGCATAAGCCTTATGGAACTATACATAATGCATGACAAACACGCTGAGTCCCATTCAGCCCTTACTGTAGAAAACTTGTCTTTGAACCGTATTGTTAAAGTTTTGGTGATATTTCTTTCACATTGGAATCAGACACCACTTTGTAGGGGATTTTTCATACTGGCACCTCAGAGAAGCTTTGGGGCAAAATTTAATTCTGTTTCTGTAAGTGGCTGTAATAGATACCAAAGGATTAATCACTTGTTACACACTGTCTAAGAATCTACCACATCCTCATTATCATATATTTTGGATTAAGATTACATGAAGACAAGGTGCTTTATCCCTCAGAACCTGTGTATCTCGATAAGAAGAGAATGCAAGTTAGCTGATGGTGCTAACCTTTATTTTAATAAAAAAAGAAATGGGAGAGGGGTGCAGGGAAGGTAGTTAAAAATTCTCCTAACTAACTTTATTATCTTTGAAAAACAAATAATTCAAATGTGGAAGCTTTAGTGGGATGATTAACACTGGCATATGAAATAGTTGCATTACTATTTTATGTTGCCATCATCTTAATTCTCAGTATCATTCATCAGTTTCATTAACTGAGTCTGTGAAAGAAATGGTAATAAAACACAGGACAATTCAGTGATGGAGCCCATAAAATGTTACAGTTTAGTATTCAAAAGTTAAGAAAGAATGACAATAGAATGTATGGTATGAGAAGTTTGAGACTGAAAACTATAAACTAAGGATGGACATGTAAATTGCCCAGCCACTTAAGTAGAGAAATCAGATAGAAATAACCAGAGTAAGCCAGCAATATGGCTGAGAAAGTGGTCATTTTTCATTGTTATGCTTCTACCAACATCACTAGATGTTTCTATTTCTGCATATATACACAGCTGCTTCACAAAAGGAAATGTGTATATATACACACAAATACTAAATCAGAATTCATACTTCAGAGATTTGTGTCTACAGTCCAAATCATGGTGTGAACTTGGAATCATAAATCATGATACCAGTGTGGGTTTTCCATTAAATGAAAAGGGGATTCATCCAGATAAAAGTATCAGCCTATGTAGAATCCCAGCAAAAACAGGCCTGTGGCCATGATCATAGGCCATCTAAAATGCACTCAGATCTCTTTACTGTATTTGGTGATTTTGGATCAGTCTTATGTATTTCTATATATGTTCAAGCGCAATAATATGAAACAAATGGCATATGGTACTTTAGGGGACACTGTGAGGTCAAGTAAAACATCACACAAAGTTTTACAGAACTTGAAACTGATTTTTTTCAATTGCTTTCATTTATCGACTCTAATGGGTAAAAACGTAAATATGTCTCTACAGTAGGTTGCAATCCAAATTAGGCAGTCTCAGGCCAGAACAACTCAATGTGAAGATGAAAATGTAGACAGAATGGAAGTGGTCGAATACACTGAGGAGAAATATGCAATGATGCTTTAAAAAGACAGAAAGACAGAAAAAAACATACAAGAAACATTTTTCCTGAAGCTTGTTCCTTTTTTGAACAAGCTTTTGGTTTTATTTAAACTGAGTTGCATAGTTTTCTAGTGGTTTGTTTGTCAAAAAATATCATCTTGTAATTTTCAATTCTGTAAACATTATTAGAAAGTATGAATTAGTTAAGACAGATAACAAGGCAAAGAATGACAATAAAGTAAAATAAAGTAAAATAAAATAAAATCGCCTGCCTTCTAAACAGTTTGTACTAGACTAAAAAGGCTGTGGGTCTGTGTGTGGCTGATTACCACGATGCTATGTGCCTTTTTCCTGGCACAGGAAGTTTGATGGTGTTTTTGTCTGTCTGGTCTCTTGATTTTTGTCATCAACATTTTAGATTTAAGTGCAATGTTCATCTAGTCTGCCATTTTATTTTTAAGAGTATCTGGGAACAGCAGCAAAAATGACCATGATGTTAACTATGTAGACATAGCTGTAAACATCTACATAATTCATATTCCCAGTGTCATACAAACACACTGCATTTTTAAAAAACACAGCTTGGTTATGCTTTCCATATCAATGAAAAAATGGGATTGTGTGATTTTTCCTTTCTCTGCAGCGTGCCAAACAGAATGTCTAACTTTTAATATGAATTTCCCTCCTCATTTTACCACCACGATAAATAGACCTCAAAATTGTTTGCAGAGGGATCAGTAGGTGGGGATGTCCTCAATTTCTTCTTATACAAAGTGGGATCATCCTGTCATATGTTCATTCTTTCTTAGCTGTTGAGCTTCTGGATTTCATGCAACCACCTGAGCTACTTAGGGAACTTTAATTTCCAAGACCTGGGCAGCCTGCCTACCTTTTCACACACTTAATAAAACCAGACAGAAAAAATTACAGACTTAAAAGGGAAAAGGGAAAAAAATGCTTATGGAAAAAGTAACAGAAGGTTGTTATTCTAAAGAGGGTTCACATTTGTTTCCAATATGAACCTTGAATATAGCATGGAAAATTGAAATAGTATTTTTCTTTGAGGGCTGCACCAACACAAAAATGAATGGAAAGTGTGATTCAGGATTGCAGAGAATACCCAGCATACAACAATTTCAATATGAGTAATTTCTAAGAAATTACTTCTCGCTACTTTGTTTCATTTTCTTGGGGTAAAATAATTGCCTCAGTATTGTTTGCCTCTTTTTTTTTTTTTTTTTTCTAAATTATAGAGTTTTTTTCATCCCAGTGTAAAAGTTAATGCCACTTCTATTTTATTAACTGCCTGGTTTTAAATGTTATCCAAAGGATTGGAGTAACCAGTAATGACAGGAGATAAATAGAGAATATGACTTCTTTAGCTCAGGAAGAAATAGAACTCTGTGAAATGACTCTTCCAAAGGATTTGGAATTGGCTTATATTTATTTGTTCACTTTAGCTCAGATTTGTGTGAGTAAGGCACAATATCATGCAGATTTAACTATACACCAGATGCAAAGTAGCAGCCAAACCCACCCCTGTCAAAAATTATGATATAACAACTTTCATTAGTTCAGTACTTAACATGCAATAACTTTTGCTTTCTCTTGCACTTCTCACCATCTCTGGGATACTGCACATCAAAATGGTTAATCCCTTGCTCATTAGCTTGATGCTGCATCCCTGCAATTTGCAAACAACTCCCCCTTGCCCTCAAGTTTGGCATTTTTTTCTCAAGACTTCCTTGGAAATACTTTAATTATTTTTAATACCTGTGATAAGTGGTAAGATCAACGTCTAGGCCTCAGATGGTATAACTGAGAAATTAGACATAAAGGTAAGGATTTCTTTAGCAAGCAATGAGGCTAGACAGCAACCCAGATGCCTTATGTCCAAGGAAGCCAACTCCAAATATCATGGAACAAATAGAAATGTAGATTGTTTAACTGCATTTCACAAGTTAAAAATGAACTTTTTGATCTTGTTTTCTTTTGTTCTCAACTCACTACTGTATATAATTGTTGTATTTATGTTTTATTTATTTATTTTATGACACTCAAAAGGGAATTTCAAGATGACTGCTCCTACTTAAATTCAACTTCACACTGTTTTCTAGCAAAATAAATTTGGACTTTTTTGCACGTTCTTGATGTTAAGCACTAAGAAGATACATCCAGTTCTACTGAAGAGAAAAGACAAGTCTTCAGCACAGAGGAAATGGCTCCTATTTTTACTGGAAGCTCCTATGATCTTCAGTCCTTGTTCAGAGGACTGTTGTGTATGGGTCCATGGTAATGGGATCACTTGGGTCATTATGCTATATATATACCAACTTGTCATGAAATATCAAAGATGAAGCATCAAAAGTCTGTCACTGAACTGCTGAACTGAAGATGACCATTTCAGAACTCTTACCAATCTGCAAAACTGTTTCTCTCCTCCACATTAATGGTAATTTGACTGCCTATGGAATCTAAAACCATAGCGGAAGAAAAGCTTACAGGGAGAGAAAATACCTTTAGAAATACTGATACAGATGGAAAAAGTGCACAGTCTTTCTGACAAAATGTTCTTTCAGCAAGATACTGATCATTAAAGCTTGTCAACTTTTTCTAACTGTATCAGTTTGTCCACCAAAAAAAAAAAAAAAAAAGCCTTTTTCTACAAATCTTAACTCTCTTCCCCTTAAACCATCACAACTGTAGTAACACCATGAAGCCAAGAACATGAACATATGGCTGTAAGTCCTCCTTAATAGGTAAAATTTCATTTAAAATACCCATTCCCATTGATAATAATGAAAGACAGTCCAGGTAATTTCATATTTGAGCAAGTCAGAACAAGATTTCTCCCTGTCATAAAATAGAACTGGAAATTTGCTTGCAACAGCATTAGTTCATAATCATGACAGCTTAGTAAGCTACTTTTACTAAATATGTTTAAATGTCTCCTCTTTTTCTGTTTTTGAATTGGCTAATAACATACAATGATTTTTCAAATATATTTGCTATTTAAACTATTTTGAAGATTATTTTATGAGAATAACATTTTGTCTGTTGCTTGTCTGCAAGTGGTTTATGGAACCACTTTTGAATGTATGCCATTTTGTTTAAGTATTTTTATTTTTATACCTAATATCTGGACATTTATCCATTTCTCATCTTCCTAAGCATAAATATTTCTGCTCTCTTTATCCTCTATGTATTGCTTTTGCCAGGATGATATTCAGCATTTCTCCCACTCTTTAATCAGACACAGGTGGTTTTAATATATCAGCCATTTATTACGCTGCAGAACTAACCCAAACTTGCAGATTGAATAGATTTCTCTCTTTAGATATGAAAGAATCAGAAAAGGTATATTCTTGGTGAAAGGTGGTATGCTTGTTTAGAGATGGAGATAAATTATTTGCAAAAGTGTGTCTGTAATCATGTACATATGATCAGGTTGGCATCACTTCAGAGATCTTTCTGGCATACTCTATTATGCAGCATAGGCATAATTATCTAAGTAAGTATTGTCCCACGATAGGAATGTGGACAGCTTCTTTGGATCCTCTAATAGACAACAATACTGAGTTTATAGCTACCTCCCTGCTCTTTCTCAGCAGCTTATGTAAAACTTGCTTGAGTTTTCTTAGGGGTTACTGACCCGTGGTCAATCCAGTTGTGTGGTCTAGGTGAACAAGAGGGTAAGCAACAGCCTTAGAGAGAAGTGCTTGGACTTGTTCTGTGCAGAAATACTTATACCACGTGTACATAGGTTCTTAATTAAGGTACCTATCTAATATGTCTAGGTATAGAAAATTCAAAGAGACAGACTATTTATCCTGCTCTTTCAGACAAAGATCCTAATTCTAAACTTCTGGACTGTGTTATGAAGAGGTACCTCATTTTGTCTCAATTAACTATGTAAGAATCAGCCCCCTGATTGGTACCAAAAGTTAGATGCTGAAAACAAAACAATATAAACAGTGCTCTCAGCAACCTTTCAATGGAAATTGTATAACAGTCTCTTCCATGCTAGAACTCTACATATGATCCCCTAATACTTTACCAACAAAAAAAGTTGAGGATTTGCCACATGTTAACATCAAGCACAATCCTGGAGAAGAGTTCATTGTAATTTTAAGACATCAGTGAGCTGAGATAAGCCCAATGGAAGCTTCTTTATATCAACCTACTAATTCATCTGTGAGTGGCTTGTGTCATTTTTCTTTATCTAACCTTTTGTTGGATAAACATTTTTCTTTTTAGGCACATACTTTCTTCTTAGTTATAAAACTGTGTGGGGAAATACTTGTTCATCATAATGCAGGCTGATTCATCATGCCACTGGTAGAGTAAAACAAAGTAATCACATTTGTCACAAACATGTAAAACCTGATGTGAACAACCAAGAGTGTGAATAAGAGATCTGTTTTTTGCAAATAATTTGCAATGTGTGCTGAATTTATGCTGTTCCTAGTGAAACCTGTTTGCTAGAGTATTAATGGGAAATTAATGAAAAAAAGGGCATAATCACAGTAAAAGTGAACTTATTTTAAACACAGAGCGTGGATTTCGCTTTGCTTAGCCAGTAGTAACTGAGCTCCCCACGCCCCAGCTTTCCGTGTTAGTAAAGTTGGCAGAATTTATCTTTAAATCAGTGGTGGTCAGTGAGAAATAGAAATTAGTCCTGTGTCATTAAAGTAAATGGTAATTTTGCCTTTATATGTGGTGGACACAGGACCATGTTCATCATATTTTGCTTTCAACAACATTTTTTTCACATCCACAGCAGTTTACAAGTATTAAACACAGTCTCCCAGCATGCTCTGGTCTATGTAGTACCAATTTTATACCTGTCCTCTCTGGCAAAAAACTCAGCTTAGTAGAGAATTTGGATCATTAATTGAATAGTGGGTAATTATGTGAGAAGAGATTTCCTAAGAGTATTACATAAAAAGGAACTGGAAACAAAAAAAGGTGGGTATTTTCCAAGATAAAAGAAGTTACCATAGGAGCAGGGATGCAAAGGATTCTGGAAACAAGATGCCTGACACTGACATCCTGAGTGGGCAATAACACCTTTTAATCTTCCCATTCAGAGGGTCTAATCACTGCCTTTTAGAGACATCAAGATAGTTTTCTGGCCCTCTTTGTTGCTACTTATGTCTATTAGTGTTTACCAAAATGAGGAGTGAACAAAGTACAGCTGGGGGATCCTAAGGACTGAGCTCGTAGAGGCTCCCTGAGCATAGCTGGAGTATTTTAACATATAGAGTTTTCAAATTGTGGACATAATTTTCCAGCGGCTCTCCTTTCATGAAAAAAAAAAAAAAAAAATCTGGGCTTGTCTCAGGCTGACTTAATTAATACTTCTCACTGCAGACATTAGAGAAGAGAATAATGTGGTGTGTACATTGTAGGGATTCAGCTGCTCTGACTCTCATGTGCTTCATTATGATATACTAGCATCAATGTCCCTTATGTATTTCCATCTCTATCAAACCAGCACTGTAGCTTGTTTCAGCAGATGCAGTTGGCTTCCTACTGTGCACTGAATACATCTTCCCTTTGGTAAGTGCACAGTAGCCATAGTGCTGAGGATGATGCAGATAGAAATAACTCTCAGTCATGCACGCTTGTCCAAGAATCTATGGGGGCTGATTGCTGTCATGTTTAGAGTGCATTACTACAGTTGATTCATTCTGGAATATGTGTGAATCTTCACTTCTGATTTGTCCTTTCAGTTCAGACTTCAGATTAGAAATCAGATTTTTTTTTCTGTTCATGAACTCATCATTTTCTATACAAATCTCCCTTCCCACATATCCTTTCAAAAATTATATGCCTTATTTTTTTTGTCCTTCTGAACCTTCTCCATAATTATAATTATTATTTAGGTTTGTACCCTAGTGTGGCACAAGGCTAACTAATTTAGAAGACACAGATTTAGTACATGTAGTAAAATCTTCAAGGTGTTTTTAAAAGCTTTCCCAATTTTTCCCTGCCTGTTTATCAAAGAAGCAGAGCCTTTACTTGTACCTGACAGCACTGATTTATACTCATCTGAGAGAATCTTTTGCACCTTATGTCTGCAGTCTGTTTCCATGCTTTGGGATGGCTGACCTAAGGTGAGGGAGGAGTATCAGAGATTCACTTCCACCTGCCTCTGAACAAGGAACTTGTTTGGAAAGAGGAAAGACCTCTAAAGGAGGTCACCTCTCTATTCCTTTCTTCACTTATATTGAGGCTGCCCTAATTCTTTGCAATGGCTTCTTACCATAGATGTGAAAGAAATTGCAAATCCATCTCAACAGCAAATATAAAAGTTGTGAAGACATGTGAGAGAACTGAAGGTAACTTACATGTTTTGCTGCAGCTGAGAGGCTAAGAAAAAGAAAAAGATGGATCTTCTTCCAAACATAAAATTACCAATTTGAATTAAAAATAATTTGAAATTAATTTTTAAGACTGGGATTCCTAAAAATTGTAATGATGACAACACAGGAGCACTATGCAAAGAGAGAAAAAAAAAAAAAGTTATGTCACTGTAGAGTTTCTAATCTATGAAGCAGTGAAGACAAGGTGTGAATATTTTCAGGAGAATGTAATGAAACAGACATTATTCCTTAACATCATAGGCATTAATATATGGCCAGCAGAGGTTGATCTTTATCAAGTCAGTTTAAAAGATGATGGCAAGGTTGTTCGTAGGCATAAACCAGGAGAACCGTCACAACAGATGAGAAAAGAAAGGGAGAAATCAGTATTGTATTTAAACATTTTTTCTGGGAGATGGGAGAAAATAATTAAAAGTGCTAAAAAGGAGTCCTCTCCAGTACCTCTCCTGAGAGCATTATGCTACATAACTGATCCTGAATATAAATAAGAATAGTAAATATGCTCAAATCTTGGAGCAGGTCATGTAAATAATGACAGTCCAGTACTTACAGGCAGCAATTTTTACTGCCTTATTTCAGAGTGATGTTGGAAAGTGGAAGGCAGTTGTAGTGTTCTTTGGGGGCGTTGGATGACAATAATACAAAGGCTTTTAACAGAGGTATTGAAAGACAAGGGGCAAGGGGAGAAATAGTTACCATATTTTCATGTGAATAATCCACTTTCAGATAACCTCCACTCTTTTAAAAGAACTGTTTCTTGAAAATAAGTACATAGATAACCCACAGCTACTGATAAGGTGCATAAAAATAGAAACAGATCAAAGGGAGTGGCACATGTTGGTAGAAACAAATCTGACAGCAGTGTATCAAATAAAGGGCATGTTAATAAAGAGATGGGCATTATATGGGATTAGAGGCAGGGAAGTAAACAGTGAAATAAACAGTGAAGAGTGTTGTGAGATCCTGTACACACATGGAATTCACATTGCTGCTCAGGGTCAAGATTGTTTTTTGTCTATTAGTTTTTTAAACAGAACTATGACACACATGAAAATGTGGCCAATAACACTGTTAATATATTTCTGTAATACCTGAAAATACCTTTACAAATATTAATAATTTTCGTATCAACATACTACATAGTATGTAAATAGTATCATCTAGCTTTCAGAGAGTGGAAAATTGAGGCACAGAGCGATCGGCTGACATGTTGAAATCTTAGTGCACCTCGGTTGTTTAGAAGCAAACATAAACCCAGATGTTTATATATCCAATTGGTCAGTCAAGGTATCTTTTAATTCCATACCTTTTCTCATGAAAATGTCTTATGTTTATGATGTAAGACAGACTTGAAACAAGTAGTTTGCTGAAGTATGTAAAAGAAAGTAAATGCAAATAGAAAAGACAAAACAGTTTAGAAAATATTATCCCAATAAAAAACTTCCAGAATATTTCTGGTTTACTTTTGATGCATATATATGTAGTTATACATGTATGTGCTGTTATTCATTTCATTATGTAAGAAAAGTTGCCATGAGACACCTTTTTTCTATTAAGGATGCAGACCCTAGTTCAGAACACTAGCCATTATATTAACAGGTGCATAACAAGAAATCTAAGAAAGAGAATAAGGAAACTGCTTAACAAACAATGAGATATAGGACTTGAGGTAATAGTGGCTATTTTATGATCTGTCATGAACCAGCTGAGTGATGATACAGAATTATAATCTCCATTGGAAACATGAAGGCAAGGAAACATGTCAAACATAGATCAGACCGCAAGACTGAAAGCAGAACAGAGAATCTTTTCAGTGCTTATCTGAGTTGGAATGTAAACCAGGCTGCTAATGAACTCCTACACCAAATGATATGTAGATTAAAGTGAAATGACTTGACAATTTCCATGCAGATTTTTATGGTTATGGGCCTGCATCACAAACTCTGACTTTGTAATTGGTGATGCTTGCTCCCAAATTAAGGCAGTAAGTCCAAGTTGTGAAGGTGTGTGGTCTACACACATACATAGTCCTCTTTGAACAAATTACAGACAAATTTACATACAACATAATGACAATTCACACAGATTTGTCGCTTCTTCCACTTCATGTCAAAGCATAGTTCAGATGCTTAGCTTTTTCTTTGATACAGCTACTGCATCCAGAATTAATCAAATCTAGATAACAAAAAAGAGACAAAACTTGACAAGAAAGTTGTCAAAAGGTAGAAACTATCTCAAGATAAATGTTTCATCTTTTTTGCAGGACTAAACATTTTCACCTTACCTATGAAACAGAAAATATTGTCAGTGATCCATAAGCCAGATAAGTTCTACATTAATTGTTCTCCCCACATGTTTCATTTTACACACATGTACACATAATCCCAGAATAGAATGAAGTTGCAAGCTGTCACCTTTCCTATCATATTCTGGTTAATGTCCATGCCTGATCCCCAGAGTGAATCTGTCTCAAAGAGGAACTCCTAGCAAAGGCCATAGCAGAAATAAAGCCACCCTGCTACCCAGAACGCTCTGGGTGACTGAAACTAACAAAGCAGTATTGTAAAAGGAGACACATTAGGTTGGAGAGCTTCCCCCCCTTCATCTGTTACGGGACGGGCCAACTCCTGATTGCTTCAGTTGTCAGCTCAATGTAAGAGCTCCTCCTGCTGACCCCAACCATCACAATATCATCCTAATGATGAGGAGTCTTAAGTGGCAAAGTGCTTTGCCAAATAGCACTGAGTCAGGCTAAAGAGTTCAAAGACAACAGAGTCACATATAAAGATTACTTGAAAAGGCCATAAATATGTAAGCAGACTATGGAAGAAATATTCCTAGCACACCTTTGAAGAAATATTCTTAACACCAATGTCTGTGTGTTAAATTTCCTGCGTAGGTGTGGAACTCTGGAGGCTTTCCTTAGTTAAAAAAATAATTAGACACAGCACTGAAAAGGATTTGCTGCTTTGGGAGATTTAATAGTTCTTTCTTTGTTTGGAAAACTCAGGAAAACTGTGAAAAAACCCACCACAAATCACTGATAGCAAATGAGGCTAAGGGAGTACCAAGATGTAAACAACACAGGAGCATAAACTCCATTGCAATAGTCTCTCTATGACTTAGGATAAATACTGTTATCACCTGTGCTATACTAAAGTAGGAATTAGCACTACAATGCCTGTTACTGATATGTCATAGCAGCCATAGCAGCTTAGACATTCTTCTTTTCTAAGGTTTACTCTTGTGCCATCCTTTAGAAACAGATCAGTCTTGTGCGCTAAGGTGGAAATTTCCTCTGATTTCCTGCTCTGCAGTCTAAATAGCCCTGTACAGTTAGGTGATGACCATTTTGTTAATGGACTTTAGCAGCCACACACCATTATACCACTTTAGCTATGCTCTGCTTATTAGGCTGAACAATGAATAAACACATGAACAACCAAAATTTTAGCAGTGCCAAAACAGCACCATTTCACCTTCTGCCTTCTCGACAGTTTTAAAGAGTCTATTATCAGTGTAATTTAGCAATCATGTTATGAAGTAAGACACTGCTTTTTTCTTTCAAACGACAATGCTTAAAACAAAAATTATTGTTGTCACCTCTTTCAGACTGAATTTAAACTTCAAGCAGGTATTTCCTTCCATTTTTCTGTTTCAGGAAGAAAGCCTGTTGGAAACACAGGGCCGATGACAGGTTCTTGAGAGTAAGCCAGTGAGTTATGATGACAAGAACCATTCTGAAGTGCTTTAATGGTGGATCATCCAAGGGGAAAAAAGAAAGGTTAGGGTCTTATATCTCTAGTGGGTACTTCAGTTCACATCTGACCTACTAGATGCTGGTAAACGTAGGTTATCATTGTTTAGAATGTTGGCCAAGCCGTCTCCAAAAAATTGAAGTACTATTAGTGGGATATCATGATATGAGTGGGAAATGATCCTATCAATACCTGCTCTTTGAAGAGGTGAAAGGTTTACCCCTTTCTGTGTTGCCTTTTTTATCTTTTCTTTTTAAGCAGTTTTAAAGCTGGATGACATAATTATTGCCCCAGTGATATTGCACTGAGAGAAGCCAGCTGACAAATGTTGCAGAAAGATTGCAAAGCTGCAGTTTGAAACATAATCTCAAACATTTAAACACTTAAATAAATCAATAAAGTAGCCAGCTGAATGTCAGCAGCTTAAAGCCTTGGCAGAAGAATAATGAAATGGTCATCTGAGGAGATGTGTGGGTAATAGTTATATAAAACTTTGTATTGTATCTCTCCCTATGTCTGGCTAACTCAGAATCCTCCTCCATTTGTTGGCTTCTACACTGCTATTTAGCATTGATTTGGGCCCCTGTGCACAAGGCCTGAAGGACCCTTGCTCCAAGACTGGGATTAAGCAAAAAGAAAGGAGGAAAGATTTCCTGGCTCTCTTCTCTGTATTGCTTAGTATGACTTAGCTGTTGCAAGGAGTTTTCTAAACACTTTGAAGAAGGATACAGCAGTAGCATCTCCTGTTATATTGTCTTCTAGAATTTCTGATGGCATACTGACTATGTAAATTAGCCTTCTCCAAAGATGATACCTCTTTCTAAACATCAGTCCCACCTAATCTAGCTGACACTAATATTGTACATTTAGATTACAATGTAGACAGCTTGATAACTTTATCTCCAAACTATGCACAAAACTGAGTTCACCCATGACTGCAGTGCAGTTATTGCGTCTGCAATCACACAGTTTCAGAAGTGCCCACTGCTACTAACTGAACTGCCAAGAGCTTTCATTGGTAGTAGTCGATGGTGACAGTCCATCGTATTTGGCCTAGGAACACTCACTACCCACAGCCTAGTCACAGCAGAGTTAAATACAATGGCTGGGCTATACATACAAATTATAAAATAAAATGTCAAAATAAATCAAAGCCCACTAAAATTATCTGTGTCAGTGAGGCCTGATGTGTTCAGTAGCTGCAACACAGCTCTCCACAAACAATTAAAGGAAACTGCAGGAAGCCTGTGTACTAATTAATCCCTGAAGCAAAGCAGTTTCAGGAGACAGAATCTAGCACAAAAACTTTCCTATGACTCTTCATCCCTTGAAATGATGCCACCACTGAATGCATGCCAAGTTGTTAGTGAAACTGGTGCGTAACAGACCTTGTGTACATTGGAAACATGTGAATTATGTCAGCCAGCCTGACTCTGATTGGCTTTTGTCCAGAAAGGATATCTGTTTTGATTCCCTGTATCAGAACACAATAGATGAAAATAGTTTACGGGAAGATGGAGTAGGCGAGTGTCTGGATCTAAAGTTCACAGCTGTCCAGCTACTTCTCTTATGCACTGAACAGAAAATCCTAAGTGTGGAAAAAGTTTGAATTTAGAGCTATCCATTGAGACTGGGAGTATTCTACCTTATAATTTCTTTAGTATATGGCAATACAGGATGTCTCTGGGAGACAGAGGTGGTCTAGTTGGTACTTTCCACATATGTTTTGCAGTTCAGTTAAAAACTTAAAATCTAAACACTTTGGTAAGCCTTATTCCCTCCTCTCATCCAAATCAAGAAATTTTAGCTGGCATTGCTGATTTCAGCTAAAACCTGGGGATTTTGAATATTTGACTCTAAAGATTCTTATTAAAAGTGGCTAAAATATATTCTGTAGAAAACAGAAACTGTTTTTCAAAACAGTTAACAAAGTTGATCTTAACTTTAGTTTTATACCTTGAGATAGTTCTAGCAGATAATTTCAAACACACCAGAAAGACTTTAGCCCTTTAATGAAGCTGGATCTGTTCTTGTGGATTGTGCAAGCTGGACTGGGTTGTCCAGAAGGCTGTCAAGACAGGGAGTCATCTTCAAGTACAGAGTCATAAAGCTGTTGTAGAAGAAGATTGTTACATATTAAAGTTACATGTGTTATGAATTTAAAGAGTATACGCTGTAAGGAAGAAAAAGGTGGGGTTTTTTTTTATTATTTCTTCTGGGACAAAGATACTTCCAGCATGCCCCAATCACCATCTTCTTCACCTTTAAGATGAAGGTGACCTTCAAGATGTAAATTCTTCATTTATCAGGTCTAAACCCATCACTCTGACAGCTGAGAGACTCTGAGCTTTAAGTGACTGCATTTAGAGCTGTGCTCAGACAATCTCCCTACATGCTGCTGTTCTGTAGATTAGTGAATCGCTTTATTTTTCCATACAGTTCCCTCTTTCTGCTAGTACTGTTTACTCTGCCAGACTCCAGCTACATCTGTACTTATTTAAATGCCACTCCTAAGCTACCAGTACACACAGCAAGCCTCTCCCTGGAAAAGGCTTAAAGTGCCGCAGAAATTCCATCTTTATCCAGGCTACCCTGAATCAGGTGGCCTTGTGACTGGCAGCACTCCACAGGGACCTGAGAAGTGTTGACCTATCTTAGGAATCAAAGCCTGAAAGTATGTTTGTAAGAGAATGAGAATATTCTTGGCAGCTAAGTCTGTGGAAATGCAATCCCACTATTCCAGACAGCCATGATGTGGGGATTCAGTCCAAGCTGCTATATCATAGGTGTGTGCATTAGAGGTATGTGCTATGTACCGTATACAGTAGCTATGAAACGCAGCTCCTGCTTTGAGCTTACTCAGGCAAAAGCACCCTGGAGGCCATTAATAATGTGTAGCACATGTTAACTCCTACATCCAACACAGTCTTTCTGGACTGGCGTATGGCACTATTAGCCTTCTCCCCTTCATGTCTCTTTCTGAACTCCCTTGTTGCAGCATTCATAGATAATCAGTTAATGAGTGGCTATCAGTCTAAAAAAAATTTACTATTTGAAGTAATGTTCAAGCTAAATAACAGCTATACCTCTGTAGATATGCTCCATTCTGAAAAAAACAGATGCATTAAATAATGTACCCCAAAATGAAAACTAGCCTAGGAAGCATATTTTCTATGTTGCTCTTTTTGTGTAGTCATTTTTCTTTTGCATGAATAAATGAGTGTAATATATTTTATGTGTGTGTGTATAAACATATATATTTTTATATATCTGTCTATCAAAGTTCTCATATGTATCCCTCGCTATCTACTGGGTGCTATAAAATCCCACTTCTCCTTGGAGGGAGAGCCAACTGCAGGACGAGTGCGCAGACACTGGCAGTGTTTTATGAAACCTGGCAAACGTAGGTGTAGTAACGATAGACATGTCAACATCCAAATGTCAACATCCAAAGTTCTCTGGCCTGACATTTAATCTTTTATGACCTGGAGGTACTTACTACTCTTTACAAAGATCCCCCAATGACTATTAACAGATGCATTGTATGTATATTTATTTATCTAGTGGTATGGAAGTGAATGACACTGTTTGTCAATAAAGCAACAGTGCGAAGAAGCTATATTAAATATTGAAAAAGAGAGAGAAAAGGCAGAGAAAATCTCTCTTACATGAAAAGATCTTCCTACAAAATAGAATACTTCTTACAGTAGTTTATATTCACATCATAGCTGAACTCCCTCTTCCACCATAGTCTGTAGTGGGACTGAGCCAGTGTCATCATTGGCTTATTATGGGCGCTGATTCTGGGCTTAAGTTCACTATCCTGTCAACAGCAAGTGTGACCATTTGCAGGGCAAGGACATGTCAGGACACCTGGGACATATTTGTATATACAGGCTTTCCCTGCTGTATGTCTGCCTGCCTGCCACTTAAACTAAATCCCACCCACATTCCACTTAAAGTCCACAGTGGAAGAAGGACTAGAGAAAGGAGGGAAGAACATGGGGGTAGGGAGAAGAGGGAAAAAGTGTTGATAAGAGAGTACAGTGACTGGAATATATAAATTCGGCGGGGGGGCGGGCATTAACGTTTGTTCTGTGAAGAGGCTTCTTTAGAGGAGCAGGAAGAAACAGCAAAGACAGAAGGAACTGCTTAAGAAGAGTTAAGACATGATTTATGGAGAAGTCCTGATTTTACCTATGATTCTTAGTTATTTCACATTTTAATAATTAAAACATTGTAAATATATTATCTATTCTTTATCTCTATACTGCTATCTCTTTGCATTTACATACATGTATGTATCTACATGTACATAGACCAGAAAACAGTTAAAATTGTGTTTTCAGCATAAGTCATGTATCTTCTTTCTCACTGCATCTAACTAAATAAATTCAGTTCAACTGCTCAGGGAAAGTAGGGATACTGACTGTCATTTCTTGTTTTGGAATAATTTGTACATATGCATCATACATTTCATTCCTTGTACATATGCAAAGGTTGTAACATAGTATTTGACTTTCAGTTCTCATGAACTGTCAGAAGCTTACATTGATCTCTCTTTAAAAGTGTCTCCAGTGGCACCATCCCTTCAAAAACACGCAGTGCAATACCAGCTTCAGGATTCATAATAACAATACCAATTCAACGTGACTAATCCTTTCAGATTCAGGGTCTTTCTTTAAGTTCCTCCATTCAAAACTGACCCTTGAACATGGGAATTCTAGTACCACTAAGGCAGGAAAAAAATGTGTTGTGTGATAGAGAATGGGATATCACAAATGGGTCTGTGTCAATCCATCCTGGTAGTAAAGAGGACAGAAAAGGAAGCAAAGACCTTGCGTGTGAGTGTGACAAGATGTGGAATAAATAATGTAGTGATGTTTAGGAATGGAGAACATTAGAGCAAAATTTGCAGTAATTCTTTTTATTTATGAATAAGCCACTCATGTAAAATCTACACCCTGTGGAGTAACTGTAGGTGCCTAATTGACTGCCTGTAAGCAAACCATTACAACTCTATTACTCCATCAGCTGCAGGGAGGACACAGTGGGAAAAAATAACTTGTAAGTAAAGTTTTCACACCCCTGCCTCATGGTGAACTCCACAGCTGCTTTTCACATTCTAAATCCAGAATGTGTCTCTTCTCACAAACTCCCTATCTTTGTAGTGCTGGCATACACAGCATGCTCTGCTATGGCAATTTTGCCAGATAATTAGAAACAAATTTAGCCCTGGTATAAGCTGCTCACAGTTCCCAACAAAACCACTGCCTTTATTAAGAAAAATGTCATGGTAAGAAAGAAGTTCTGTGACACTTATCTAAGTGTGAATATGTCATCATACAGCATCAACAGATCTCTAGCTCTTCTTGTTTATCTTCACTTTGGCTTTCTCTAGAAGTAGCCTAAGAGTGATGACTGCAACAGAAAGTGGAAAAAATTGGAAAGCAATGGATGGGAGTGATTAAATATATTATTTTAAACATATATTTTTGTTAGCAATGAATATTTTGTGGATAGAAAATCATGTCTTTTATTTTTTGAAGAAATATGAGAACAAGATCATAAATAAAATCCTCTTAGAAGAGTCACTGTATTCATTAACATTAAACTTTATACTGCTTCCTTCAGCTTTCCTCAGCTTAGCTACTGACTTCTAATTTCAGGCTACAGAAAAGGATAATACATAATACAAAAGAAAACAAAAAAAACTAGTTCACTCCCATCTTTTAATCTGCTGGATATCTAAAAAGATCTCTCAACCAGAGTCAATGTAAAGACTACTAATAATTTGTGCAAAAAGACCGGTGCACTGTGAGGAATGCCCTCCTCTGACCCAAGCAGTACTCCAGAGACCCAGAGGATCACAGTGGAAATGCTCAGGAAATGCAGTGACAGCAGACTTTTCTGAAAACTTTTTGAAACTTCCTCCTTCTGTTTGGATAAGATATACCAAGAGAAAGGCCAGTTGGAATTAAAAAATGCAAAACTAAAAGTGGATATGAATATGTATTTATACATATGCATATAAATGTCTCTCTATATATAATTTCTAACAGTTAAACACTGTCATAAAAACTCCAGGAAAATTTGGAACTGGCTTCACTTCAGATTTGAAGAAGTTTAAATAAGTTCTTTTTTTATCAGAAGGAGTCCATCTACCCCACCCATCTCTGTAGATTAACTGATTATTGCCCATAATCCACAAATTTCACCAGACATCAATAGAGGTACAAAGAACCACACCTTAAAAAGGGTCAGGGTTCATCCTTGTGCTTATAATGTGTTATGATGTCTTATCAAAAACAGTGAACAAGGAGGACAGAGCTGCTAGTTAGCAGCCTTTTATAATCTTCATGCTTCTACATCATTAATATTCATCTCCCTTATGATAGAGGTAGAAAATCACAAGTGATTACTGCTTGTGGGAACTTACTGAACTGGGATAACTCAATTGCTTGCAATCACATATTCTTGCCCTTATTTGTTTCAGCATCTGCTGTATTCTGTCCACTGGACACCATCCCTGTGAACCAAGGGATCAGCTGAGAGGTTTGAGGTATTTGAGATCCGAACACATGAGAGTTCCACATGGCAAACAATTAAAGGTACTCTAATTGCACTGAATGACATTGCATGTCTTCAGCTTAGTCTTCTAAAATAGACAAAGGAAAAACAGAAAAAATAATGGACTGAGACTTTATGAGTTGAATGAAGATGTTCAACTTTATTCAGAAGCAATTACACTGAGGAAACCTGGCAGTCGAGAGAATTAGTCATTCCTTTTTCTGGGAAAGAAGTTTACAGGTATGTCTGCCTCTTTTTTACTACCTGGGTAGCCATCTTGTTAACCTTTAAGGATTTACCCTTTGTGCTTATAGCCTTTGTAAAAGTTATAAAGATATTTGTAAGAGTCTCCAGCATATTTAAGGCCATTCTTAAGCCATGGAGAAAGCCAGTAAAGTTTCTACATTTTTCTGTACACTGTTTTCTTTCTTACAGGCTTCCTTCTTGTCAATATGCTTTCATGATATATCTCATAACAATACAATTCTACTGTTTACCTGCTTAGACAGTGACAACCACAAAGAATGATGTACAGCACCTGAAAGAAAAACAAACAATGAAACAACAAACCACAAATCAACCCCCCCAGTAGGATGTACAGAAACATCTCAAAATTAAAGAGGCACAACTGTGACCTGAAGGTCTAGAAAAAGTATGGGGTTTTTCCCCTACCTTTCTGTATATCTTGTTATTTGGGGTAAAATCTAGGCTTATTTAAAATTTTTATCAGCTTCCAGAACACAGAATAAAAATAATTTTCTCAGATCAGGCTTTTTATTACTCCTCTGTTACACCTCAATGCTAGTTAGAAGCTTGAAAAGTAAATTTACGAAAACTCTTATGCAGGAGCAAGGTCCAAAACAATCCAAGGTGAGATCCAAAGCAGCACTTAGGAACCTACCATACAATCATAGTGTAATTTAAACACTTATATCCAGAAGAGTGATCTAAAATACTCAATGTACTCGCTTACATGTCTGAGAGTCCATAGGCATCTAAGTTTTCTAACTTAGTGTGTCACTGCACACATGCAGTTATGTCACCCTCTCAGCTGAATGAAATACCTAAATGCACATCCTCCCCACTCAGTCCATCTGGGATGCAAAACATTGTGTCCTTGTGCTATGTCCGCCCAGAGGCCCATTTCAGTGGGTATGCTCTAAGCTCACTTCATGCATAATGACAGCATCAACTTCAGCACATTGCATAGCTCCCACAGTCACTTTGATTTGAAAGTAGGTCAGGAGAAGGCGGCAAGTAGTTTCATAGCAAGACTGTTATGCAAAATGTGTTTAGTAATATCACCTCCTCCTCCTCCCCCTTCTCGCTGGCTATCTTCTGAAAGAGAAGCAGGAGACAGTTGTCTTTGCTGACACTTCATATGACTTACATAGAGAAGTGCAGGCAAAGCGTTTTGGTTGTAAATCTTAGTTCCACAGAACCTAATTTGGACTATGGATAAGTGCCTAAATTCAAGAGAAAGACAAAATTTTAGATGCTTCCTTCTCTTTGACATTTTCAAATGTGTAGCTTAGACATCCACCATCCAAATATACTGGCTGATATGAATCATGTTTGAGGGCTGTACTGGAAAGTTTAGATGTCCCACGCTGCGCCATGAATTCCACTCCTCAGACTTGCATCTAATTTTGAGGCACTGAGTCAGTGAGCAGTCTTCCAGTACTTTTTCTTTCTGATTTGAGCCTTTCACCAGATTTTTGAAAGTTCAAGCTAAAGCCTATTGAACCTTGCCCCATGGATGTCTGTGTCCAGTGCCTTTCTCTTCTGAATATCTAAATGAGAGAAGTTAGGTCTTAGTGTTGTCAAATGGGCACCTAATAACTTGAAAACTGAAGAAACTGAAATTCCCACAGTTATTCCAAAGAGCTCCCAGTCAGTGCCAGAAATTGAAGGACATTGGTAGACCCAGAAAAAGTTCTATTTAGCAGATGAAATGTAAAAATAGAGGATCAGTCCTGTTGTACTCTAAACTCTGTGAGCCCTCCCTGCCTCTACCAGCTTCAGCAGGAACAGGAAAGTCAAAGCAGCACAGATAGTTTGGTTTGTTCATTTTATTCACAAAGATTACAGCGAACTTGACATCTCTGTGCAAGATTTCTGTTTCACAAAGCTACCTGCAAATGAAGCAAGGGATGCAGTGACAAGACAAACTAAGAATAGTCATTTTATTTGTACAGACAGTTCAGAAAAGAGCAGTTACATGTTATAAGAGAAAATTAATTCCTTAGTTAATATAATTTTCCTGATAGTCAAGTCAGTGTCTGCTTTCTCTATCTTCCTTGCAACCCTATGGGCTTGCAATCATCTTGCAACTGCTATTGCAGTCTAATGTGGACAATCAGTCATGCAGAAGTCCAAATCCGTGCTCTTTGGAATACTGGTTTTGAAATGCAAGTAGCTGTAGTATTGGGAAATTTTTTGAAAGGCATGAATGAATTAAATTTCACCCATGAAATTTAGATTCTTCCATCCTTCTCTCTCAGATCTTCCCTGTGAATTATCTGTCAGGTAATACCACAGCCAGAATTACTGAGCTATGAAAACACAGGTTCTAGTCCACCCCACTCATCCTACACAGCTCCCTTTGAAATACTATATGGTATTTTCCCATTTTAAGTCCCCTTCAGAAATGAGATATTTAAGTTTTCTGAATCAAAACCCTTGACAAAGATTGGTTCACAGCACGTATAGGTCAGTTTTGTTAGCCTTGTGTTAAGGATGCTGGAACAGAAAGGTGGGATAAATAACCTTATGGTCACTGAGTGAGTTAGAAATTAAATCCAACATGAACTTTCCTGCTATGGCCATTAGACTACACTTTCTCCCTCCCAAAGCTCTCCCGCTTTTCCAAGATCTCTTCTTGTAGTGCTCGAGGGGACAGACTTAACTGCTTTATTTTTAATGAAAACTCTGTGTGGTCAGTGGGTATTAACTTGTACTAAAATGTTTGTCAAGGTCCATGCTAAAGGCTCATTGACACTGTCAAAGACACAACAAGCATGCTGATCTGTGTTTTCATTTTGTTTTTGTTTTTGCATTTCTAGATCTGTTTCTGCCCTTCAAAACACTGAGCAGGGCTCCCTGGAGCTTTTTTTAGGTATCACAGTGTGGGTGCATGGATATCATGTAAGTGCTGATAAACTAGGCCAGGTATATTTTAATAACCTTTGATGTGGAAGGTATTTGTGCACCGCTCTTACACACAGTCAGTCACTGTGTATCTTGGCAAAGCAGGATCCATTTCTGAGGAAAGAGAACTATTTCCATCCTTAATAAGTCATTCCAAGTTTCCTGTGATGTTATAAATAATCGGGCAAGCAGCCGGCTTTATTCTCTCTAATTTGATATGGCAGACTTGGAGAGCAGAAAAGTTCAGTCTCAACATAAGCTCTAGAGTTGGACTTTGACCAAGATTTCCCCTTTCCCTCTCCTAATGAGATAAAGTTTATCACAAAACTTGCTTACCAAGGCAGCTGAGACAGGGCCCAGGCTTCACATCTATTTCCTAGGAGCCCCCTGCTCATAGTCAGTCCTGCGTGCTGCCTGCATGAGGTCACAGTGTGCTGGGTTTGCTTTGGGGAGCTGGCAGCTAGGCTGACAGTCTTAGCTAATACACTTGTCATTTGGGAAAATAAAAAAGTGCTTGCAAAACACAGCTTAAATTAGTTTGTGAGTAATTGGAAAAGGAAATATAAAGTCACACTGGTTTCTATGCATGTCAGGAAGGCAGTGAGGTGATGCATTGAGTACCTGGGTTACTGGCAAAGGTCAAGCACTCTCATGACAGGCTGAGATCTTTTCAAAACTTTGGGGAGAAACAGCAATCTTCACAGAACTTTCAAGAGCTGCACAGTGCAGAGACATGAGGAAGTTGCAGAGCTTATTTTTATGCATGCAAGAAGGTCAATTGAAAGGACACGTTCCTTCATAATTGTAAGAGCGACAAGAGGAACTTGTGATTATATTAGAACCTGAGAAAAGATTTTTTTAAGTCTGCCTCTGCAAATGACGCTTTGCAACATTTTGGGAAAGTTGTTCAAGCTGTTTCTAATTGTCATTCAATTGTAAAAGAAGTTAAATAAATAACTCTCTACCTACGTCTTGGAAGTTCAGGAAATTAATTAGATAATGTTATTGAAATCGCTTATAGGCACTTTATAATACTACTGCAGGACAAAGCAGTGCATTGATGTTCATTACTTTCAAATACAAGGGAAAGGGTTTTTTTGTTGTTCAAATGCCTCAGGTCATATTTTTAGATCAGCTTCATTTCCAGAATGCAACCCAGATGTATTGTTATGGTTTTTAAAATAAAATTATTGCTTAAAGGTAAAACATGATAATAGGAAAATTAACTTGTTCTGATGAGTCATAACATAAAGTAATTTCCCTTTAAAAACAAAACTAAACCCTCACTTTGCTCCCTTAACCCAGATGGTATTCTTTCAGAAGAGGTAACACGTCCAACTTGGATCTCTTATGCTTCCTAAAACACTCTGCATTCCTAAAAAAAATTACTATATGGAAATTAAGGATATTTCCTAAAGAGGTCTACGCCCAATTTTAAACTCTGTATTAAGAAAATTAAGGAACTGTTAGCTGACTTATACTTTCCTACAATTTGTATGACTTCTTGAGAAAGAGTACCCAAGTACCTCCTGTGGTCCCCTCTCTCTTTTTCTGTCTCTGTCTTTCTATTCATCAGAATAAAAAGAGCTCTCTCAAAGACTGAAAAGTCCTTCCTGGGTAGTGACATAATGTTCTCACATAGAATGGAGGTTGGAAAGATGCAGAGAGACTGAACAGTTTGTTTGGGTAGTGAGGCAACCCTGTTGCCCGGAGCAGAACAGTTTCTGCTTCTGCAGCAGCAGGTCTGCACAACACAACCTGGCTGCTTTCTGGAAAATGTAGACCTCAATCTGATTGCCACAAAGGTTGCTTCACACCACTCAGGTGGTGGAAAGGAGGCTTAAAGTGAGTATAAATCATATTTATACCTACTACAAGGCCTCTTTATATGGCTAAGTGAGTGGAAAGTTGCTTTGGTGTAAATGCACTTTAGGCCCTCATACTTTTAATTTGGCATAAAAAAGGAAAGAAAAAAAGAGAAAGAAAACCCTTTCAATGTCCCAAGTTAAGGTTGGATAATAGCCATACTGTAACATAAGCTAGGATTTCAGAGGTGTCTCAGGAAACAGGTCTCCAGCTTCCATTCACTTTTCAAGGGGGCTGAGTGACTCACTTCCTTAGACCTGTTTGAAACCGTATCCAGAATGATTACCCTGTCTGCGTACGACTAGATTGTTTTCTAATGACTGGCTGCAGTCTGACAGACCCACTATCACAAAGAGTCTACTTTGGGTCCAGCAATAGACCTCTTTGTTTTTAGCATTGGAAGTCTCACCTAGCAGTACACATGTTCAAGCTGTAGCTGGCAAAGGTATTGTTTTTTGCCTATGGCGTCACTATAGTGCCACCTCAGTGGAGCTAATCGGGATGAGGTTTGGCCTCTGCTTGAATGCTTACATGGCACGTTCCCAAGCAAAACACCAGGTGTTAGTTATTCTGTAGGTCTCACTAATCCCTTTGAGCCAACAGTGAACCATTGCCCCAGAATTTCAAAAACAGCCAGCAGCAGAATTACTCTGTGACCAACTGGTGACTGCAGGGTCAAGGGTTTTTGATCCACACCTACAAACGTTGTTTGTTCTCCTGAAATGCCAGGGGCACTTGCAAAAGTTAGATCCCATTCTGTCAGAAGAACAAAGATGTATGTGATGAGACTGCCCATGCTTCCATTCTGAGTAAATAGGCTGAGGACTTAGAAGAAGACAGCTCAAAGAGAAAATCATGACAAAAGATTTAGAGTTGGAATAGTTTCTGTGGTAGCTAAGAATCTAGTACAACCTCAGCTAATCTAACTTCAGGTAGCTGTCTAGCTTCCCCCTTCAGTCAGTGGAGAGAGACAGGTGCCTGCAGAAGATGGTCCCTCTCTTCCCTGATCTTACAGAAGCAGTAAGGATTACTCATCCCCTGGAGTTACCTCTTTCTGTCCATTGATAAAAGAGGTGTCTTAAAGGATGAATTTATGTTAGATAACTCCAGTTTCCTTGGTCTTAGAGCTTTAATCACAATATCATCAAATTTATACATAAACACAGAGTAAACTGTTTAGCAGCTGATGTTATGGTGTATACCTTTAAGAATCTTATTGATTCATGATAGAGCAAATAAATGGTGAGATTCATATATAGAGAGATGCAGACACACACGCACACACACACACACACACACACACATGCATATGCATAGGTATTGTATATTCAATCAATACCTGAAACCGTCACCAATGTAAAACAGCCAAAAGTCCTTTCTGGAAAGCTGAAAGCCAGAAGTATAACGTGATTAATGATGATGGATTTTATTGATTTTATTAGCAAACAAGTCCTCAAATAACTGTTCTTTGTTCTATGAAGGCAAAATTCCCAGCACATTGAGCATCTAAGTATTTGCTAATTTATGATGTGTAAAGCAAGGTCACAGAGTGCATTGGATTCCTTACTCCTCAATAAGAAGTATTAGAAAATATCTCAAGTCTTAGCTCCTGCAGGATTTTTGCAATAATAAATGTCAAAATCTTGGCATGGCCAGATTGATTTGGAACATCTAAACTGCAATTCACCCACTTGATTTTTAATCATTAGTTTGAAACCAGCCCATGATGGTACTAATTTGCAGCCATTTTCCACATTGACTGTATAATGTTAACTATCTACATCTTTATTTAGCTATCATGGTATTGATTTGGATTTAGTACAGCCTTTGCAAATTACAAACCTCTAATATGTAAGAGACCCAATAGAGATATCCAGGGAAGATCCTTTGGAGTCTCAGATACAAATCTTCTTGCTTTCCTGTAACCATCTATGCATTAAGCATCTGACCTAAGCTACCTGCTCTGGGTCTCTATATACTGAAGAAGAGAGACAGGCTCCTGATGAAGGTGATTAATTTCTCTTAGGTTAGTCAGGACATTAAGAAAGACGAGTCAGAGTCTGGAGGTGTCTACCTTTATTCAGTGACTATAAATAGAGTCTTGGTAAATAGCTTATACCTTTACATGGCTAAATTTAGGAAAGACTAATCCCAGTCCTAATGACTACTAATGACTCTTCAGTAAATATCAGCCAAATAGAAGTAAAGATTTTGTACCTTAAAACAGAACAGGAGACAAAAGTCTACAGTAGAAGCTGACTTCTCATATATAGAATCATAGAATAGTTTGGGTTAGATGGGACCTTTAAAGGTCATCTAGTCCAACCCCCCTGCAATGATCAGGGACATCTTCAACTAGATCATGTTGCTCAGAGCCCCATCCAACCTGACTTTGAATGTTCCCAGGGTTGGGGCATCTACCGCCTCTCTGGGCAACCTATATGTATCTATATATATCTATATATCTTCCTCAAACTTGGAAAATACATAAAAGGTTAAGGAATTTGCACCAGGGGTGTCCCTTCCGCTCATGCTTAAGGTATAATAGAAGGATAGTTTGCACTCTATTTTTTCTGTGTGAATGTCACTGCCTTTTAAATTAAACTTATTTTAGGGCAACCCATTGTTTTCTGGAATTTCTTAGTCTAAAGCATTTTAATATGTCCAAATGTCTTTTTAATGACGCTAGAAAACATGTTGGGCAAAATTAAGGTTCAAATACATAATCTTGACTTAAATGAGAAGTCAGTCTTCCAGATAGCATGATTAGAATATTAAGACTTTTGTATACCAAAAGAAATGTCCCAATACAAAACTCTATTACTTTGAGATTAACTGATCATCTCATTCTTTATATTGTTGAAATTTAAATTACTGGCCTCTCCAAGCACGAACCTTGATTCTATTTCTGTGGCCATAAACTGCCGCAGCATTGACGATGCACTACAAAGGGAATCTGACCGGTAGTTCCTACCCTCCTACCCTAGTAGTATGTAGTAGCAAATGTGGCAACTAGAAACAGGACTCCATCTGAAAGAGGGACTAAATGTATCTCAGTGGGTTTTAATCAGCCAGATTAGTAGTCTGAACTCCTCAACTCTCCTGATTTGTATCAGCAGATACAAATAAAACCCATAAATAAAACCTATGGATGATTTGCACCACTGCTCTGGCAGAGTTCTACTCTGTGGCACTTTGTGCTGTTCTTCTAATATTTGGGTTTTGAAGCTGTCACACCATTAAAAAACAACTAAAACCTAAACAAAAAAAACAAACAAATAAAACCTATCCTAAGGAGTGGACCTAATTACAATACTTGAGCAAGAACCTTATCCATAGTTTTTCAAAGTTAGAGGCCCTGGCCCATGATTTGAGATCAAGTTCCACCTCTGTTAAGAACACAAACCAGAAGACACTTTTAAAAGTCCCCAGACATAATGTAGACAGCACAGCACTCCCAACCAACAGCCAGGCACGTGGCTCCAGCCGGCAGGTCTAATGAACAAGATTAGTACCTGTTTTATGAATTAAAATTTGAAGTAAAAAAATAGTGTTTCATTTTCTCAGCAACCTCAATCTAATTATTACCAGCAGGTTCAGTTGGCAAATTTCAGTATTTTTCCTCCTTTCATTTGTAACTGAAAGATTTCAGCCTCTTATTTATTTTCTTTCTCCTCTAATGCTGTTGTAGTTCCATGCCAGCTAGTTCTACTATTTTCTTTTTTCCCCTCTTTTATAAGGTTTCTTTTTCCAGTAAAATAAATATGTAATGTATGAATTGCTATAAAAGCTCACACTTTTGCATTTGTTTCTCCCCATTGTTAGCAATCCAAAGTAGCCACATGTTCACAGCATGTCCTGTCTGGCAGGAGCACCCGTTGCTTAATTTCCTACCACCACCCTCACAATGCTGGCAGGATCTGGCCAGATGCATTTGTTTTGCCTAATTGCTTGATGGCATTTTCAGAAAGCCTTTTCATTGAGAAGTGAGTGATCACGGGAGACTTACCCGGGCATAAGAAAGACTGATAGTCAGCAGGCTGAACGAGGTCAAAGAGTGTTGTTGCAAGACTGTAATGAACTTGAAGATATCTTATTATTAACTGTTATTTAAGCATCTTATAAATCTGATATTTTTCTCCATGAATTCTCAAAGATACTGTTGCTCTGAAAAGTGAGATCTACATCTCGAAAGACATTCAACTGTTAGTAGCTTCAGGGATCACTGACTTAGTGAGGGAATAATGACCAGAAGAGTAAGTCTGCACACTCGTTATTTGGAAGTTATGATTGTTAAGAGACAGAAAATAGAACACATTTCAGAATTCAATATTTCCAATAAAGCAATAAAGCATTACCTACTAAAAACTTATTGAAGAAAATGTCTGCAGGGAAATCCGACGTATTTCCGCCCATTTCATATCTTCCCTCCCCACTTTCAATGGGGATCTTTATGGGAGAAGGGATTCAACTAATATTACCACAGAGACAGCTATCAGTCCTATTTCTAGGAATACTCTGTATAATGTCACTGTACAATTTAATGACTGAATACCTTAAAGTGTGACGGTCTGAGTGTTGTCAATTCCGGGAAAGACACCAGATGCCTCTGTTTACTTCATCTTTAATTTTAACAGCTCATACAACTAGGTGGGAGTCTGGTAAACATTTAGTGCTGTAGATTCAGTTTTGTTTTGGTACACAGATTCTTTCATTTTGATGCAAGGTTTCATTTGTCTGCCACAGAATTGTTTCATAAGGAAAGATTTGCATGGTGTAGAGAATTTTTTTTTTTTTTTTCTTAAGGCGGACACAAAAGAAGAGAGGATCAAACCCATCCCTTCCAGCGGTGGGACTGTTAACTGATTTTACCCTGTTTTGAACAAAGCTGTCCCCCCTGGATAAATGCAGTACCCTAGGAATGCCAAAAGGGAATTAATTTATGTTACAAGAGTCACCATCTTGTTTTTCTTATTACTCTCTATTTGCCAATGGATACCTAATCTCTGCATAAACTTTCTCCTTATTTTCCTGGCAGCCCTTTTTGCTTTGATGAGCAGGACAGAATCAGAGCTGAACAGATTCTTTTGCATCCCACGCATTTTTGCCCCGCACCTTAATCTTCTCCCATGAATACTAAACATATATTTCTAGGCAAGAAAAGAAGCAAGGAAACAGCTAATCAACCCTACTGCCTCTGCACACTAATATCCTACAAGCAGCATCTAACCTTTAGTCTGTAGTTCTCTTTCATGATTTGTGAGTGTTGCTATTATGCTTTCCTAGTTATGATTCTGTCAGTGGTATGTGAAGCATGCAATGTACTCTCTGTCTGTAATAGGAAAATTTGGGGTAATCATAAATGTACAGCATCTTAAGTGATTTGATATGAAGAAGCTTAGCATGAAATGGCATAACTACAGTCAGAATATCTGACTACAGAAACAAAGCTTTCCTACAAAATCAGTAGATGAGAATTGAAATGTCTTCCCGAAAAGAGAAAAGAAAAAAATAAGGAAAACAACAGCACCAAAATGTACTCTTAAATGATCCATTATTCATGCCCTAATCTATTTATGACATTATCTTGAGGAAACAAATAATTATTTGCCAAATTTTCTTCATTTCAGTTGAAGCCTTGAGCATTTTTTAGCTTTTACTTGTATTTTGAGTCCTTTGTGATTTCAAAAGGCATAGACAGGACAAAGTAGATTTTAGTTTTGTTTTAGTATCAAAGAAACATAATGTCAGCAAAGAAAAAAGGTGCAAATGGCATTATATCTAGGTGGCAAAACTTCAAGCACAGACGTTCCCCAAGCAATGGTGCAGCCACTGAGGCACTTCATTGTGGGGTCAGTGTCAAATGTCTTGTGGTTTTTGACGGTGTTTCCCTCAAATTACTTTCCATGGTATACTTCTGTATGGAAGATCTTGCTTCAAAAACTTTTTCCTACCTACCTGGAAATAAATAAATAAATAATTAATAAATCAATACAATAAAAAATGCTAGTACTGGTTTTGCTGAGTGACTGTTCCATGTGTAACCAAGCAAATCTGTTTTTACATACTAACATTATTACAGCAATGGTCAAAAGCCTCACAGTTTCAGTTGCTGTTGTGCTTCAACCTTCAGAGATACCCAGAGGGAGGCTAGTTTGGCTATGAAAAGTTCAGAATGGAAAAGAGAAGACACATATAAAAGGAAAGGAAGAATGATTCTTTCCATAAGCTTCAGTAATTTGCATTATTTCTTTTTTTCCCTCAAAAAGTAAAGCAGTGCATTTTGCAAATTGTAGGGCAGATGGCTGCTATCAAAACATGTATGTTGCTTATAAATGCTTTCTCATTTCATCAACACATTTGTCTAAACGTCACCACAAACTGAATTAAATCAAAACTCACGGTCAATTACTACACATGGGTACAGGCAAACACTAACCTAGAAGTATGGTGAGATTAAACGTACGGAAATGGATTTTATCTACTTCTACTACAGGTTACTACCTTTTCATAGTACCTACTCAAATCTTAGTTTCTTCACTTCAGTATTTTCCATTACATGACTATTACAACAGCATTTTCCTCTCTGGGCTAACCTACACTATATGATGTCCAGCCTTTTGCCTCAAACAGCTTAAACTATTATCTTCCACATCCTCATTTTATGTTACCTCATGCAAACTTCAGGACAGTTACCCAAACTGGCTACAAAATATTTGTACAGTAACAAACAGAGAGACATCTGAAAGTCTTATATTTTGTTTTTTATTGCTGAACTTGAAATTACTTCAAATTTTGCTCTTCACAAATATTCACACACAGTCATCTGGCACAGAGCCATGGTTTAAGCTTAAATAGTGAGTTAGTAACTGTGGCCTAGCACTGATGACTTATTTTTATGGACAGTCATGCTTCTTAAAGAGAGGGATGCCTAACCTGAGTTACTGCTCTTCCACTACAATACCTATGCTGATAATAAAATCGTGTGCAGTGGCAGTGTTGCTTTATGGTGTGCCCATTCTCCCTGTCCAGCAAATGTAACACAAGCAGAATAATGCAAGTCTATTAATTCTAACTGCGGTACTGAGGAACATGGAGGACTTCTCTGTATATGACAGTTCATACTTTACTTCAGTCACCTTTCAGCCATTGGTTATTTGAAATTATATTGGAATATTATATAGACTTTTGGTTCCAGCCAAAGCTCAAGATACGAATCTCTTTAAATGTTATCAATCAGGTTCCTTGCTCAGAGTCACATTACCATATAAAAATTAATTATTAAAGTGAACAAGAAAAAAAATTAAATAAAACATAATAAAAGGAGATGTTTGGATGAAAACTGATTGCATCTTGGGCCACTTCTGTGTACCGTTTAGATCCCAATACACTTTCCAATACTCTTCTCTATGCATTTAAATTTAATTTCATGGGTACATTAATATTTTCTAAATATGGTTTGTGACTGGGTGGGATTAGGGGTTTTGTTTACAAATGCTTGAGTTTTTTATTGAAACTTCATGTTTTCTTATTTCTGCTAAGATGCCAAAAGGCTCTGAGGTCTGGACACCTATAAATTAGAATATATTATTATTATGATGATGATTACTAAAAATACTGTGTTAAGTCCCTTGGGTCATGGCTGCAATATAAACTTTTAGTAGAAAGGAAATCAATCTTTTATACTGCTATCACTACAGCGAAACAGATATGAACAAACCTTTCCATGTACAGGAAAAATAATAATACTTTGCACTTAAACAACTTTTCCAATCTGATTATCTCAAAGCACATTACTACCATGAATTAAATAACTTAGGAGTTCTTCAAGTGTCTGTCAGGATCAGGAGTAGAACCTGTAGTCAATTTTTTGCTTAATCCCCTAAAATAAATTGTGAGAAACATTAAAAAAATAAGGTTTTATGTTGTTTATTTCATGGTTTATTTGCTTTTTACTTTCTCTTCTGCTTTATAGTAAACAAATGTCCCCTTTTTCCACCTGGACAAAACAGCAGGAAACCTTGGAAATTAAAAAACCTGTAAACAATATAATTACAAATAATCACAAGAGAGAATAAATTGCTTTTTGGAAGGAGACGGTGTATATTTTGTCAAATGAATAAAAAAAAATTGCCTGAGATTTCTCATCAAGTTTACCTAACATATGTAATTATTGTGATTGGTAACACATGGCATTCACAAAATCAATTCAGTCTTGAAAATGTGTTTTTCCAGTGGGTGGCTATTTTTTGTGCATGTGTGAAGGATTTTATTCTTAACTGTATTCAAAAGTCTATGATACAGCTGGGTTTTCCCTATTGTTCTCAGGAATCATATCCCCAGCTCAAGCAATTTTGTATTGCTCCACTGACTTTACCAGAGCAGTGCCAAATTACTCCAGCTGGGTGCCTGGACCCTTATAGTGAAAGGAAGCCATTGTCACTGCAAATCTGTAGTCTCAAAATTGAGGAAGATTTCATATTCATTTTGTTTCTAGATTAAGAACTACAGACATTGTTGCAAAGACATTCTTACCTGGGAAACATATTCTGTAATAAGTCTGTCTGATAATTTGTCCTTTAACAATCATTCTAGAATGATTAGTGTTGCATAGCTTATTATTAACAAATAAGAATATTCCATTGGTTTAACTCTGTACATTTACAAGATAGGTGCCAAAAACTTTGTCCATGTTCAACACACTTGAATCACTGCAATTAATTTCTGAATTCACTCAAGACAAATGGAGGTTTTTGTTGTTACAGTAGGAATACTAATTTATGATTGGAGAACAAAGTTGTATATTTGACAATTGGAATGGTAGTCTTTTAGTCCAAATTATCTAGCTCAAGTCAAATTCATGTTTACTTGTCATGGACACTTGGAAGCACAGCATGAACAGGAACACTGGTCCTGGTTTCAGCTGGGATAGAGTTAATTTTCTCTCTAGTAGCTGGTACAGTGCTGGTTTTTTTGATTTAGTATGAGAATAATGTTGATAACACACTGATGTTTTAGTTGTTGCTAAATAGTCTTTATCCTAAGTCAAGGATTTTTTGGTTTTGCATGCTCTGCCAGGTGCACAAGAAGCTGGGAGGGAGCATGGCCAGGGCAGCTGACCCAAACTGGCCAAAGGGATATTCCATACCATAGGACATCATGCTCAGGATATAGACTGGGCGGAGTTGGCCAAGAGGCCTGAATCGTGGCTTGGGGGCTGGCTGGGCATTGGTCAGGAGGTGGTGAGAAATTGCATTGTGTATCACTTGTTTTTCTTGGGTTTTATTGCTGTCTCTTTTTGTTATCTTCCTTTTCATTATTATTATTGTTTTTGTTGTTGTTATCATCATCATCATCATTATCACTATAATTATTACAATATTTTATTTCCATTATTAAACTGTTCTTATCTCAACCCACGAGTTTTACTTTTTTTTTTTCCAATTCTCTTCCCCATCCCACCAGCGGGGAGGAGTGAGCAAGCGGCCGTGTGGTGCTTGGTTGCTGGTTGGGGTTAAACCAAAACAACACTGAATTTTTCAATCGATATCTCAAGGACTGGTGCTCTAACTAGTGGGCTATTATATAAAAAACCCCACAGTATTATCAGTGTAGGTAATTAATAAGTAGGTAAAAGTCACAAATGTATTCGTAGGAAGCCTGATATCACGATTATACGTAGGATATGTCTGAATACTCCTAGCATACTTGGCCCTCTGTATTTAGGCAGGAGAATGAGACAGGTGTGCTTGCAAAAAAGTTGCTGTCAGCTGGAGTGAGCTGCTTCTGTGAAATTGATCTCAAGCACAGTTTTATTCCATAGAAAGTGTGAAGATGCTTTCTGTACTTTAATCGAGAGTTAGGCTTTCCTCTGTTTATTGCAGAGTTAGATTATAAATATTAGGCTCTAGGAGGAAAACACAATACTAAGAAAATCCCAAGTCCCTAACTTTTTTAAGCAGGAGGTACAAGTCAGTAGATCCTCTCTCTTTTCAATCTGTAATCTATAGCAGTCTAAGTTTCCTTATTCACTTCATTGCAGATGCCTTGACTTCTAGCCTTTTATTCCTTTCAACTTCTTTACGTGTAAAATAAAATGGATGTTCACCTCCAATTCATGCTAATGTTTGTCTTTGTTCATTGTGTTAGTATGCTTAATGGCTGGCAGCAGTCAGGCTGAGATACATCTTGTAAACTTGTGCATACTCCCATCAGCTCAGACAACAACCACGAAACACATCCATTTAATTAAAGTATGACTAAAAATGAATGGACTTTTTTAAGCTTAAGTGTAAAAGTGTAGAGCCTTTCCCTTTTTCACTTCCACTTTTTTGAGTTGGGGATTGCTGAGACTAGCAGAAGGAAGGACTTTTATCAAAAATATTTTAATAGTACATAAAAAGACTAGTAATGAATCAAAATAGATTGCCTGAACTAGTCAGCATATTCTTCAGCCTGTATACATCTTTTTGTTCATATAATACTTCAGGAAAATGGAATTTTAACCCTACATGTCAAGCTAACCTGACACGATTTTAATTCCTCCTGGCCTTCCCCTCAGAATAATAATCGTAGGATCATTACGCCTAAATCATAGGACAATTCAGGTCAGAAGAGCCTTCAGGACACCTCTAGTCCAACCTTCTGCTCAGAGGTGGCTCAGTTATAAGGCCAGAGCAAGTTGCCAGGGCTTTGTCCAGTTGGGTCTTGAAAACTTCTGAGGAGGGAGACCAGACAACCTCCCTAGGCAACCTGCTCCAGAGCCTGACAGTCCTCATGGTGAAACAGATTTTCTATACCGGTAAGGGAACTGAATCCATTGGATATTAAGACTCAGAGGATTTCTCCTCTACAGTCTGTTTGCTGTTGTTCCCACGCATAGGTCTATTCAGTAGCAAGGCTCAGCATGTTTCCAAAATGCACACGCAACCACAGACACACACAGAAAACCCCACAGAGTGTACACACGGCCAGCACAGAGTGTACACACGCATATAAGACCAGTACACACACACACACACACACACAGAGAACCCTCACCCAGGAAAATACTTAGGAACAGAGATTGGTGAGAAGATGGGACAGATTGTGGTGATCATGCACAGGGCTTGGCCAAACAAGGGTACTCATCAGCAGCCTGTTTACATGTGATCATTCCTTCCCCCCCACCCCCCACCCCTTTTCATTTACCCACTCTTCTTCCTTTCTGATCCATCTTGATTCCTGCCATTTTTCTGCTCTTGGCCCTTTCTGTAAACTTTCAACAAGCCCCCTCAAATATTCCCTGAGAAGTTTGTAATTTCTCATGAGAGCCATGGTTATCCTGGTTCCCCTTTTTACCAGTTGTAAAGTTCTGTATGAACCTCTTCAGGGCTTTCAGTAGTTCCTTCAGTGTCTTGAGAGCTCTGGGCCTTGCTGTTGTTTCCGATATCTACTGTTCCTTAGGATATGTGTCTGGATGTTCAATGTATTACTTCCTCTGTC